>NC_137200.1:28749459-28921959 GCF_960531495.2 Zeus faber | reverse complement strand
CAAGTACTCTGTTGTATGTCCAGCATGCTGACACCGGAGGTTAAAAAAATAAAATAAAAAAAAGACAACGGAAAGGCTGAAACAAAAACCTTGTTTGGAGGACAGTCCGTCTGTGGGACTTCGGTGCGTCGCCTGGATCTAAGTTTTGCGATATTGTGGCATTACGAATCACACACAAGGGTCTTATTCATTTGAGAATTAGGGTTAGAGTCCAGTTATTGTGTTTTCGTAATAAATGGTTGAAGTCCATACGATTATGAGCACAATGTGTTCAGGAAATACTAAGTTAGACGAGGAAAATCAAAGGAGAAAGGAAAATGCAGCTCCATATCAATTAATGAAAAGGAAGGATCCGCGAACGGTCGCCCAAGTAGGTAAATGGGAGAACCTTGGGTTCTGACTTGGCGGGAGTTTTCATTCTCATCAACTAAAGCAGTTAAAGGAAAAGTCAGAGGAAGTAGAGAAAAGGAAGAAAGGAAAGAAAGGATCATATGTAGACTGGTGGGGGTATGGTGAATGGTTTGCAGAAGCCGAAAAAAGGGAAAAAGGGAAAATAAACAATGTCAGGGACAGAATAAGGAGGGAGATGGTGAGAAGAACACCAAAACATTAGAAACAAATGTTCCACATGCTTATCAACCTAATGTCTCTCTGTAGCCTTCTCTTCATGCTTCGTCGCGAAGGTACCCTGATCCGAACCTGGACTCCCATCTCCCGATGCCACCGAATGAAAAAATCCCAACGACCTTGGCGCCACCGCACCTAACACACCAGGTCACAACTACGCCAATCATACACTCCGCGACCACCAGGTGAAAGATGAAGAACAGGACCCGAATATGCTAAAGACATGAACTCACGGGACAAACAAAACCAAGCCGAGGCGAAAGAACAATAATAGAATAGATGCCAGATGGTCATGTTGGCCAAGGCAATCCCCCAAGGAAACCAGGACAGCCATGATCGCCAACGCAACGCAAAATGACCAACACGACACCCCTGGTCGTGGACGGGGCTACAACCGACGCGGACGTGAACGTTTCGGAGGCCACAACAACGGCCCATGTTACCGCTGCGGCAAGTTCGGCCATTGGTCCTGCGAGTGCCCGTGACAATCCAATCAATGTGGATTTGACAAAAGTCGTTTTGATCAAGGGAAATGACGCCGGGGGGAGGCAACACCAGCGAGGGACCATGGTCATGACAAATCTCAACCTGATCAGGTAAATCGAACACACATACACTCAATTACATCCGATGATAAAAGTGCTGACGAAGTACACACGTCGATGTATGACAATGCCGTTGTAGAGTTACTAACCCTTCATTTACATATTAGAGGTCACAAATTAACCTTTCTTGTCGAATTAGGAGCCTCACGCTCACTAATGTCCGCCACCGAAACACCCGTTAAACCTCTTTTGTCCGCTAATGCATGTACTGTTGTCAGCTGTAGCAACCGTAGTTTCTTGATGAATTTGATGTGTTGATGAAGAAGGAGAGACCGCTGACGCTGACTTGAGTAAAATAATAGATTTATTACAAAAAAACAGCATCAGACCAGACTTTCCTAGGACGTCCAGGAGAGAACCGAGCCGGATGGATTCTCTGTCGAATGTCACTTTGGCATGTTCTTTTATGCCTGCCCACAGACAACATTTACCATTTGGTTTCCCTCCATAGGTCACAGGTCACATTTCACTTCACTTATCACCAGGACCCCTGGTGATGTGCTCTCTCTCTCGGGACCCCTGGCACCGTCTCTTAGTAATTATCTTATACGATGGGGCTGTCTTTGGACGCCACACATTCCAAGACACCTCATATTTCCCCCGATCTCTGTCGAGACTACACAAAGTCTCGACAGAGATAAGAGTCATTGAAGTTACGACGTTAATTGGCCTAATAGAACTCATCTACTAACAAACAAAATGATTATATTATACCCTTCTGAACATGCTTAGTCGTAGCAATACAACACATTTGTGGAGTGTGAGAGCGAAAAACTCATCTGGCAGCTTCCTTTCTTAGTTCTTTCAACAAACAATCAAGACAGGAAAATTCTCTCACGGTTCCTCTGCCCCAGGCAACCACCTTTTACACTCCAAATCAATTAACTGCAAATAAGAAGGGTTTAGACAACTGTACAGGATGTTACATATAAATACATACACTCAGAACCTCAGAAATAAATCAAAAATGTTGTCCAAAGTCAGGCTGGGGGATGGGATGGGAATATCTACTGTAGAATACAGACTGTTCATCAATAATACAGGTTACATTGTAATAAACAAACTCCAATATTATAAAAACCTGCATAACACATATGTATGTATTGAACTGTTGCTTTTTAACACCATCAACTTTTAATGATATTTCACTCGACACTCCTGATAATGGTGTCCTCATTCAGGGTCCGTCGTCCATTTTCATCCTCCATTTTTGAATATCCATGTTTGAGTGTTCAAGTCCATTAGGCTGTTACGATCTCCGGACACAGACCAACCTCAGACTGGTCCTGAAAGAAAAATTCACCAGCCAGTATCTTGCACACACATCAAATACAGTATAATAATTTTGCTTTTGCGTTAAGCTTTAACATTATTCCAATATATGATTAACATTTTCCTTTTTCCCCCCTTTGTCCATGCATTTTCTCGGTTAAAAATAGTATTGAGTCTGTGACAGAATCAGATATTCAGAATGCATATTTCTCTACTAGTGTTAACTCCTAACTACACACCTCTACCCAATTCAGACCTGTATGCTGACAGATTTTAACAATGCGTTTTTTCAGCACACCATTCAATTTTTCCCAATCATCTTGGCTTTGGGGATAATAAACAGCTCTTAGACGTTGTTTAATTCCCAATTTTTGCAGAATTAATTTCACTGTTTTATCCACAAACTCTTTCCCATTATCTGAAGATATGCGATCTGGAAGTCCCCACCTGCTTATGACCTCACGACCCAAAAACTTGGCAACTGACTGAGGTTGGACATGCCTCAGGCCACCGTGAAAATCTATCCACGACGACTAGCATGTATCTTTTACCTCCTATTGGTCTTATCATGTCAACAAAATCCACAACCAACTCACGCATAGGACCTGTCGGAGTTGGAATGGGACCGGGTGGACTCAACACACCCCTCCGAACGTTATTTTTAAGACAGATTGTGCATCTGCCTATGACATAATCAATTTGCTCAAGCAAGTACGGTGCCCAAAAACCATACTCTTTCGTGATCTTTCTCCTTACCTCCCCCCTTGCAACATGGGCTAACCCATGTGCTTCCTGAATTATCAGACGTAGTAGGTCGGGGGTACTACCATCAGTC
Organism: Zeus faber; assembly: GCF_960531495.2. Lineage (NCBI taxonomy): Eukaryota > Metazoa > Chordata > Actinopteri > Zeiformes > Zeidae > Zeus > Zeus faber. Next base: position 28,918,620 of record NC_137200.1, on the reverse strand, counting down.
CTTCATGATTCTCCACATGCTTCTGCTCAAATCCTTCAGCCACCATTAAAGTCATATGTAGCACACTTTTCTCAATGTCACGCTCTTTATCAAGATAATCATCAGTGTTTATCTTCATAGCTGCTTCTTTACTTCCTCACTCCACCACCAAGAATACTCTTCTTTCGGGTGCTCCCCTTTGGGGCCGGCGCAGTGCATTATCTACCTACAATACCTTCTGTTCTGCTCATCTATAAACCTTTGTAGTTTAGTTTCTTGATGGGTGTGATGTGTTGAAGAATGAAGGAGTGACCGCTGACACTGACTCGAATAAAATAATGATTTTATTACACAAATCAGCATCAAACCAGACTTGCCATGGATGTCCTGGGAGAGACCCGAGCCGGATGGAATCTCTGCCAAGTGACGCTCTGCACTCGCTTTTAAAGCGGTACAAAGATAACATACCACATCTGGTTCCAATCCATAGGTGCCCGCTCAGCCTATATCCTGTCCTAAATGTAAACCTTTCCTCCTCTGGTCGAGCTGGAAGAATCAACAAAATTCCTCTCCCATAGGACCTCTCAATCGACCCATTGTTGTTTTCGTTCTTCGTATGACATCGAGGCAATAAATCTAATACTAACATAGTTAATATTATGACCGCACTATATCTCAGCTTTGGGAGCTCAGTAACCTATTCACCTCAAACCTTCCAGACACCTCACCTTCTCTTTGGCCTTTTTATCCTCATTCTTCTTATCCACCAACTGTATTTGGTTGAGTTTTCTGAGAGTCTCCTGGTCCTGTTCCTTATGGTCATGCTCCTTTTTCCGATATACAGTAGCTCCACTTGACGTACTATGTGATCCGTATAAACACCTTTGATCATGCTTCCAAGACCAACCACTTCTGCCAATTTGCTCCTCACTTGAAGAGGCAACCTCCAACAGCAAACATTGAGCACTGGGGTTTTCCGTGGTGGCCGGTCGCTGGCAGGTCGGTGTGGGGGCGTGGTTGTCCGGGGGGGCGGTCGGGTGGGCCCCTCCTCCTGGCCTGGCTGGAGTCCTGACGGCTTGCGCCTGGTGGCTTGTCTTGTGATGTGCTGCGACCTGGGCTGCGGAGAGCAACGCCGGGTGCCTTCTGGGGCCCCTGGGGGGACTGCCTGTCGTTGGGGGTGTGGGTTGGGGTGTGGGGGGCGGCTGTTGGCCTTTTACTTCTGCGGCGGGGTTTCTCTGCGGCCGGTGCCCCAGGTGCTGTGGGTGGCGGAGGGCCTGTATACCTGACGGCCTGCCAGCATCGCCGGGGGGGGGGGGGTATGGTCACTTGGCACTCACGCCGGGCGGGGCGCCTGGTCGGCTGCGGTGGGGCGGCCCCCCCCCACCCTTGTGCGGGGCATGGGTGGGCGTGGGTGGGCGTGGGGGTCTTGCTGGCCCACCCATTGGGTGGGCGGCTTGGGCGGGGTGTCGGTCTGTAACCGCGGGGCCGTGATCCGGGCCTGCGGTCCATGCCTTGCGCCCGTGGCCCGGGTTCTGTGCCGGTGGCTGCGTCTTGTGCCTGCGCCCGAGGGTTGGTTGTATGTGTGCGCCGCTGGGCGCAGGGCCTCCTCGTGCTCCCTGGGATTTGTTCATGCTCCTCGGGCTGGGCGCGGGAATTGCTCCACGGCCCTCTGGCTTCTCTGGGAGCCCGGGGGTCTTCCCTGGCCGCAGGGCGGGGTACCCGGGGATCTCCTGCAGCCGGGGGTTGTCCGCGGGGCCGTGGAGTTCGGGGGGCTTCGGGGCCCCTTGCACTGCCTGGAGGTGCCCCTACATAATACCGAACTTCTACACCAGTACTAATGGGGACTAGTCATGTACACTCACCGATTGACATCTTACACACACGCACACCTATGCACGCACGCATGCACACATGCACTCACGCACCTCTGCTTGGAGTGCACCCCAGCAACCGGGGATGCACTCCTTTCCTCCCTTATTTACTGCCATAACTTTGACAGGAAGAGGTCACGGGACCAGTTGTAGTTCCAGTTTTCCTGGACCTAACTGGACCTAAATTCAGTTTTTCCAATACATGTTGTGTATAGGCAAAATCCTACTTTCCCCTTCTACAATAACATGTTATTCGAACACTATCTTAACAGCACACATTCCAAGCAAGAACTCCCCATTCCCTGTTCACATAAACAACAGGACACCTGTGGCCCACTTAATGGACACACAAAGGCCCACAGTCTAAAGTGATAACCTCAAGGCCCTAAATGGCATAAGCAGTACGTCACATAGATAGGAAGACCCGTCACTTGGACGGGGCAGTATATCCCTCCAGCCTAAGTGTCTTCAGCGCTACACATCACACCACATATATACGCCTGCTCTTCCTTCATCCAGCAGGTCAGGGTGAGCTCGACCACAGGCTGCGTCCTGCCATTCGCTCTCTCCCTCTCCTCTCTTTGCAAAGACTAAACTCTGTTTCTCTAAAATAAATATACACACGACAACGAGTTTGTTCACGATCCTTTATTACAGATTTTGCCATGACAAACTTGGTGTCAGAAGTGGGATCCCCGGAAGATCGTCGGACCAGCTGCAGACAGTGACCGTCTGCTGTTGGATCCGTCCGTCTCCGCGGGATCTACACATCCAAAACTCCTCCAGTACACGGTAAAATATTCACAGATCGATTGTGATTTTGAACAAAATTCTGAAGTTGTGTCTATTTACAAAATAGAGAACTTTTGAATTATCTGCTGGGGTTAAGGTCCTCTAAAGGTTGAAGTCCTCAATAAAATAGTGGGATAAAGTCCTTCTCTAATTAAACAGGGTTAAAGTCCTCTAGGAAAAAAAAAAAAAAAAAAAAAGGGTTTGGATTCCTTCTATAATTACATGTAAAAACCTGAGGTTAGAGTTCTAAAAATGTAACTTTTTTTTGGAAACATATTTCGTTTCGTCCGGACTTAATACATAAAAAAAAAAAAACCCACACGCAATATGGGGTCCAAGCCGAGTAAGGAAAAACCAGATTGGGGTTCTCCAATCAATATGCAAATGAGAAGTAAACATGGGGACAAATGTATGTCATGTATGGAAGAATGGGTCGCGCGCGGCGGGTTTCCCGCGAGTGGTGTTTGAGTATGAATCAGTTAGGGAAAGTGGGTGAGAGCATTGCGGAGGAAGAAAAGAGGTTGAGAAAGAAAAAGAATGTGCCAATGAAGGATTTTGTCAGATTGAATGTCCATAAACAATGTTTAGAGATATGGACAAAGGAACCTGAAGCACGAGTCAAAAGTCAGGATACGGGAAAAAATAAGAGGTTGAAATGTGAGGAATCTAAGAAAGCTGAGCTTGCCACTGATACACGTGTCTCCCCCTCCCTCTCTCTATCCGAGTCTGACCCAGGGTGATCAACAGAGGCGAAGGGACGACTGGGTGCCATCATATCCACCACCTTACGGGTCGCCTTACACCACATCAACACCTTCCCCCACGGCCCCTCCGGAAAGTTTTGCGTCCGCGTTCTGACTGTCCACAGCTGACGACTCCACCCTGCTGACTTCTCCGCTAAGGTCACCAGCCCTACCGCGCCACATGGGGGTCCCGACGCCACAATGGACCGTCCCGTCAGCCCTGATTCCTCCTGTCTCCAGTCCACACACAACTCGGGGAGGCACTGTTTTTCAAGCTTTGAGTGCGCCGTCAGATATCCAAGCCCCGATGGTGGAATTCCCTGGACCTGCGGTCCTGGTCCATCGCCAGATGGATATCGACATGCGTAACTCCATTAACTACTGGCCTGATATCTCCCGGGGAGGAAAAGCCCTCGCAGAGGTCCTCGCCATATGGTGCCGTGCATGGCGGCCCACCGTTATAGAATTCAAAAAACTGCTCCTCCTCCACTTTAAACCAGAAAACTACTCCCGCATCGCACTCGTGGTAGAAAACAACGACCCAGACCTACTCCGCGCACGCACCGCGGTTTGGGACAACAATGGCCTGTGGGAGAGATGGGTCGAATCAATACTCAACTCCTTCTCATCGGCGCTCCCACGAAGGCCCAGTGTGAACAGGACACCCTCACACTCCTGCTGCACCGCTCATCTGAGGGTCATAAGGTTTCTCTGAATAAACTTCAGTTTGTCTCCCAGGAGGTGGTCTTCCTTGGTCACGTCATCACCCATCAGGGGAAAACTTTGTCCCCCACCAGGATCCAGGCCATCATCAACATCCCCAAACCGTATAACAAAAACAAATGCTCTCGTTTCTCGGCATGTGTTCTTACTCCATTTCATCCCCAATTTTTCAGCCCTCGACCGCCCCCTCAGGGAAATCACCCTGTCCCGCAGCCTTATAGCTTCTTCTCCTCTAACATGGACCGACAACGCCTGCGCCGCCTTTAGGGCCCTTAAGGTGGCCCTCCAGACGTCTCCAACTCTGGGGATTCCAGACCCTCTTCGGCCTTTTGTCCAGTTCGCAGACGAACGTCAGGGCAGCATGACCTCTGTCCTCCTACAAAAACCTGGCGACGCCCTCAGGCCTGTGGGCTTCTTCTCATGTTTATTGGATCCGGTGGCCCGTGGCCTTCCTCCTTGCCTGCGCGCTGTTGTGGCGTGTCAAAAGGTCGTTTTGGCCACACGGGACTTTGTGGGTTTCGCGCCACTCACTCTTTTTGTTTCCCACTCTGTCTCCCACACCTTACAAGAACAAAAATCCTCCCATCTTTCGGCAGCACGTTGGCTCAGCTATCACACAGTCCTCTTAGGGCTTCCACATGTCACAGTATTCCACATGTAATACCCTCAACCCTGCCACATTTCTACCTCTCCCTGACGACGGCACACCACATTCCTGCTCCGCCGAGCTTGACCTCATTTGTACACCCCGACCAGACCTCACTGATGTTCCACTGACTAACCCTGATTTTGTTTTCTATGTAGATGGATCTGCTTTCCGCCACCCCGACACCGGCCGCTCTCATGCTAGGTTCGCAGTCGTGGACGACCATTCTGTTGTCCTCTCTTCCCCCCTCCCTTCTCATTTCTCAGCACAGGCAGCAGAGCTCGTTGCCCTGACCGAGGCGTGCAAATTGGCCGAAGGCCGTTCAGCGACGATCTACACTGACTCTCGTTACGCCTTTGGCGTCGTGCATGACTTTGGCGTCCTTTGGAAACACAGACAGTTTTTGAAGTCCGACGGCAAGCCCATCTTGCATCACCATAAAGTGGCAGCCCTTTTGGAAGCCATCCTTCTCCCCCTCTCCATCGCTGTTTGTAAATGCACCGCACACACTTCCAACACAGACCCCATCTCCCTTGGTAACGCCCGCGCCGACGCAGCCGCTAAGGCTGCGGCACGCTGTCCCCTCCCCCAATCCTCCTCCCTCTACTCATCCCCCCCACCCCCCACCCCTCTCTCCCTCACTGACCTTCTCTCTCTCTCTTCCCCAGACGAACGCAGGCTTTGGTCCAGCTGCGGGGCCACCCTCCGCGACGGCGTTTGGATGGGCCCCAATGACAAACCCGGCCTGCCCAGGCACCTGTTCCCCTGCATCGCTAAGTTGTCACATGGTTTGGACCATGTGTCAAAAGGAGGGATGTGCGCGGCAGTGCAAACACATTGGTTCACAAAAGGCTTCTCCACAGTTGCAGCCACATATTGTAACAAGTGTGTAATTTGCGCCCAACATAACCCCGGCAGGCCAAAGGGCCTCACACACCCCGCCACACACCCAACCCCAACACGCCCATTTCAACATGTAATGATAGACTTCGTCTAACTTACACCGTGCAAAAACAAAAAATACTGTCTGGTCCTGGTTGACATGTTTTCCAAATGGGTGGAAGCTTTCCCCGCCAAACATGCCACGGTGTCAACAGTGGCGAAAGCCTTACTGACAGAAATAATTCCCAGATGGGGAATAACAGAAAAACGGTCATCCGACAATGGCAGCCATTTTGTAAACAGCGTCCTCACACAGTTGTCGACGCATTTCCAATTTGACTTGAAAACACACTGCATACCAGGTTCTCCTAACCACCCACACGGCGATAAAGGTCCAAGAAAAAGACACGCACTCTTACACTACCCTGACCCCCGACTCTGACACCGACGTCACCCCTTCATTCCAGCCAATCCGCGTTAAGCGCGACATCTATCAGGTAACGGACAAACTAAATATGTCACAGGCGTCACAGAATCTGGCTCGCGAAACGTTACGTCCCCCCTGTTTCCCCAGATAACAAAGAACTAGGGGGTGGTAGCTCAGGCGGAAGAGCTGGTGGTCTAGTGATCCAAAGGTTACTGGTTCGATCCCAGGCTCCTCCTGCTAGCATGCTGTAGTGTCCTTGAGCAAGACACTTAACCCCTAATTGCTCCTGATGGCTGCGTCCGTCGGTGTTTGAACAATTGTAAGTTGCTTTGGATACAATTGTATATATATGTAATAAGCGTCTGCTAAATGTAATGTAATGATAACAACTGTGGCCATCTACCCAACCATAATATTTCGCCCTGTCTCCCGTTCGCCATCTCTTCCGTAACATTTCTGGGAGCGATAATCTCACCTCTACCATGTTGTTCTGGCCCACCGATTGCGGTGCTGGCACAGTTCACGACGCCTTGTGGCTTTGCGGCCTTATGCTACATCAGTTCCTTCCCAAATCTTGGTCCGGTGTTTGAGCGCTCATTAAACTGCGTCCTGCCGTTACCATACTGGATAAATTACTTCATACCACGCATAATTACCCCCATTATCGCGATCCCGCCACCAACAGTCACCATATCGCCAGACGAGAACTCACGTCAGGCGCTGTAAAATACTTATCCGGAGTCCTTCCCTGGTGAGGTGCAATCAATAACGGCCATAATATCGGCACTCTCGACATACGTTTAGAGAACCTCACCGCACTTGTCACTTGTGACGGCTTCTCTGCTCTCACTCCCTTTATGGCAGCCACACACAATATGTTACTACAACACCAAGCCGCCCTCGACATCATTTTAGCTTCCAGTGGTGGCCTCTGTCATGTTATCGGCGACTCATGCTGCACCTACATTCCTGATGCGACCGGCAATATCTCTAATACAATCACACAGCTTAACTCCCTTCTCGCAGATATGAAAGCTGACGACGTCCCTCCCCCCTTGGGGTGGGACTGGTGGTCCTGGCTCGCAGACGGTAGTTGGCGTCTGTGGCTCCTTCGTGCCGGCGCCATCGTCGTGGTGGGCTTGGGCCTCCTTTTTGTTTTATCATGTTGTATTGTTCCCCTTGCTCGCATGGCCATCACCGGACTCGTTTCTTCCACTTTTGTCCGCTACTCCGCCATACCCCAGAAGAACGCCCCCCCCCTCGACGATCCCTTTCCCTTATCGCTCGACTTTGACTCAGATGAAGACATTTCCACAGCTTGTTAGGGACCTCCGTCCCTTTTCCTTTTATGATGGGTTCACTTGAAACCTTTGGGTGTGAGTTCCTTGATGTTCTCGGGTTTACCGATCAAGGTTTTTTCTATACATCTGTTGATTATCTGTTTGATTTTGAGTACTTATACGTTCCTGTTTGATTGTTTGGACATAATATAGTTTGATAGTTTAGACCAAATAGAATTAGTGTTATTCAAACCTAATACAACTTACTATTGGATCATTTAGACTGTTAGTATTACTATTATTCAGGTGTAATGATAAATGGTAAAATGATAGATAGATTATTTTTGTTGTTTTCGACTATTTTTGGTAGTTAGGATGTTTTGCTAGTTTTTAACCATTTTTTTAAGTATATTCATATTTTCCAGGTTTTAAGATGTTTTTCTTTCACACTGTTGTTTAAATATAAACAAAAGGAGAGAAATGTATAGGCAAAATCCTGTTCATGTCTTTGTGAAAATGTTGTTTGTTTCTGTTTATTTGTCTCACCCTGGTGATTCTCCCCCTCTTGGAGCAGTGATCAGTTGTTATAGATCCAAACATGATGAATAGTTCTCCAAAGAGGGGGGTTGGTGGTGGCTCTCCATAACCAAAACTGTGCTCTTGTCATTCTACAGGGCATCCACAGGACAGAGTTATTGCAGCAGTTCTTGATGATTTAAGAATTAATTAAGAGTTGCATTGCAGGTGGAGAACTTGAACTCCTCTTGCAGAGTTACTCTGTCCTGGATGCAAATGGCATAAAAATACTCTATGTTGTATGCCCAGCATGCTGACAGCACAGGTTAAAAAAAAAAGAAAGAAGAGGCAGCCTCTTCTGTAGTTTGGACTGGAGAATTGATTTCTCCATTTGATTCAAATCTGGATCATTTCCTGTGATATTTGTCCACACATTACATTTCATAGACGCTTTTATCCAAAGCGACTTACAATTGTTCAATCACCGACAGACGCAGCCATCAGGAGCAATTAGGGGTTAAGTGTCTTGCTCAAGGACACTACAGCATGCTAGCAGGAGGAGCCTGGGATCCAACCAACAACCTTAAGATCACTAGACCACCAGCTCTACCACCTGAGATACCATCCCCCTTACACTTGATGAACCCTTGACACATAAGCTCTTGGGTTTTCTTGTGGGCCCAATGACTCAACAAAGATCTTGTCCGGGTGTACGTTTGTTGGAAATGCATCTCTCAATGCTCTCCACATCCGACCTCTGCTTGCAGCAAACAATTCTCGGTCATATACTGCAGTTGCCACATATCTGTTAGGGCCTGCCGCCTGCAGGATCTCTTCCATCGCTGGGACTCCATTAAGGCTAACCAGAAGTCTCTTAATATCTCCCATGGCAGGCTGTGTTCCCACCAAAACCTCTTCCAGCTTTGAGATCCACGGATGTGCTCCATTTTGAAGAGTGGGTAACTTTTTAAGTATGTTAGACATGTCTGTAATCGGCCAAGCCTTGTACTCTAAATTTGGTCCTCGAATTATCGCTGGACACATTTTGTTGGGCCTCTTTCCTTTTCTTAGCCATAGTCCATACCTCAAAGTGTCTGGCTTTTGAGGCTTTTTCTTCTGTAATTTCTTCTCCGTTATTTGCAATTCGTGTAATTGTTTTTCCAATATTTGTTGAACTTCTGGACAGGTGGTTTCACTTATGTCCTCGAGGCATCTGTCTATACTCCTCTCAATCTCTTTTAAAACCATGCGTCTGTCATCTCCTCCTCCTGTACTGGCTGCTAACGGTTGAAAACAGGAAGGACCTTCTTTCTCCAATCCTTCATCACTTTCAACCTGTTCACTCTCATCTGTGTTGTCTGTTCCCGGAGCCATTTTCCTCACTGGTCGATGTCTTTTTTTCTCCGCTTTTGCCAACATCCGTCTGACTCCAGGGTCGTATCCTCCAATAGCCTCGTCTGAATCACTCACACTCTCTTCTCCTATTTCTAGGCTTCTGAGTTGTTTTCTGCTTCTCAAACGGTTCCTTCTCTTGGAACTGTTGGAGCTTGGATACATCTTTATGGTTGTTGTAGCCTTGCCCGTCTCTATTATTTGCTCATCCTCATCATTGAAGAGATGGTTGCCCTCTGTTGTCATCACTGGGAGCTGGGGATAAACATCAGTGAACTTCACCTCCTTCTCATAAGGCGGGGGCTTCTTTACAGATGCTGTATGTGAGATGGGTGTGGTAATCTTCTCCATCAATTTTCCTGCTTCCTTTTAATTTTTCTTTATTTCTTGTCTACTTTGTTCTCTTTTTTCTTTTGCAGCTTCCAACCATGTCTGTCCCTCCTTTATGAACAGCTGCAGAATGCCAAGTTCTGTTTGTCTTTTCTCCGTGCGTCTCTTTCCTCTTTTTCCTTTCTTTTGATTTACTTTATATGTGGACACAAGCACCTGCATTGTTTTAATCACATCCAGGTTAAGAGTTCCTTCAGCCGGCCATGGTTGTTCAAGTGTGGAGGCCACCGCTTGTTCCATTTTCCTGATATTTTTGCAATATCTTTAAAAAGGGGATTATTATTTCGCACCACATCAATAGGAGTGATTACTTTCGTAATTTTTGTATCCATTTCTTTTATTTTAAATCGAATTGATTTATTTAAAAATTATTTATATAGCACTGTGTAATCACACTCAACCAAAAACAACTGAATTTTCCAACCCCAAAGGAGACCAATAGCTTCCCACTCATGAAAGCAACTTCACTTGTTCATGATCTGATACATCTGATCATACTCATTTATCCTAAATTATCAAAATGTACATCAGTGTTCACTCTCAACACAGTCTCAATCAAGGTAAACCATACTCAGATAATGAAACCAATATTCAGAGCATCAACCGTATTTAAATCAAATCAGTTTTTCCGCATGTGATCAATCAAATCAATAATGCTCCATTAATTAGGCGAATGCCTTGATTAGTCAGTCCGTTGCCAAGTCTCTTACTAACTAATTGCAAACGCAATATAAGAAAAAGAACTACTGTAATCCTATATGTGAGAACAAGCAATCATGTAGGTTATAACTAGATGTACACACCTATAGGTACTGGAAATGCAGGTGTCTATTGAAAAGAGTTTGTGGATAATCCGTACTGACCTGATTAATGAGATTCTGAATTTCTATGCACTGTCATCCGCAAGCTCCCGGTGTCTGTGAAGAACTGCCAGATGTCTTGTCATCTTCCCCTTGGATGATCCAATTCAGACACATTCCATCTTCTCTGTCTTTCCCTCAGCTCTCACTCAGCAAAGTAAAAGAGAGGAAGAAAGAAAAATCAAAAAGAACAACACAAGAGTTCAGTGTCTTAAGACCCCTCTAAATTCTACATACTATAATACAATTCAATGAGACATACATTATCAGCTTTATTATTTCTCGCGCATTTGAAATAAAGCAATGTTTACTTTTATTCATACGACGCATTTAAATCTAAAGAGTATATTAGTCAATCTAATATCACCTCTAATTAATTAGTTTTCTTCTATATTCCTATTTCATTTTATTTCATTTCATTTTTATTTATTTTAATTTATTTTAATATTCATTTATTAATTTATTTTCTTCTATCATACTAAGAAAGAAGATAGAGAAAAGGGAACTTCTTCTCAACCCCTCTTGTCAGGGGGAGTCGACCAAGTTCCACTCTGTATGAAGCACCACCCCTTGCTCCACCTCTTAAATTTAGGCCCAACTTCCAGTTTGCTCTGGTTGTCAGCGAGCGAACATCGTGTTTTAGCTCCCCGTCTGAATAGCCTAGCCTAATGCAGTTACGCACAGAGTCATAAATCAAAGCTGGTTCCTTTCACTCAGCAGCCGAAACACAAAACCTCTTCTCTTGCATCAAAAACCGAGCTTTTCCTTTTATTTCACCAAGGCTATCTGCTCCTTTAACCAACAGATCTCACAGCAAGCACTGTCACACACTCCAAGCACAAAGAGAAGAAACTCACACACCAAGAAAGGCTCATGATCTTTATTATCAGCTTTACAAAGTCCATAAACAGACTCATATATATTTATCACTAAAAGGGGCAAGAAATCTTTCTTATTATGTATTATTTAACTGCTCACCACATATGTATACCTATTTAATAACCCAGGAATTCTATATATCATTTATACATATACACAAACAATTCACAAATCTTTTCACACCTCTTTAGCCACGGCACACTCACACACACACAGGCACACTCACACACCAAAAGGAAAAAGACATGTCTGACCAGCAATACATCAGATTCTCCAAAAACTTCAACAGCGCTTGACTTTATACTTTATCGTCGACTCATGTATACTTTTCTAATTTCATCAAGATTTTCACTTTGGCCAAACTTTTAAATTTTCACTTTGGCCAAACTTTTAACAAATTATCCTTTTAATCAGATTCTTTCAGCATGCACTCATTCTGCTTTTCCCCATTTTTTCTCAAACTTAGTTTTTCATATTTTAAGACTTTAACTTGTAACTCTTTTTTGCTTCATTTTTCATCTTTTTCATCTTACTTTAGGCTTATAACTTTTATCTCTTTTTCACTTTTCATCCTTTTTCATCTTAATTTAGACTTTTAACTTTCATTTCTTTTTCACTTTTCATCCTTTTTCATCTTACTTTAGGCTTTTAACTTTTATCTCTTTTTCACTTTTCATCTTTTTTATCTTCATTCATGTAATTTTATTTTGAGTCAATTCCCCTGGCCAGGGTATATTTCCTCTTTGTTTTTCCTACCTGGATTTGACTGTATTATATTTTCATTCGGCCAACTTTCACGCCACTTTGACGCCACTTTGTAGTTTCTTGATGAATTTGATGTGTTGATGAAGAAGGAGAGACCGCTGACGCTGACTTGAGCAAAATATTAGATTTATTACAAAAGAACAGCATCAGACCAGACTTTCCCAGGACGTCCAGGAGAGAACCAAGCCTGATATATTCTCTGTCGAATGTCATTTGGGCATGTTCTTTAATGCCTGCCCACAGACACCATTTGGTTCCCCTACATAGGTCACAGGTCACATTTCACTTCCCTTATCACCAGGACCCCTGGTGATGTGCTCTCTCTCTCGGGACCATTGGCACCGTCTGTTAGTAATTACCTTAGATGGGGCTGTCTTGGGACGCCACACATTCCAAGACACCTCACAACACAAGAAAAATTCAGCGCTACACTGTACCCCTCGACTCCCTCGGTCGAAAAGGAGCCTACCAAGCACTGGTAAGGCTACAAGGGGGTAGATATCAGGCTTTGCTGGACTCGGGCTGCTCTCAGACAATGGTCCAGCAACGCCTGCTTCGACCCGGGGCTTTGGTGGAGGCGTCACAGGTGGATGTTTGTTGTGTGCATGGGTATTCACACGTATCCCATGGTCTGGCTCGAGACTGTTATTTTATAACAATATCAATTGTAGTAGTAAGAACCAGATCACATTCCATCCTCAACCAACCTTGTGTGGAGATAAGGATAACCCCAGGGGGGGCTTAAAAGAGCACGTGTGTTTGTTTTATTGCATAGTAGCATTGTGTCTGTGAGCGGAGTTTGACTGATCAGAACACTGATTTGGAGCAAAACTGTTTCTTTCTCTTTATTCTGCAGAATAAATATCTTAAATACTATCAGCTTTGTTTTCCTGTAACGGGCAGATTAACCTCACCGATCACACAGGGGAATTTCTCCAACACGTCCCATATTGTTTAAAAGGACAGTCGAAACTCTGGCCATGCGCACCACAGCCAGAAAGACTCCGTCTCCTTCCCTAAACCCTTACCTGTGGGCCCTAACTCCCACAGTATGATGATTGTTATTGGTATGATGATTGTTATTGGTATGATGATTGGTATTGGTATGATGATTGGTATTGGTATGATGATTGGTGTTGGGAACCCTGGTGAGGATAGTCATTTATCGATTAGAGCTTGGGTTCAACTTCAAGTTGCACGGGGAGGCGGCAGGTACAAGTGTATGCAAGTATATATCACGATATAGTTACAGGCTTGAAGAATTTTCATATTGATTGAGAACACAGAATTGTATTAGTCCTAACGGCCACAGATTATCAGTAAGCTTTAATGGGCTAAAGGGTAAATGATAAAACAACAAAGATGTCTGAAATTAACCCAATATGGAGGATCAACAATAGATAAACTGCAGTTCAAGCATGAAATGAACAATTGGCCTGCTGCAAAAACTAAAACCAACTGGCAGCTCATTACACTGTTCACAATTTATGTTAAGTGTATATATGTTTTTACACATATACACTTATACATATATAACTTATTCAGTGAATAAGTCGTGGAAACTCAGGAGTCACAAATGTCTCCATAACAAAGTCAACATATTAATATTAAAATGTTCCAATTCTTCTTCTCTAGCGTATAGAACAGATATTTTCATTTGTACAGCACATATCATACATAAAGGAAAAAAAACATTATATAAAAGCAAAGAAGAATGAAAGCATACAAATAAAAAACGATACATCATAAAATCACAGAGATGACAGGTAAAAGTGCAACCAGAAGAAGCTTTATTCGTCCCACAAACCACAACACATTCACTGACAGGGACCAACACAAACTTACAATGGGGATGGTGAAACTCATTCTCTGCTTTTGACCCATCCTGGCTTGTCCTTCCTCCAGGGGGGAGCCAGGAGCAGGGGGCAGCGTTCAGCCCATTTGTGCCGGGGACCTGGTTACAATGTTCTGCATGTTTATGGTGGGGGTCCTTACTGACGTTACATGACGGAAACCCTATGTGAGCATGGGGAGAACATGCAAACTTCACACAGAAAGGACCCTCATCGGGAGATAACCCACTGGAGCACTATGCCCCAGGTGGGAATTAAACCCAGGACCTGCACTGTGCCACCATACCCACATTTCATGGCGCAGTGCATTCCACTGCTCCCTCACCAAAAGAAGGTCCTGGGTTTAATTCTCGCCTGGGGTGCTGTTGGCACCGTGCTCCAGTGAGTTATCTCCCAAATAGGAGCCTTTCTGTGTGGAGTTTGCATGTTCTCCCCATGCTCACATGGGGTTTCCACCACCTAACGTGACTAAAGACCCCCACCTAAAACATGCTCACATCATCGTCCGACCAGCGATGGACACTCGTTACCAGGTCCCCGGATGCGTCAACGAATGCTGCCCACTGCTCCTGGCTGCCCCCCGGAGTAAGGACGAGCCAGGATGGGTTAAATGCAGAGGCCTCATTTCACTGGTCACCATCCAAAAGTGTGTGTGGTGTTTTAGGTGATAATTAAAGATACTTCTTCTGTTTCTCTTTCAGGCCTACCCTCTGAGATTAGTTCAAGAAAATTGGTTTAAATGACATACAGCTAAATAGTTAGTAATGAAAAGTAAGTTATGAACACACCTGGCTTAGTACTGGTGGTATTCAAGAGGTGCATTTGTCACATACATATACAGTACATACATTCATACATAATTTCACCAGGTATTCATCAGGCCTCATGGAATTCCTTATTAATTATTTTTATTCTGATTTTTATTTGTGTTTAGGTTGATGATGGGCTTTAGCCTGCCCCACTACAAACAATATTCAAAGCAACATTCAACTGGCTAGAAGAAATGTATTACTTCATATCATTATTATTATTATTTTTTTTTAAAGTTGCTGGTTGCCAATGATTGTAATCAATTTTTGGTAACAGAAACCAAAACACAGACAATAATCAAGTAAATCTCAATGCCCTTATGATATGGTCTTCTATTTTTAATGAGGACAAAAGTGTATTTTAAATGCCAGATGTCACAAACCTGACAGACTGCCATCAGCCTAGACCTACATGAAAAAGAAAAGTTGATACAGAAATCGGATGTATTGAAGACATTTGATCAGCGCTGATCAAATATGGGAGTTGTAATCTATTTACTCTACATTGAATCAATAATAGCTCCAATATTTAGCGCAAAGCCGCAACTGGCGCATGGCGTCTCAGGGTGAGATGCCGTATGAAGATCGGTCTGATGTTTGAGTCTCTCAAACCGTAGATAAGAGGGCTGAAACTCCTGGGCAGGCTGACCAAGACGATGAATAACATGTAATGAATCCATATTAAGGTTGCGAGGTTCACTTTTCCATGGATGGTGTACATTATGGCAAGGAACAAGAAAGACAACATAATCAGACCCTGCTGGATAAAGTGCAACAGCAACGTCTTCTGTGCCTTTTTGTTTAAGGCTTTTTCTGAGGAGGATGAAGCGGTTCTGGCCGCCAGGATCACTCCAATGTAAGCACTGAGGATGGACAAAGTCACCAACAGAAACTGTATACAGGTGAAGGCCTTATCAAAATCCCTAAATATCTGTAGATGGAACACAGAATCCTTCGTGCAGAACACCTTAATGGGATTACTATATTGTGAGGAGTCTATAATGCCCAACAGGAGGAATCTGGTCAAGGTGATGATACAGGAAACAGCCCACATCATCGCTATGGCTGCAACGGTGCTTCTCATGGTGACCAAGCTGGGATACCTCAGCGGCAAGCACACAGCGGCAAATCTCTCCAAAGACATCACAGCCAGGTTGAACGGTGAGATGTCGCTGGCAAGAAGCGTGACAATTAGAATTATCATGCACAGAGAGGTCCTAGTGTACACTTTGTTCGTGTTAATGAAGTAAATCAACTGACTCATGAGCAGCAGGAATGTGTCCGCAAAGAGGAGATTGTAGAGCAGAAGGTAACGCGACGTTTCCCGGAACATCGCCTTGCACCTCAGTGTGTACAGCATAACGCAGTTAATGTAGAGCATGGTGAGACAGGGTAACAGAGACAAGATGCCTTTTATTGTGTGTTTGAGCTCTTCCCCCACCAGCTCACCAGTTGAACCGTTTCCCGGAGCATCGGTGGTGTACAACATGTCGTCAGGTTAGGCCATTCAGCGCAAAGGCATCTGAAGGATGAGCAAAGAACATGAATCAAACGACACAGGCACAATATGTGAAGACAGGTGTGGCCTCCATGCTATCTATCTATCTATCTATCTATCTATCTATCTATCTATCTATCTATCTATCTATCTATCTATCTATCTATCTATCTATTTATCTATCTATCTATCTATCTATCTATCTATCTAAATATGTTATTGCTCAATTGCTCAATTTGAAAGACGAGTCAACAAGAACAAATGAGTTAACTCTACTGAGCTGTAATAAACTGACCATATCTACTTAAGACCGTAATGTATTGCTCATATTTTTGTTTTTCTGTGAGCGTGGGCCTATTCACCTTTTGTTCAACTGATCATAGTGAAATGATTAAAACACGAGCATCCAGATCATTGTTCTCTGATCCGTGCCCTCACACACACACTTCTACTCACAGGCATTACATACAGGTTTTCCCTCGTGATCACTGGCCCCAGAGCCACCTTGAAAGTGAGACATAAGAACAAAAAGGTAAAGCTCAACAAAGCAAGTCATTCAATCTATCCACCATATAAACAATGTCTCTGTGTGGCTGCCGATCCCCCTGAAAAGAGAAACAACTGCAGTCTTCACAGAAATTTGCAACTGTGAATTTGCTCAAACATGTAGGAAGCCTCATAATCTTCATCCTTTAGACCTAAATGTTTGCACTCACAAAATGGATATGTCATCACTGTACCACCAACACCACTAATTCAATGCAGTTCAATGAAGCTTTCTGGCATGATTAATACATTTTCATACATCATACAGTCAAGGGAAAAATAGTTAGTAATGACGTAGAGGTAAATACGAGATAGAGGAATATCTTTGTGTAATGTTCAAAACTAAAACCTTTCTTTCTCTTCCTGATCCTTGGTCCTCATGCACCCAAACAGCAAAAGGTAAAACTGCCAAGTACAAAAAGGATATGATCATTTTCACTCTTGAATTAATTTTGGTAATATTGCATCCACATAAAATAAGTGAAAGATTTAGCTCATCACCAAAAACCTTCCCATTTCAATTATTTATTTTTGATTACATAAGCTGATATGTTTTTACCTGTAAAACTCTCAATTTGGACAATATAATATAACTTCTCTCCACAAGGACAATGAATAAGAAATGCCAGATAAATAAGGAAATCCTTCAACCTAAAAAAGCTTCAATATAGGGATGACTTGTATTGTACATATTGATATTACTACTACCTCTTCCACAATATTAAACATAATAATAATAATAATAATAATAATAATAATAATACATATACATATAATACATATAATATATATAATACATATAATAATAATTATAATAATAATAATGATGATAGTACCTTCCACATTGTATGAAAATATTTATCTTTTTGTTCCTGTGTGGAACAGAAGCAGCTCCGACCCTGTTTAGAGGAAGAAGAAGAAGAACCTTCTTTTATGGAGCTCACGTTGTCCTCTGGACGGTCCAGTCTCCAGGGCTGGCTCGGAGTGCACGTGTGTGTGTGTGTGTGTTTGTGTGTTTTAAAGTTCAAATTCAAGAGATTATTTGTGTTTGTGTGTGTGTGTGTGTGTGTGTGTGTGTGTGTTGTAATTTAGTGTGTCCTTTGACCTCTTGACCTCTGGCTCGGACAAATCTCTGAAAAGGTTCAATTCTTTGAATGATAGGGAGAGTTCAACATGGCTCTAATAATAATAATCATAATCATAATCATAACCATAACCATAATCATAATCATAATAAAATAATAATAATAATATTAATAAAGAACAGCTTCCCGTGCGTGGTACATAAAAAATCTCCTCCATTGTACTTTCCCTGACGACCAAAAACAAAACATGAAACATGACACCATCTGCAACAATCACTGGTGTTGATATTTTCTCAAACCCTGGAGATAAGACACAGTAGTGATCATTTTAATATTTAATGTGTCTAAATGAACTAGCAGTGGATGAGTTCACACAGAGGGACCACACCCCCTCTGATTTGCCCCTAAAGTTTGCCCCTTATCTTGGAGTTAATGAGCAAACCAGAATAACAACAAAATAGATGACATTCTACTCTTACACTGTTCTTAGTACAAGTTTGGACAAGTTCTCCACGCAAGAGCTGTGATTGGTCCGACGCCGCAAGAGCTGTGATTGGTCTGCTTTTCCCCGCTCCGTGTTTCCAGTGTTTCCGGTTCATTTCCGCCAACAGTGAAAAACAAATGGAACAGATGGAAGAGCGGCTGAGCATGTTCCAAAATATGTTATTTTATACAACACATCATCTTCTTATTATAAAGACAAACAAATGACACTCAATTGGTGGTGTGAAATATCCACGAACATCAGACATGTTACAAGACAAGGGCTCCTCTCCTGAGTGTGTGTGGGGATGGAGGTTTTACTTGTTGCTCGTTAGACCAACCAACGATCCTTTGTCCCAATTACCTAGACCCAGAACAGGTGTGGCTGCTCAAACCACACCACCCCAACACCACAGATAGTTTGACCAGGATCAAGGACAAATATACACAAGCATTTGAGACATACGCTATGATAACACTGTTATTTACATTGTTATCTAGCTTTTAAAAAAATATTTAATTTTGATTAAATAGTGCAAACTATTGTGGACAATAAAATCAATATTAATGGCATTAGCTCTTTGATTTCCATGATGTTGGTTTCCTTAAGAAGGCCGGGTCCCTCAGCATCTGTGGAAGTGATGGGCAAGCATTCTAGTCTTTTGTGGCGTAAATCAGTGAAAATGTTACTATTTCAACCTTTCTGACTTTGACTTTGGATCAATTAAACCCAATTGAACCTAAATTAACTATTAACTATTAACTAATATTTAATTAACTGAAACAACTAAATATATTTTTAGAACCACATTAAGTCACAATTAAAAATTAAAGATACTGTTGAAGTTTGAAAGATGCACCAGCTTTTCATGGTCATCTTTTATTTTTTGATGATTTGATTCTTACTTTATTATGTATTTTGTGTTTAATGTTGAATTGCTTACAAGAGTATATATTGCGAATTTAGTGTACAGCCTCCTACTCTTACTCTGTATTTTATGCTTCTGGCGGGTTGACAAAGTACTATCTTTTATCTCTTATTGTAGATTCATGTAAACACAAATTAAAACAATGATTTAACTGCGACTGGCTTGACCTTCACACTTACAATGACAAACAGAGTTTAGAAACAATCCACATAATACATCTTTCTTCTGGTACATCATTATTAATGGGGATTAACCATGCCAATATTTGCTAAAAACATTTATGTTTTGTTGTATGCATATGAATAATGGGACAGTGGGACCTTGCTGTAGCATTCTTGTTGATGTTGTTGAGTACAGATCATAGTAACCGAAAGTTATTGTCCCCAAAATGTCAGGACTTTTGTAGTCTGTCCGTGTACTGTAACTAAGAAATGGATGTTGTTGGTGAGGCTCTTGTTTCTTTTGTCCCTTGTGGCCTTATTAAAGCGTATAAATAATTCAAGTTGTGTTTTTGTCTTCGGCTCTAAGCTCTTGTTGGTGTCGATATTCTCACCTTAAACAGGGACAGGAGCAGCTGGGGAGATGGTGTCCCTTCCTACTTCATGTAGTTCTTCAAAACAAAACAAACACATGTATTATTTAGTAGAGAATATAACTCAGGTGGGTTCTGTAAACCAACAGCTCAGACCACTTGTGTACGTCATTAGAACCCTACAACTCCATTAGAACTCTGCATCAACTGCTGTGACATTGCATTGTGGGTAATCTAATATATTGTACACACTACTCCTGAGGTACTCGTGTAAACCAACATACAAAGTGGACTGGGACCGCTTTCTATTCACAATGCACAAATCAGTCCAAAGTCGGAACCAAACACGGATGACAGCAGCCGTCATAACGTCCGGAAACTGTTGGAAGTGTAACGGCGCAGGACATGAGAAAAAATAAGAAAACCCTGAGTTAAACAATATGCACGACCTGCTGAAATATCAGACCACTGGATAAATGCTTTTACTGTGATTTAACTCGATTTGAGAAAAATGACATAGTTATGGATATAGTAAGTAAGGTGGGGCAGTTGTGCCTACCACACCCCACCCAAGTTTTCAGGGCCCCCTGGCACAGAGACACAGACGACGATGGGTTGGAGACACTAGTTTATTGTAGAGAGGAGGCTAGCTGGAATTAGTCAGGAGCAGATCGAACATGTCATGACGGGGCTCCTCTATCCTGAGTGGGGATGGGGGTTTTAACCTGTTGCCCGTTAGCCCAACCAAGGAGCAAATGGTATGCAGCCACCCTGACCCAATCACCCAGATCCAGGTCAGGTGTGGCTGCTCAAACCATCCCATCCCCACACCCCATGAGGCCTGAATATTTGGAAGCATCTCGTGAGCCTCAGCAACTTGTCTCGAGCAACCTTTGTTTTGACCCTGGCTATATTTTAGGAAAACAAATCCTATCCGAATGTTATCTCATGTCTGAATGATGTCATGAACGTTCTATCTGCAACGGGCCTCTTCAACAAGGACCCCCCCACCCCACTACGCCTTCAACTGAATGGCTATGTCAATGTGTTACATTAACTGAACATTTGCACATTCCTGCTCAAACTGTACACCTTTATTAAAAAAAAAAAAAAAAAAACAACACAAAACAAAAACAGCCTTAGTTTACATATTCTTATATATTTCACTAATATTTTACATATTTTACATTTTACATTTATGTTTCATGTTTGCACCGAACACCAAGACAAATTCCTTGTTCTTGTAAACTTACTTGGCAATAAAGACTATTCTGATTTTGATTCTGATTCTGATGAACTAGCTCCTGTAATGAAGACATGATAATGGAGGTTGACATGCTGTACTTTCCTGCTGTGACACCGGGCCTATCATCACCGACTCCCACAATGGCGCCCAGAAGATGAGCTGTGACCAGTGATGCAGGACGTAAGTGTCTTAAATGACCAAGTTTGTCCGCCACTCAGTGACCGCTTTGCCCAAACACAGACAATGACTCCTGAAGAGCTTCGAAAACGAGATCCTGGACGGAATTCAGTGATTCTCAGAGCCAAACCGATTGAATCAAACTGACCAAGAGTAAAATCTTTTTACTTTTCGGGGTCTGGACTTTATTTTGAACTTCCTGTTTTCAAACTGACTTTTTTTTTTACAGAGAATAAGAGAATTTCAACATACATACATGTTGCTCATTGTGTTTTAAGAAGAAGAATCTTTATTGGTGACACCAAAACAACACATGCACACGCTTTGGACGGTGGCCGGTGAAATGGCTCCTCTGCATTTAACCCATCCTGGCCTGTCCTTCCTCTGGGGGCAACCAGGAGCAGTGGGCAGCATTCAATGACGCGCCTGGGGACCTGGCTCCATATGCCCTTTGCTGGTCAGATGATGTGTGCATGTTTATGGTGGGGGTCTTCACTGATGTTACATGGAGGAAACCCCATGTAAGCACGGGGAGAACACGCAAACTCCACACAGAAAGGCCCCCGATTGGGAGATAACCCGCCGAAGCACAGTGCCAACAGCACCCCAGGTGGGAATCAAATCTAGGACCTTCTTGCTGTGAGGGAGCAGTGCAATCCACTGTGCCACCGTGCCGTGTTGTTTAGTGTGTTGTGCCAGGAATTTCCTCGCATGCGGCAGTGGAAACTTTTACTTGTGTTTTGGTTGTGTATTATCAGGGTGTGATAGTTATACATCCAGTCGTACATTCTGTCTGTTAGTTATGTATTGTTGTAGTATCATACTGAAATGACCGCTTAGAGAACAGACATTCCCCCATTTCCTTTTCAAGTGTAAAAACTTCCTGTTGTGGTCACACGCAACAAACTGACCTGATGAGGGATGCTGCGCAAAAACTTCTTCCTGGATATGGAAATGACAAAATAAAAATAAGTATCCTCTTCCTATCCTAAAAAGTATCCTAATCCTTCTGATAGGCTGCCAATTCTCTGTTGAGAACTCCTGTGCTAGAGTCTACTGGAGACCAAGTTTTTCCAAGGCAACAAGTACGGATTAAACACAGATTTAACTTTAATTATTTGACTGTTTATCTGAGTCCCGCACAAGCTGCAGCGGAGAGGTGAGGTTCTATGTGCAGTCCACCCTAATGATTGACCTTGTGGGTGCTGAGCCGCACGCTGAAAGTACGCGAAATCCAGACTTGCCAACTTGGTAGTTCAGACTTGGTAGTTCAGACTCAGGAGTACAGACTCCCGGGGACAGGAGGACGCAGGACGGTCATTCTGCGAAATGCATTCTGGGATACTTGGCTGTCCAAAGTCCACAAAAGTCCCCACCGATGCATCCTCGATAGGCGGAGCAAGTCCACAACCGGGCATTTGGACTGGACTTGGCTTGATGCATACTTTGAATTGGAACAGTACTTGGTTTGCGACTGATGACGCTTCACAAGTTCACAAGAACACAAGTACAGACAAGGACGCAGATTGAGAAAGGGCCGTTGTCTTCTGAATTGTAATTTGTCTGGCCACTCACCTGAGGCCAATCAGCCATGGATGGCCCCACCAGACAACATAGCCCCCAGATTCATTCAATCAGTTTCACTTGTGGTGATAAGATTGATATACCACAAATGACCACAAATGAATAAACACACAAATGTGTGCTTGACATTGCTGGGGTCATGAGTTATCCCTCTGTTGAATGCCCTGTCAGCTGACAGCACAGTTAAAAAAAATTAAATAATAAATATATATATAAATATAAATATAATTGATTACAGGTAATACGATATTATATATGATAAATTAATTTATGATTTCATCACAATAATTTACAATATCAAGATATGCCATGGTGAAGACCTAAAGACAAGAAAAATGCACTGTTATGAATCATTACAGTTCAAATCCCAAGGATGTCAAGAGGCTGTGTTTCTATGGTGACCACACTGACCCATGTGACTGTGTCACGTGAAGTGAGTGAGAACAGACCTCAAATATGTGAGGCTGTCGGAGAGATGCCCAGAGCAACTCTGCCCTTGTAACTGCAAACTGTTGACAAAAGAAAAGTACATATGGATTGTTCTCTATTTGTTGTGTGAACTGAACATGCATCTCATCTCCAAGGATGACGGCGCTTTACTGATCTGAGGATACACGCAGGAGATGTATTTGTCTGTTTACAACAATAGTTTTGCTTCATATTGAGTATGTGATGTTTCTCTAACATGTTGAATGCAACTCAGTTTCTGGACAATGTCACTGTTGGAGAGCAGTATCAAAGTTTGCTGGAGAAAATACCGCTTGCTCTTTTGAATAGCATGCCCTGCTTTACCTTCCTCTACATTAACTGCGTCATGCTGTACACCTTAAGGAGCAAGCCAGTCCTCCGTGAGACCTCCCGTTTCATACTTTTGTACACTCTACTTTTTGCAGACACTGTCCAGCTTGTTTTGGCACAGCTCCTTTGCTTACTGGCATTTTCTAGAATCTACTTGACGTATTATATATGTGGTATTCTAATTATTCCCACCTCTCTTACCACTGAAGTGTCCCCTCTCATCCTAGTGGTGATGTCGTTGGAGAGATATGTGGCAGTGTGCTTTCCTCTGAGACATGCAGTCATTGTCACCATCAGAAACACAGGAGGGGCTGTGGCTACCGTTTTGGGCTTTATTTTCCTTAATGGGATAATTCGGATTAGTTTACTCTCAAGTTTTCTATTTCATGAACTAGAGAGCCTCCAGATGAAAGAGACTTGCACTGCAGTGACTTTTTATTTTGTACCGGTATGTTATTACTACCACAATACCTATAGCTGTCTTGTTTTTGCGATGGCAGCAGCAGCAATCATTTGCTCCTATTTTGGTGTGATGGCAGCGGCGAGGTCTGCTTCTACAGACAAAGCTTCTGTGATCAAGGCTCGTAATACCATTCTACTACATATGGTGCAGCTCTGCTTGATCCTTTCCTCGACCCTGTATATGCCAACGCTTACAGCTGTAATGGCAATTTCTGACAAGTTAGTAATGGTGCGGATCCAGAATGTTATGTATGTAATTTTGATCATCTTTCCCCGATGTCTCAGTTCTCTCATCTATGGCCTCAGAGACAGAACCATCAGACTTACCTTCCTTAAACACTTGTTCCCATGTTCCACAACATGTAAATGTGATGCCTCAGGTTTCAAACATGTGCATGCATGAGAAGCGTTCTATTGTCAAATCAGACTTAAATTATGAAAATGAAATAAATTCACGCAAAAATAAAATCCACTAGATTACATTTTAATGTACATTAGATTACGATATTTTACCAGCCAAAATGTCATTCTAAGGTACATCTTAAGACATCACTGACTTCACTGCAAATATGTATGAACGTATGAATATGTGCGAGTTTCTGAAATAGTTGTACAAAGCTCTGCTATCATTTTGGCCTAATTACTTCAACAGTACCATCATTTGCTCAAATTGTAACTAACTTTATGAGGAATTACATTCCAATTGATGTAAGTGATTTTAGTACAAAAGTTAGAGCTTTCCTTTCAATCCTGGGGTAGAAAAAACAGGCTGCGTAATTTAAAATGAAATTCAGAGTTGCATCAAATCACAATCATCAAGATAATTTTACTATTTTAACTGCGCTGTAGTATTTAAAATGCTTGCATTATGCACTGTCTACTGATTTTTACTTTGGCATAATCTGACACAATGCATATATATGCATATGATGCATATATATATATATATATATATAAATTATATATATATGACCGTATGTATATGTAATTGACAAATAACCTCTTGAATCTTTTCTTGACCTAAAATCGAATGTAACGGTGCAACAAGCTCTAAGACATTTCAAGCTGGGAAGGAGGTTAAGAGTCAGAACCAGTTTCAGCTTCAGACACCTTCTAATCACAAAGACATTTACAAAATCAGCGCTGTATTGTTTTCAATATATTTATATTTAACGCCTCAGTCAGATATTTTTTGTGTGGATATGTAACTTCTTTCTAGTGAATACAAATAAAACCTGAAAAAAACTTTCATTACTTTGTCGTATTTCTCTCCTCCACATGTATTCTCAGGTGAGCCTTGGCAGTGACACAGTGTTTTGTCTGTATAGAAGGGAGGGGGTATCTTATCATTCTGAAGGACTCAGTGTATATATGCATAATCACTGATGTGGAATTGTACTTCACTGGTCTGGGTGGCGGAGACAGCAGGCCCAGACGTCCTTTTCCCGAGCAACTTTCTCCAGCCCTTCCTCGGGGATGCCGAGAGGTTCCCAGGCCAGCTGGAAGATGTAATCCGTCCAGCGGCTCCTGGGTTGGCCGCGGGAGCCACTCCCAGTTGACTGTGCCTGGTACAGTACACCTCCAAAGCCAGGTGTCAGAGATTGTACCAGGGTAATGAAAATCTTGGGGTGGCACATCAAAACCTTATTCACATGTTGATTGGGTGGGGGGCGGGGGCAGGGGGTGGACAGTGACTGATACCAATTTTTCCACCGAGGCGTTTCGAGAGCTGGTTCAGAGTCTGTGTCTAATCTCGAAACCAGTTCTTCGTGTTTCGACAGCAAAAAGACAGCTCTTGGGGGGGCTGGGCAAGCAAGCCCAACCAAAACATTGTGACCACAATTTTTTTTACCGCTTCAGCAGTACGGAGTTCATGGAGGTAAAATGTGGTCAGTGGAGCTCTCAAGTGGACATATTGTAAAATATATCATATTTTATTGAGTCAGGGCGCACTTTTTCTTTAAATTATTAGAAGGGTGCATCCTTACGAGATGGCCATAGCCCCTCAACCGGCTCCTCTCGAAGCGGAGGGGCAGCGGTTGTACTCTGAGGTCCGCCTGGAGCGCTGAGCTCCTCACCCTATCTATAAAAGTGGAGGTAGACTTGTCGTTTGTCTTTTGATTGGTCCAATTGACGTTGCGTCACGGCAGGGCACGGACTTCAACCTTATATTTCCCCCCTTCAAGACTCCACAAAGTCTGTGTGTGTGGGGCACTGTCTGAGGGGTGACTGTCCCCAGGAGGCGGCTATCCAGGGCAGTGGCAGGTACCGGAGAAGGCAGGAGAACTCGACCAACACCCAGCTGCCGTGCTAGGTTATCGTCGATGATGTTAACATCGGAACCAGAGTCAATAAGTATGGCGAGGGAATGTGAGCCTTGGGGCAGGAGCAGCCGAGCCCGGCAGAGGGGGATTGGAGGGGTTGGAGGGGGTTGGAGAGGGATTTGGAGGTGTGGCTCACCAGGACCTCCTCCCTCACTGGCGAGCCCGGCCCTTTTACCGGACACCTGGAAATGTAGTGTCCAGCATTAGAGGCAAAGGTTCCCCACCCGGCGTCTCTCCTTCTCCTCTGGGGTGAGGCTGGACCGGCCAACCCGCATGGGAGAGGCCTCACCCGTGGGTTGAAGGGCCGGAAGAGCTGGCGGCCCGGAGGAACCTGGAAGACGGTTTGCTGGGTGGCGCTCCACTTGCCTCTGATGCCTCTCTTGCTGGCGGGCCTGGATGCGTCGGTTGATACGGGAAGCAAGCTCAATGATGCCATCGAGAGAGGTGGGCAGGTCGTGGAAAACTAGCTCATCCTTTACGTACTCTGCTAATCCCATCAGGAATGCGTCAATCTGGGCTGCCGGGTTCCACTCGCTCAGTCGAGCCTGGGTGCGGAAGTCGATCGCGTAATCGACCACGGAGCGGGACCCTTGACTGAGACCCAGGAGACCACTAGCAGCATCGGGACCTCGTGATGTCACCCCGAACACCTTGCGGAGCTCGGCGGCGAAGGCGTAGAAGGAGGAGCAGGCTGGTGTGCGTCGTTCCCACTCGGCCGTTCCATTACATTACATTACATTTCATTTAGCGGACGCTTTTATCCAAAGCGACCAGCGCCACCCTGGCTTCCTCGGAGGCGAAGGTGTGGGGCTGCAGAGCGAAGAGGATGGAACAGTTCGTAATGAACGGACTACAGCCGTCTGCGTCTCCGGCGTAGCATTCTGGAACCCCCACCCGGGGCTCCAGGGAGTACCGAGGCTGGGCCGGTGCAGGTGGGTCCGGGGAAACAGGTGGCGGGATGAACTGACCAAGAGCGATGGCGAGCTGCTGGACCTGGGCAGCTAGCGTGGCGAGCCCTTGCTCCTGGCTAGCCGCTGCGAGCCAAACGTCCGCTGAGGTGGAGGCTCGGACAGCCTCCTGGTGTTGGAGCTGTGACTCCACCCTTCCCAGGCGTGCCAGCAACTCGGGGTTGTGTGCTGGGTCCATTGTTGGCCAGATTGTACTGTAACGGGTGTGGTTGGGACCCAATTGCAGCACAAAAACAGGCAGGGATATTTGGTAATGTCTTTTATTTGTAGAGCAGACGGAAGACAGGCAGAGAGCAGGCAGGATATATCGTCAGGGACAGGCAGGTTTGATAACGAGGAGTGCAGACAGAAAACAGGCGGAGTGGCAGGCAGGATACGTGGTCGGAGCGAGGCAGAGTCGGTAGCGGGGGAATCAGTCCGGAGAACGCTGGAGAGTCTGGTGCAAGCATCGAAGACAATCTGGCAATGGGTGACTGGTGAGAGAGGCATATATAGGGGTTAAATTGTAGATCTGGAACAGCTGTGTGCACAGGTGAATAGAGTTGGGCTAATGGGTAAGGTAAGGAGAGGGAGGGTAAAGTAGAAGAAGGCGGAGATCATGACACCCATGGCAGGCTGTGTTCCCACCAAAACCTCTTCCAGCTTTGAGATCCACGGATGTGCTCCATCTTGAAGAGTGGGTAACTTTTCAAATATGTTAGACATGTCTGTATTCTGCCAAGGCTTGTACTCTAAATTTGGTCCTCCAATTATCACTGAACACATTTTATTGGGTCTCTTTCCTTTTCTTGGCCGTAGTCCATACCTCAAAGTGTCTGGCTTTTGAGGCTTTTTCTTCTGTAATTTATTTTCCGTTATTTGCAATTCGTGTAATTGTTTTTCCAATACTTCTGAACTTCTGGACAGGTGGAGTCACTTATGTCCTCGAGGCATCTGTCTATACTCCTCTCAATCTCTCTTAAAACCATGCGTCTGTCATCTCCTACCCCTGTACTGGCTGCTTACGGTTGAAAACAGGAAGGACCTTCTTTCTCCAATTCTTCATCACTTTCAGCCTGTTCACTCTCATCCGTGTCGTCTGTTCCCGGAGCCATTTTCCTCACTGGTCAATCTCCTTTTTTCTCCGCTTTTGCCAACATCCGTCTGACTGCGGAGTTGTATCCTCCAATCGCTTCGTCCGAATCACTCACACTCTCTTCTCCTATTTCCAGGCTTCTGACTTGTTTCCTGCTTCCCTAACGGTTGGAGCTCGGATACATCTTTATGGTTGTTGTAGCCTTGCCCGTCTCTATTATTTGCTCATCCTCATCTTTGAAGAGATAGTTGCCCTCCGTTGTCATCACTGGGAGCTGGGGATAAACATCATTGAACTTCACCTTCTTTACAGATGCTGTATGTGAGAAGGGTGCGGTAATGTTCTCCATCATTTTTTTTGCTTCCTTTTCATTGTTCTTTATTTCTTGTCTACTTTGTTCTCTTTTTTCTTTTGCAGCTTCCAACCATGTCTGTCCCTCCTTTACGAACAGCTGCAGAATGCCGAGTTCCGTTTGTCTTTTCTCCGTGCGTCTCTTTCCTCTTTTTCCTTTCTTTTGATTAACTTTATATGTGGACACAAGCACCTGCATTGTTTTAATCACATCCGGGTTAGGAGTTCCTTCAGCCGGCCATGGTTGTTCAAGTGTGGAGGCCACCGCTTGTTCCATTTTCCTGATATTTTTGCAATATCTTTAAAAAGGGGATTATTATTTCGCACTACATCAATAGGAGTGATTACTTTCGTAATTTTTATATCCATTTCTTTTATTTTAAATCGAATTGATTTATTTAAAAATTATTTATAAAGCACTGTGTAATCACACTCAACCAAAAACAACTGAATTTTCCAACCCCAAAGGAGACCAATAGCTTCCCACTCATGAAAGCAACTTAACTTGTTCATGATCTGATACATCTGATCATACTCTTTTATCTTAAATTATCAAAATGTACATCAATGTTCACTCTCAAAACAGCCTCAATCAAGGTAAACCATACTCAGATAATGAAACCAATATTCAGAGCACTCAACCGTATTTAAATCAAATCAGTTTTTCCGCATGTCAATCAAATCAATAATACTCCATTAATTAGACGAATGCCTTGATTAGTCAGTCCGTTGCCAAGTCTCTTACTAACTAATTGCAAACGCAATATAAGAAAAAGAACTACTGTAATTCTATATATGAGAACAAGCAATCATGTTGGTTATAACTAGATGTACACACATAGGTAAATGCAGGTGTCTATTGAAAAGAGTTTGTGGATAATCCGTACTGGCCTTATTCAATCTGGATTCAGAATTCTTATGCGCTGTCATCCGCAAGCTTCCAGTGTCTGTGAAGAACTGTCAGATGTCTTGTCATCTGCCCCTTGGATGATCCAATTCAGACTCATTCCATCTTCTCTGTCTTTCCCTCAGCTCTCACTCAGCAAAGTAAAAGAGAGGAAGAAAGAAAAAACAAAAAGAACAACACAAGAGTTCAGTGTCTTTAGACCCCTCTAAATTCTTATACATACTATAATACAATTCAATGAGACATACATTATCAGCTTTTTTATTTCTCGCGCATTTTAAATAAAGCAATGTTTCCTTTTATTCATACGACGCATTTAAATCTAGAGTATATTAGTCAATCTAATATCACCTCTAATTAATTATTTTTATTCTATTTTCCTATTTAATTGAATTTTATTTACATTTATTTTATTTCATTTTATTTTAATATTCATTTATTTATTTATTTTCTTCTATCACAGTTATTCTCCGCCCCTCTTGTCAGGGGGAGCCGACTAAGTTCCACTCGGTATGAAGCACCACCCCTTGCTCCACCTCTTAAATATAGGCACAGCTTCCAGTTTGCTCTGGTCGTCAGCGAGCGAACATCGTGTTTTAGCTCCCCGTCTGAACAGCTCAGCCCAATGCAGTTACACACAGAGTCATAAATCAAAGCTGGTTCCTTGCACTCAGCAGCCGAAACACAAAACCTCTTCTCTTGCATCAGGCACAAGACGCAGCCGCTGGCACAGAACCCGGGCCACGTGCGCAAGGCACGGTTTGCGGGCCCGGATCACGGCCCCACAGCGTCAAGCAGACACCCCGCCCGAGCCGCCCGCCCCACGGGCGAGCCAGCAGGACCCCCACGCCCACTCACGCCGTGCACAATGGGGAGGCACGCCCCACCACAGCCGACCAGACGCCCCGCCCGGAGTCCTTCAGGCATGTCGAACCCGAATCACTCGTACCCCTCCTGTCCCGCAGACCCTGGTCCGATGGAGTGTTGTTCGGAGTGGGATTGGTGTGTCAGTGTATGTGTTCAAGGCTTATACGAGTGGGATTAAAAGGAGCGTGATAGGCAAGATGGAAGCTGCCCACCGCATCCCCACCCACATAGCCTGCACCCCGCCCATCCCGCAAGCGCTCGGTCTATTGTGGGGTAGCCGCAACCGGATCGATCCAGGGGCGCAGCAGGCCGGGAAGCTACCACGCAGACCCCCTCTCCCCGGACCCATCCGCGCCCCAGTGCGCCCACCTCCCGTACCTGGTGGCAGCCAACCTACAGCGATCAGCCAAGGGCGCAGAGTGTCCTATATGCGCCTCTGCCATGCACCTCCGCCATGTCAGGCAGCTCCGTGCTCCCACCAGAGAGGTGAGGTTCTCTGTGCACTCCACCCTTATGATTCACCTTGTGGGTGCTGAGCCGCACGCTGCTTAGGTAGGCCATGGTTTACCTAGTTGTCTCATCATAGGATTAGTCTTCTGAATTGTTATTTGTCTGGCCACTCACCTGAGGCCAATCAGCCCTGGATGGCCCCACCAGACAACATAGCCCCACATAGCCCCTGTCAAGCACACAAATGTGTGCTTGACAGGGGTCATGAGTTATCCCTCTGTTGAATGCCCTGTCAGCTGACAGCACAGTTCAAAAAATAAAATATAATTGATTACAGGTAATATTATATTATATATGATAAATTCATTCATGATTTCGTCACAATAATTTACAATATCAAAATATGCCATGGTGAAAACCTAAAGACAAGAAAAATGCACTGTTATGAATCATTACAGTTCAAATCCCAAGGATGTCAAGAGGCTGTGTTTCTATGGTGACCACACTGACCCATGTGACTGTGTCACGTGAAGTGAGTGAGAACAGACCTCAAATATGTGAGGCTGTCGGAGAGATGCCCAGAGCAACTCTGCCCTTGTAACTGCAAACTGTCGACAAAAGACAAGTACATATGGATTGTTCTCTATTTGTTGTGTGAACTGAACATGCATCTCATCTCCAAGGATGACGGCTCTATACTGATCTGAGGATACACGCAGGAGATGTATTTGTCTGTTTACAACAATAGTTTTGCTTCATATTGAGTATGTGATGTTTCTCTAACATGTTGAATGCAACTGAGTTTTCGGACAATGTCACTGTTGGAGAGCAGTATCAAAATTTGCTGGAGAAAATACTTCATAGGGAGAAAATACTTCAAATGCTTGATATGGGGAATGTGATGTTTCTCTAACATGTTGAATGCAACTCAGTTTCCGGACAATGTCACTGTTGGAGAGCAGTATCAAAGTTTGCTGGAGAAAATACCGCTTGCTCTTTTGAATAGCATGCCCTGCTTTACCTTCCTCTACATTAACTGCGTCATGCTGTACACCTTAAGGAGCAAGCCAGTCCTCCGTGAGACCTCCCGTTTCATCCTTTTGTACACTCTACTTTTTGCAGACACTGTCCAGCTTGTTTTGGCACAGCTCCTTTGCTTACTGGCGTTTTCTAGAATCTACTTGACGTATTATGTATGTGGTATTCTGATTATTCCCGCCTCTCTTACCACTGAAGTGTCCCCTCTCATCCTCGTGGTGATGTCGTTGGAGAGATATGTGGCAGTGTGCTTTCCTCTGAGACATGCAGTCATTGTCACCATCAGAAACACAGGAGGGGCTGTGGCTACCGTTTTGGGCTTTATTTTCCTTAATGGGATAATTCGGGTTAGTTTACTCTCAAGTTTTCCATTTCATGAACTAGAGAGCCTCCAGATGAAAGAGACTTGCACTGCAGTGACTTTTTATTTTGTACCGGTATGTAATTACTACCACAATACCTATAGCTGTCTTGTTTTTGCGACGGCAGCAGCAGCAATCATTTGCTCTTATTTTGGTGTGATGGCAGCGGCGAGGTCTGCTTCTACAGACAAAGCTTCTGTGATCAAGGCTCGTAATACCATTCTACTACATATGGTGCAGCTCTGCTTGATCCTTTCCTCGACCCTGTATATGCCAACGCTTACAGCTGTAATGGCAATTTCTGACAAGTTAGTTGTGGTGCGGATCCAGAATGTTATGTATGTGATTTTAATCATCTTTCCCCGATGTCTCAGTCCTCTCATCTATGGCCTCAGAGACAGAACCATCAGACTTACCTTCCTTAAACACTTGTTCCCATGTTCCACAACATGTAAATGTGATGTCTTAGGTTCAAACATGTGCATGCATGAGAAGCGTTCTATTGTCAAATCAGACTTAGAAATTCAGAAATTATGAAAATGATATGAATTCACGCAAAAATAAAATCCACTAGATTACATTTCAATGTACATTAGATTACGATATTTTACCAGCCAAAATGTCATTCTAAGGTACATCTTAAGACATCACTGACTTCACTGCATATATGTATGAACGTATGAATATGTGCGATTTTCTGAAATAGTTGTAAAAAGGTCTGCTATCATTTTGGCCTAATTACTTCAACAGTACCATCATTTGTTCAAATTGTAACCAACTTTATTAGGAATTACATTCCAATTGATGTAAGTGATTTTAGAACAAAAGTTAGATCTTTCCTTTCAATTCTGGGGTAGAAAAAACAGGCTGCGTAATTTAAAATGAAATTCAGGATAGAGTTGCATCAAATCACGATCATCAAGATAATTTTACTATTTTAACTGCGCTGTAGTATTTAAAATGCTTGCATCATGCACTGTCTACTGTTTTTTACTTTGGCATTTATCTGACACAACCAGATGCATATATATATATATATATATATATATATATATATATATATGACCGTATATATATGTAATTGACAAATAACCGCTTGAATCTTTTCTTGACTTTAAACGAGTGTAACAGTGCAACAAGCTCCAAGACATTTCAAGCTGGGAAGGAGGTGAAGAGTCAGAACCAGTTTCAGCTTCAGACACCTTCTAATCACTAAGACATTTACAAAATCAGCGCTGTATTGTTTTCAATATATTTATGGGTATATGTGAAATAGTGACATAGTGTTCCTTTGAAAAACGCCCCAGTCAGATATTTTTTGTGTGGAGATGTAACTTCTTTCTAGTGAATACAAATAAAACCTGAAAAAAACTTCTATTACTTTGTCGTATTTCTCTCCTCCACATGTATTCTCAGGTGAGCCTGACCGAGTGACTGATACCAATTTTTCCACCGAGGCGTTTCGAGAGCTGGTTCCGTCGGAGTCTGTCTAATCTCGAAACCAGTTCTTCGCGTTTCGACAGCAAAAAAACGGCTCCTGGGGGGGCTAGGCAAGCAAGCCGCCAGTTTCAGTCTTCACTAAAATCCTTAAATCTCAGGTTAATTTACAGATGAAACATTTTTTAGCCGATAATAACATTTGATGTGAGTTTCAGTCTGGTTTTAGAAGCAGTCACAGTACTATCACTGCTGCTATGGCTGTGACAAATGATCTCATTGGTGGCTTGGACAGAAAATCGCATTTTGCCGCCTCATTTGTAGATCTTTCAAAAGTGCTTGATTCAGTGGATCGTGAATGACTTCCAGACAAACTCAGGAAAGCTGGCGTTGTTTCTAAGGCTCCTAAATGGTTTAAAAACTACTTAACAGGTAGAACTCAATGTGTCCAGGCAGAGGGCCAATAATCAGACTTTCTTAAGCTGACTAAAGGTATGCCCCAAGGTTCCATTTTGGCTCCTATTTTGTTTCCTATTTTTATCAATGATTTAGGTAAAGGCATTACATCTTAATTGCATTTGTATGCAGATGACACAATCGTCTAAACATCTGCTCCCTCTGCAGCACAGGCGATTGAAGAACTTCAGACTGTATTTCAGTAATTACAAGGAGCTTCGGAGGGTCTACAATTGGTTTTAAATGCCCAGAAAACAAAGTTTATGATTTTATCAAACGCTTGCTTGCAAAACTTTGGCAATCTGATGGTACATTGATTGAAAGGGTGTCTTCTCATAAGTACCTGAGAATATGGATTGATTTAAAGCTCATTTAATGTACATATTTCTAATCTAGTTAAGAAACTCAAAATGAAGATTGGCTTTTATTTTAGAAATAAATCATGTTTTACATTCTCCACAAATAATAAACGTGTGGAAGCCACCGTTCTGTCTGTGATGGATGATGGTGATATACTACACATGCATGCGGCCTCTTCCACTTTAAGGAGCCTCCATTCAGTGTATCATGCTTGTCTACATTTCATTACAAATGCAAAATGTCTCACTTACCACTGAATTCTCTATCATTTAGCTGCTGGACATCATTAACTATTCGTAGACAGCAACACTGGTATATGTTCATGTATAAAGCTCTGCTGGGTAAACTCCCAGAATACCTCAGTACCTTCTCTCTGTCAGCTCAAGTAGTCACTATCTGCAGCCTCCAAGTGGCTGCTCTTCAGTGTTCCTCAAGCTTTGACAGACTTTGGCAAAACAAGTTCTTAAACTAAAAACATTCATATCTATTAATGATTGTAAGATTATCATAAAGAATGCAGTGAGGGAGGAATGTCATTGTTTTTCTTGAGAGGCTATTGTGCTTGAATATCTGTTGTTCTGTTTTACTGTTCATTTGTATCATGTACGTGTTTTATATTGTCTATTTTGTATGGCTGCTACCTTGGCCAGGTCTCCCTTGTAAAAGAGATTTTTGATCTCAATGGGACTTCCTGGTTCAATAAAGGTAAAATAAAAGAAATAAATAAAAATATGTGGGCATCACCCCCATGGACCGTGAATGTGGGTCGGCATGGCAGAGCCAAAAGATGCTTGGAAGTCTTGTTTTTGGGAAGAACTGCCACAGAAAAACCTGTGTCCTCATCTGCCTTCCTTCCTCTGTTTTTGGACAATTTGCATATTTTAGCTTTTTCTTTACCCAATTGAATGGAAGTGATGGCGACCGGAGGCCATAGAAACCGATATAAACTGTCCAACTTCGCGTTCCCTGTTGCATCTTCTCGAGGAGTTACTATGGGAATATTGTGTCCTGAGAGAAATTCCAAGAATGACCTTATTTGTTAAAATAGGTGACTGACCAGTATCACGCCATTTTTGAACACATATTCATAGAATAAGGACTTGTTTCCACACAAAATATAACAATTATTTCAAATAATAGTGTGGGGAAATGCGCTTTAAGAGAGTGTTTCTCACTCTCACTCGCTCGTTCCCCTAGGGGTTCTTTCGGGTACTGCGGGAGGCACTACGCAAATGAAAAAAATCGTTAAAAAATCGTTATATATAATGTTAAAAAAAGATATAAACGATGCACATACGCGCGCATCCTTTATGTTGGTTTCGTTCGTGTTTTTTCCTCCCAATGCTGCTTGAAGCGCTCGAGGAGCCTCCGCTTCCGAGGAGCGCAGAGGCGAGACCGGGCTCTGACGTCACACCGGTCGCTCGCAGCACGTGGGCGACACCGGCGGCGCCGATTCGCCAATCTTTCACCCAATCAGACGACGGACGCGGATCACGTGTCGCCGACGACGCACTGACGCACGCTTGGCCTCGTTCCTGCGTTTTCCCTCCTCGTCGAGGAAGCTAGCCGGCTAAGCTAGCTCCACCCCGGTGCTCCCGAGCACTTGTTCGATATTTCGCCGCAGACTGGACGGGAAGCTCCTCCGGTGAAGTCGCTGTGAAGGTGAGAAGCTCCGCGCGGCTGCTCCTGCTTCGCCGACGTCACAGTTCGTTGGTTATTCAGCGGGACCGTTAGTTAGCGCTCATTAGCTTGCTAGCTGGCTACCTTGATAACGCATTTTATTTCGACTGGCTTCGTTTTTGCCCATAAACAAACATAAAGCTGTACATGTAGCTGCGTGGGTAATAATAACAATGGTACAGGACCTCAATCATGCCAACACAAATACATTTTTCAGTTTTTCTTGTAACCGACGCATATGATTCGGCTGTATTCTGGCAGCTCCAACTGTGGCGAAATCAAGTCACGTTTCCACTTCAGTAACAGTATAGAAATACTTGCTCCTTAATAAACTAAGTATTACAAGTATTTGATTCCCTAGAACAAAAAGCTTTTTTTTCTGCTTATAATGCGCGTGCAGATTCTGATTATAATTTACAAAGGTGGTGTCGTTTAAAGAAAAAGTCCATGATTACGCCAATGTAGACGCGTAGAAAGTAGAGATATTTTGCTTTGAAATGTTGTGAAGTAATAGTCTCCCAAACTGAATATACCTGAGCAAGTACAGATACTTCCAAAGTCCAGTAATGAATTACTTGTACTGAGTGATTTTGCCTGGTATTGACCTTGTTGACTAATATTGTTACAGGTCCTGCGTTGATGACACACTTGCTTGACAAATTGAACAAGTAGTGGACTCACTGCACTCTCTGTAGGGTGCACGGGAAGGTCAAGGGTCAGGCCTTCTATCCTATTAACTATAAAGGCAGGAATGTCTCTGTCCGAATGTCTGTCTGACTCTTCATCTGGTCTACCTCACACTTGGCAGGTGTATTGCTCTGGACCCAAAGATGTGCAGTGTCCAATTTAGTGCAATTTGGACACACAATGTGTAATAATTATTAATAAACTTTCAATAAACAGCAAACCGTGAGTGGCGCTTCAGGGCTCTGCAACTGAGTGTCTTTCCCCAGAGTATGACTTTAACCGGCAGTTTCATCCCCCATTATGGAACACGGGACTGAATAATTTACATTTTGTTAAACTGTGCCATTCGAATGTCTTAGAAACTCTTAAATTTTGACCGGGCATGCACTAGTGCCTATAATCTGTGAATATCTTTTGTTACTACAGAGCAGGCTTATGCAGGCCTGCTAGCAGACCAAGATGTTCAACAAGTCGTTTGGTGCTCCCTTTGGAGGAGGAGCTGGCGGTTTTGGGACTTCATCCAACTTTGGACAGCAAAGTAAGTATTTGTGTTCACACATCACCTTGCCAGAACTAGAACTCATGTCAGCAGCAAAATTCTCAAAAATTAAGAGACGCATGTAACGTAACAGACAATTTTCAGGCAATATTTAATGCCAGTGCCATCTGT
Source organism: Zeus faber (assembly GCF_960531495.2). NCBI lineage: Eukaryota > Metazoa > Chordata > Actinopteri > Zeiformes > Zeidae > Zeus > Zeus faber. Next base: position 28,880,841 of record NC_137200.1, on the reverse strand, counting down.
CCATATGCTTATTTCTTTTAGATGTATGTTTACCCTCAGTATTCCTTTTTTTTTTTTTTTTTAAACAGAAGCAGAGTTAAATAAATGCTTTTTATTTTGAATTTGGCCACCTGTCTGTTTTTAATGGGATGGTCAGGGCTGAGTGAGACGGGCTCCTACAGAAGTATTTCTCTGTTCGGAACACATTTCATTATTATATGAATTACGACTTACAACCGTAAGTATAGGCCTATTTTGCAGTGCAAACAGAAACCTGTTTAATTAGTCCTGAACAGACCCTATGTATTCTTTTCAGCCCAAAACCTCTCTGATATACTTGCACTGTTTTTTCAGACACTGGTTTTGGAACAACTGGAGGTTTTGGAACATCAGCATTTGGACAGACGAGCACCACTGGAGGACTGTTTGGTGCCACGCAGAACAAACCTGGTTTGTGGAATGACCTACCTTCTCTTTCAAATAACAAGGTTTCTGATCAGTGACAGCTAGACTTGTCAAGGTGTTGCAAATTCTATACCAGGGAAGATTTCCATCAGTCTCACAGATTTGCCGCCAAAGTTCACAAGTCTAGGCTGTCAGCGATCCGGACATGCAGCCGTGGCCAAAAATATTGCCACCCTTGTGCATTAAAAAAAACACATACTCAATTGTCTCTAAAATAAGGTGAAATTGACAGAAGTATTTGGTCTCTACAATTCTTTATATCACTGTTAATAGGACAGAAACTTTTTGATTCAGAACTTAACGTCTCCTTTTTAATCATAAAAAAAACAGAAATAGCGTTGACAAAATTATTGACACCATAGATTTAATATTTGGTAGCACAGCTTTTGGAGAAAATAACTGCTGTCAAGCGCTTCCTGTAGACTTTAAGGAGATTCCTCTACTGGCAGTTTGGCCCACTCTTCTTTTAGCAAACTTCTCCAGTTCTCTCAGATTTGAGGGGTGCCTTCTTCCAACTGCTGTTTGCCGATCTATTCAAAAGTGTTCAATGGGATTTAGATCTGGACTCCTTTCTGACCACTTTAGAACAGCCCAGTGTTTGTTTTGAATCATAACAGGGTGCTCTGTGATGTGTGTATTTTGTTGTTGTCCTGCTGGAGGACTTGTTACCTTGGACGGAGACGCAAGTAGAAACGGTTGTACCTTGTGTCTGAAGGTCAGCTTGAATCTGTTTTGCAATTGTGCGAGGTCCTTTCTCCATCATTCAAACAATCCTTCGCTGCAATCTTTGGTCAACTTTTCTCTTGCATCCTCGTCTAGTGAGGATGGTTACAGTACTTTAAAAACTTTTTGATAATATTGTGCATGGTGGATACAGGAGCATCAAGGTCTCTGGAGATGGACTTGTAGCCTTGAGGTTGTCCTTGCTTGGCTACGATCTTGTCTCTGACCTCCTCAGACAATTCTCTGCTTTTTTTTTTTCTTTTCTCCATGCTCAGTGTGGTACAGTACACACAGTGACACAAAACAGCAGAATGGGTACTTTGCTCCATTTAAACTGGTCAATGAATGTTTATTAGATTGCAGGCACCTGTGACTCACCACAGGTGAGTTTGAGGTGATTCAGCTGCTTGAAATCCAATTATTTCTTGCAACTTCTAAAAAGGTACGAAATGCCACCGGAAACTACATACAAAAAGGATCAATCAATTGAATCAAAACAATGGCGTACATTTATTGGGTATTTAAACTACATCCCTGGGACTGGACCAGATGCTACGACCTGTGACTCAGTAAACTCTCCCTCTCCTCTCACTTAACTCCACTGATAGACAGCATCCCTGAGCTACTTTATCATCCACCGAGGTCCAACACTGCATTGTGGGGTAAAATGGAAAGTGGGATTTATAATAAAGCACAAAAAATGTCACTGTAATGTTAACATATAAAACGTGAGATGCGCCGATCGATCGGCCGGTGACCGGCATTGCTTGGTTTGCACCGGCTGATCAGTGTCAGATATATTTTCAGATTCTGTGCATGTCAAATTTACACGCTGGTACTGTTGTCATGTACTCGTCAAAATGTTTCAATACTCAAACCTCATACCAACGTAATGTAACGTAGTTGATGCTCAAGAGAGCGAATGATGCTGTTATTTATTTATCGCCTGACATAATTCTAACCTTGTGCAAACTGTTTCTACTGCGGTCACAGCGATGCTCCGCTCGTGATGAAAAGTTTGACTCTTCTTTGAGACTCGGTTCTTGACGAGTCACTCAGTGAAACAAGTCGTTCCATTTGATTCAGTTGTTTTAAGGCATGGTCAGGGAAGGAGGTCTTCCAGTGAACCAGAATGAGAAGAGTCGGCCGTTTATTTTATTTAATTTTTGTAAAGATTGCAATTTATTTGCAAAGTACCATATAAATTTAATATAAATGTATATTTGCACTTAAAGTGAAAGAGATGTTCATTTGAAGTTTGAACTGGACATTTCCATGTTAGTTGTGTCCAGTTACAGGTTGAATTATACTCAAACATGGTGACTGTCACATTAAATTTTATTGGAACTCAGGGACAGTTTGATGTTTTATTATTGTTCCATAGTGAATAATGAGTAATAATAAACAGCGTCCAAATCAACAATCTCACTATTGTGATAACTGGAAATTGCAGTGTAGTCCGTATGTGGAGCTGTTCAATCACGTGAGCATGATCAGATCACATGATGTATTTGTCATAGACGTACAGCAGAACGGAAATGGGAATCTGCAAGAAAATTGTGGTGCATCTCTGGTTGGTGAACATGTTCAGTAACTTTACCAGATGATGCATTTCAAGGGGTATATCCTAATGATATGAATTTGTATACTGTATATAGTATTACTACATCAATGTGTTTACTGTATATAGTATTACCACATGAATCTGTATACTATATATAGTTGTACTAGATGAATGTGTTTACTGTATATAGTATAACCACATGAATGTGTATACTATATAGTATAACCACATGAATATGTATACTTTATATAGTATCACTACATGAATCTGTATATAGTATTACCACATGAATGTGTATACTGTACATAGTATTACCACATGAATGTGTATACTATATAGTATAACCGCATGAATATGTATACTATATAGTATAACCACATGAATATGTATACTATATATAGTATTACTACATGAATCTGTATATAGTATTACTACATAAATCTGTACATAGTATTACTACATGAATGTGTATACTGTATATAGTATTACTACATGAATGTGTATACTGTATAAAATATTACTACATGAATGTGTATACTGTATAAAATATTACTTCATGAATGTGTATACTGTATATAGTATTACTACATGAATCTGTATATAGTATTACTACATGAATCTGTACATAGTATTACTACATGAATGTGTACACTGTATAAAATATTACTACATGAATGTGTATACTGTATAAAATATTACTTCATGAATGTGTATACTGTATATAGTTAGCCGTAGTCGTATCTTGCATTCGATGTGATGAGCCTTGTTATGAGATGGCTACAGTGTGAATAACTGGAGTCATTTAGCTGCAGTAACCTAAACGCCACAGAGACTCCCTGTTACACTGTTGTGGTACTCAGAATATTTTCCCAAAGGTTGGCAGGTCTGATATGTGGATACCAAAAGATGTTTTAATTTCACAATTTTCTGGAAGCATTTGTGTTACTTGGAAAAAAATGCTAGGGTGCCAATATTTTTTGGCCACGACTGTACATCTTATAATATGTTATTTATTTGATATTCACTGCATTTAATTTATTTCCTTTTGCTCAAATGTAAGCCATTCATGGTGTGGAGAAAATAACGCTGGAGTATTGGTTGCATGGAGTTTGGTGCCTGTTTCTCCATGCCCCGTTCTGTGAGCAGTTATTATAATTGTGCTACCACTGTCCCAGGTGGCCTGTTTGGTTCCAGTACGTTCAGCCAGCCTGTGACTTCCTCCACCAGCACTGGCTTTGGATTTGGCACGGCCAGTGGAACCTCCACCAGCCTGTTTGGTAGTACCAACACAGGTGGAGGCGGTGGACTCTTCACTCAGCAGAACAATGCTTTCGGAGCAAACAAACCAGCCTCCTTTGGCAGTGAGTATCTGCTATTCTTGCTTTCATTAATCACTCTTATAATGAATGTTTACTACATTTCTAAACAATGACCCGATATCCTTGCTTACATTAGTATTAGGCTTTAGTAGTTCTGGTTTTGACCAGCTTTCTATATTTCTCAAAGTAAATTCTATACACCCTTTCCTTTTTCTAGCTTTTGGGACAAGCACAAGCAGTGGAGGGCTGTTTGGGTCGACCAACACTGCCTCAAACCCATTTGGGGGGGCCTCAGGCTCCCTGTTTGGGGCCTCTGGGTTCTCAGCTACCCAGCAACCAGGAACCACCCTTAAATTCAATGTGAGTATTTAGACAAGAGGAAAATGAATTGTAGGGAGCCAGATGGGGCGAGGTGGTGCAGGAGGTAGAGCAGGGTTGTCCAGTAATCAGAGGGTTCCTCGTTTGATCCCTGGCTCCTCCACGGCAGCACATCTACATTTTTTTTGAGCCAGACACTGAACCCCTAACTGCTCTCGATGAGCAGGCGTGCATCTTGCATGGTTGCCGCTGCCATCGATGTATGAATGTGTGTGAATGTGAGACACAAGATTAGAAAAGCACTATCTAAGATGCAGTCTATTTGCCATGATGCTGGTGATGACATTTTGCAACAAGACTTATTTACATATGTGATTGATGTCTGTATTTTAAATGAGATTAAAAACAGCTTTTTAAATAGGGACTTTTTCATAAAGCATTATCGAGAAGGGCCTGTTTCCTGAAGTATCACCATTGTACCACAAATTAATTGGAATGGAAAACACAGATATTTTGTTGAAATAGAGGCGTTTTGGTAATCATCTGAATGGCAAATTAAGAAATGGACTAACTAATGATTTGATTAATTATGTTCAGTAATATTAATTCTTACAAGCTAATGAAAGATGCATATCCAGGCTCCAAATGTTTCTGCAATGGAGTTTGGCGTAAAATTCTCTTACTTGTTCAGAACAGAATTTAATGAACAATTTTAATCAAATAAGACAAGCTCCTACTCATACCGTATACAGACTTAATTCTTCCTTTCAGCTGATCATCAACATCCTAGTCACTTTTATGCAATAATACAAGCACGGTGCACTGAAATGATAAAAGGCCAAACTCCAATTTTCTACTTCATGGGGGAGGTTGGGATTGCGGCAAATATGTGGTTACAAACGAAATAAGTGTTTTTACCTTGTTGTCTAGCCCCCAACCGGAAGTGACACAATGGTGAAAGGAGGCGTGACCACGAGCATCAACACCAAACATCAGTGCATCACGGCCATGAAGGAGTATGAGAACAAATCGTTGGAGGTGAGTAAGAGAAAATACCATTGATCTGTTAATAACTTAGACTGACATATTTTTCAGTTCAGTTTAATGACCCCAATGGTCATTCGGTTTCTGTTGTGAAATTGTGCATGTTGTGGGACAGTATGCACTGCATGTGGTGAATATGCTGCTCAGTAAGCTTACAGAAGAGCAATGAAAATATTTAGTCATCCGATGATAGTCTCCAGATAGTCTTATATTACATTTTGGCTTTTTGTGGACAGACTTTTTCACATTTAGACAACCTAACTGGCCATTATTAATAGGCTGGTACATCCAAAGCATTCTTTAATTTTAATTTGTCCATCTCTTTTTAGGAGTTGAGGTTGGAGGATTACCAGGCAGGCAGGAAGGGCCCCTCCAACCCTATGGCTGCAGGGACGGGGGGTCTGTTTGGTGCAGCTGCTCCGGCCACCTCCAGTACCGCTTCGGGCCTCTTTGGCTCATCTGCCACAAACACTGGCTTCTCCTTCGGTCAGGCAAAGACCACATTTGGCACCAGTAAGTCAGAACAGTCCAAAATTGCTGTGTCCTTTTTGTTTCTTCCAACTGGTCCTTATGAAGCTTCAGATAACTCTTTCCACTTTCACGGGCGTGGGGATAATGATGCCAAGGACTGTATTTGGGCAAGATTACGCACCGCATTGCGGCACTTTGATAAAATCGTCCTCCTGGCTGGCAAATTGGTTGATGTGAATTGGAATTTTAAAGAAGCTTCACGGATTTTAGGGTGACTTCTGCAATGACTTTGGATGTCATTTTGGGGAACAGCTAGGGACTCCTAACTGCTTCTCTATAATGTCAACCACTGCTCATGCTACTGCCACCACCTTATTATAGACTTATGCCTCTCTCACCTACTCATTGTGCTGATGTTTCACGTCTAGATACTGGTGGTTTCGGTGCGGCCACAGGCAGCTTGTTTGGCCAACAGGCGCAGCAGCAGCAGCAGCAGCAGCAGCAGCAAGCAGGCAGCCTCTTCAAGCCTTTTGGCCAAACGACTACTACACAAAACACTGGCTTCTCCTTTGGCAACACAAATACCATGGGCCAGGCCAACACCAGCACCATGGTGAGTCAAGGTTCTTTCTTTGTCTCTTTCTGTCCTTCCCTTTTCTGATTATCATCTTTGTTGGTCTCCATCTGTGTGTCTCTGTCGCTTGTTCTCTTGCACTCACCTGCTTACCAAAGCAGTGTCTTTAAATCTGCACTATGTGACTTTTCCATGAAGGGGAAGTGCATTACTTATACTCTAAATAAAAGGGTCAAGAAACATTATGTGGGAAAGGTCATCCATACATGTTTCAGTAGACGCAGCTAGATTTAAGTTTCTTTGGTCAAGTGTAGCGCTCAGTCAGAATATTTGATTAATTTTCCATGAAATTTCCATCATTTCCGGGAAATAATTTTTGTGAGGGTAGATTTCACTGAAAAAAACAAGTCATGATTAATGTTATTTAAAAACTATTTGGGGGATATATGAATGCATAGATCCAGAGGTCCTCCCACCCACGCTGTGAAAAGGATCGGTTAATGTGACTCTGTTCTGTTCCTCAGGGTTTGTTCGGTAACACAGCAGCTTCCCAGGCGGGAGGTTTGTTTGGAGCCACGGCTCAAACCAGCGCGGCCACCGGGTTCGGGGCGGCTACCGGGCTCTTCGGACAAACGAACACTGGCTTCGGCAATGTCGGTACACAGGTACCAACCACGGCTCACTCTATGAACTCTAGAGCGAGGACTTGGAAGGAAACTCCTGTTACGGCTTTTTCTGTTCCTTTCAACGTCCAATGTGGTTATACAATTCTTAATTTTATTAGATTTTTATTCTCCTTCCAACGACCAGCAATATAACCAAGTAATAAAAAGTTCTATAATTAGAACTTTTTTGTATGATTTAAGTGTATGATTAAATATAATGGGTAAGCAGTAGAGTTGCTGCGGTTATCGGTGTAAGACAAAACCTAATTCAAAAAAATTTAGTTCATTTTCATGTATCGGCATCAAATTAAGGAAAAAAAAAAAAAATAATAAATATGTAAAATACTAGGCGTGTTGAATGAATAATTAGTTGGACGCTACAAAAGTGAAAGTGAAAATGGCTGTTTTGTCATCGCAAAGTCGCAGCACAGTCTGCTTATCATGGGGGGAGAGGAGTATATAGGAGACCTTCCATCAGGTATGGATCAGGACCTGTCTTCCTCCATGTGTAATTACCAACCATGCACAACGGAGACACACACCCCCCCCTCGGTAAAATGTCCTGACTGTATTAACTGGTGGGAAAGATTCCTCACCGTGGCATGCCTAGTAAGAAGTGTTGTCTTTTTTATTAAATGGCTTGATGAATAAAATAGCAAACAGATATTCTGTTATATGGAGCTGAAGGGCTTTTTGTTCCTTGAATAAACCTTGGTATAGAGAATCATTTTCTTCTGATGATGGGTGTTCTTTTTTTATTTATTGTAAAAAGGAAACATTGAACAAATGAAACTTATATATTTTAAACAAAACACTCCCGTGCCATCGCATAGTTTACAGTTCAGTGTTTGGCCATGGTGTTGGAACTGCGAGTGAATGTTTTTGTCTGGGATTTTGTTTCTTAAAGCAAAGCCTCTTTGGCAGCAAGCCAGCGGGCTTTGGGACCACCACTACCAGCGCACCGTCCTTTGGGACAGCCACGGGTCTGTTTGGCAATAAGCCTGCCTTGACACTGGGCACTGGGGCCAACACGTCAACCTTTGGTAAGATTTTCCTGCACCCACATCCTTCCCTGTTGTGAGATTTGCATTTTAGGTGATGAAACTGATGTCACAGTTGAATATTGAATAATTGAATATTGGTAAGAGTCAAAAGCAAGGAATGGCCATACTTGAGTTTTTGTTTTTTTTTACCTGTTGTGCTTTGCAACAGTGAATTTCCTGGTTATAGAAATGACAAGAAACCGTAGTGTTTTCATTTGATTATCATCATCACAAGAAGCGGGTTCTTTCAGGTTCTCCTTCGCACTTGGCTTGTTGCAGGTTTTGGTGCCAACCCCGCTGGTGGAACCCTGTTTGGAAATAAGCCAGTCACTGGAGGCCTGGGGACCGGGCTGGGAGCAGGCTTTGGAGCAGGTGCCAACAGAACCACACTGTAGAATAGATAGAATTACTGGTAAAATAACTGAGGCATTGGGGTGGTCACAATTCCTCTAGTCGAGGCCTTTTCAATTATCGGGCCCTGGGCCAAAAAGTAATGCATATTGGCCCTTTGAATACATTTTATAATTAGCAATGCTATACATTTAAGAATATAAAACCTCAGAATATTATCGAGAATAGTATTTAACAGTTTACGTTAGATTTGCCCGTTCAAGAGATCGTTTGTCACATACATACGGTCATACATATATGCAGTGAGGTATCATGACACCCGGTGATTACACACAATGAGCTCTATAAGCTCTAAAAATACTAAAATGTGCGTAATCGACACGAGGTGCTCGCGCAGGCGGCTGCAAGGGGTGGCGATTGCGATTCTGGGTTCTACAATTAATTGTCTGTGTTGTATCAAATATATCACAGGGGATGGTAGCTCAGGAGGTAGAGCTGGTCGTCTAGTAATCTAAAGGTTGCTGGTTGGATCCCAGGCTCCTCCTGCTAGCATGCTGTAGTGTCCTTGAGCAAGACACTTAACCCCTAATTGCTCCTGATGGCTGCGTCCGTCGGTGTTTGAATAATTGTAAGTCGCTTTGGATAAAAGCGTCTGATCAATGTAAATGTAAATATACATTTAAATCCTCCAAAATGAAACTTACCTTAACTTACCTCAGTATAAGTATAAGGTACGTCACAAAGCGTAAAAGTCCTGGCATGTCACAAAGCTTCAAATGGCTTGCAATGAAGCTTCAGCTTGTTGTATAAAAACCAACATAACAGACAGCTGCTCCATTAAGTCATAAGAAGCTTTTCATACCAGGCCGTTTTTGTTACATAACATAGAAAAGTGGTCATCAGAAAGAGGAACATGAACTGTATTCATTCAAATTGTGGAAAATAGGTTGTGTGTGTGTGTGTGTGTGTGTGTGTGTGTGTGTGTGTGTGTGTGTGTGTGTGTGTGTGTGTGTGTGTGTGTGTGTGTGTGTGTGTGTGTGTGTGTGTGTGTGCGTGCGGGCATTCCGCAGTGGGCGCAGGTCAGACGTCTCTGTTTGGGAATACCCAGAACAAGCTTGGAACCACTCTAGGAACCATGGGAGCGTTTGGAGCGTCAGGGTTCAACAGTGGAACCAGCACACTGGGCTTTGGCGCACCTCAGCAGCCTGTTGGTCAGTAGCCCACAATCTCTAATACTCCTGTCTCTTTATTCCCTTTACCTATAATTCTTGGTCAGCCAGTCTTATCACATTTCTATACGAGACCCGGTGGTCCATTAAGTATTCTTAAATTTTCATCTCTCGAATTTCATTTTGAAAAGGCAAGTATTTCTGGAGGACATAAACCACTTTCTCAATTTGCTATCATTTAATTTTTGGCGCATAGAGAGGAAGAGCAATATCAGTGGGAATCTGATCAATGGAAATTTGCTCATGTCATGTTAAAATGGAATTTGCATCAATTTCACCTGAACTCTTTATTGTACTTTATGTACCGTCTTGAACTTGATCAGACACGCACTTGCTCAGTCTTTTGCCCCATTGCCTTGTTTTTCTTTCCTTCAAACTACTTCAAACAGAATGTCTCAATGCGTTTTGTTTTTGATTGCAGCTCTGACTGACCCCAATGCAGCAGCGGCTCAGCAGGTTGTGCTGCAACAGCAGATCAACGCGCTGGCTTACTCTCCTTTTGGAGACTCTCCCCTCTTCAGAAACCCCCTGTCAGACCCCAAAAAGAAGGAGGAGGTGAGTGGCGAGGAGACCCCACAACAGCGGGGGCCTCACAGAGGCTTTGTTCAAGTTTAAATTGGTGGGATCTTCTGCATGTCGTTACGCAATGTTCCATAGCTCGGGTCAGAGCGATCTTTTCTCCAAACAAACCAAATAAAAACTCTAGATGTATTTAATTTACTCCACACTGGTCTGGTGCGGATCGTGGGCCGGTGTTTGGGAACCTCTGCACTAGAGAACATTCTGGGATGGTCAGGTTTATTTCTTTTATTTTATATCATGGCCACATCTGTGGAATTACTGGACATTCTGGTCACAGTTGCACTTTCCCTTGTGCACACAGTGAAACGCACTGGTGTGTGCACACACCGTTACCTCTCTATGTTCGTTTACGTTATTACTCCAGCATATATCAATATTGGTCAGTATAGCCTTGGATAACCCTTGATTCAGCTTGTTTTCTCTCTAGGAACCTGAGGAGACATAGAAAAGTGGGATGACAGGAAACCCTTAAGATGCCAAAATAAAATGACATTCAGTACTGCTGTTGAGGAAATGAGGTAGACAAAATCTGGAAGGTCTAAAATGGGCAAGAACCTTGGACTGAATTAAGGACTAATTACGTTTGATAGTGAGACAAAGACAAGACGTTAGCACTGACTGTGTTCACCATGGTTCTGAGCTCTTTGGGTGTGCTTTATCCATTATCTATAAAAACAAGAGACTAATGTAATACAAGTGAAAGGTAAAGGCCAATCGAACACTCAATCAACCTGTGCCTTACTTTTTGACAGCGTCTGAAACCGACCAATCCTGCCGCCCAGAAGGCCCTGACTACGCCCACACACTACAGGCTCACTCCGCGGCCTGCAACACGTGTTCGCCCCAAAGCTCTGACATCATCAGGGGCCTCAAAGTCTCAGCTGTTTGACGGACTGGATGACGATGAGCCTTCACTCACCAACGGAGCCTTCGTCCCCCGGTACAGACACCTTTATGATTCTTCCAGCCACACTGTGTTTGGTATCAACTGGTAATGTGCTGAAATAGTGAAATGTCTATTTATTGGTTGATGTCCCCTCAACTGATATTTTATTTTTTAAGGTTATTGGATTGTAAATTGGTTTAAGATAAAAAAAAATATTGAGCTTGTTGGAATTGGCAGTGGTCAATTGCAACTGGCTTCTTTTAATTAGGATATTGAGTGTTGTAGCAAACTTTCTGATGTCCACAGGGGCATCTGTCCTTCTAGCTGTAGCACCCAAAGTAGATTGTCAGCTTGACTCCTGCTGGTGGAGAAGTATAATACGTGGCATTAGCAAGGCTAGTCAAGGTTTCTATTGTTGTTTGTGTGTGTTACAGGAAGAGCATAAAGAAGCTGGTGCTGAAGAACTTGAACAACAGCCTGTACAGCAGTCCCATCAATAGAGATACGGATGACCTGGCGTCCCCCTCAGAGTACCCTCACAACGGACACAGGTTTCATCCCACACACATTCAAGCATAGCCCATGGTTAACATAAAGACAACCTGGCCTAAGTGTTTGGAATTCGAAGTTTGTATCAGTAAGAGAGCAAGCCAAGAATACCAATCTCCTGTGATTTTTAGCATTTGGTCAGTTTGCGTGAAAAATTCAACAGCCATCAAATAGTTTTAGAGAAATAACATGCCCACATGAAAGGAAAAAAGACAAATATTAATCATCAGTACAATGAATATTAGGGAGTTATCCTTGAATTGTTACAACAATGTGGAAGTTTTTTAGCACATTATTTTAAACTCAAAACAAGTCCATATACTGCCACTCACTTTGAACTGTTGCTTCTGTGGAAAAGAAGAGGCTTTTTTTACTCATCCCACTGACTGCAAACTTAGCCTGACAAACACACTTTTAGGAGTGGGGGACAAGATCGATACAGCATACTATTGAAATATTTTCCCCCATGATATTCTATTCATTCTTTCAGAGGTCATATTCACACAAATGCGGATAAATTTAAAAACGCAGTTCTCATGTAGAATGATTCATGGTTCAAGGTGTTTATATAGTCACATAAATATACATATGAGCATACATACAGGTCCATCTCATAAAATTAGAATATCATGAAAAGGTTCAATATTTTGTCACTCATTTCAGAAAGTGAAACCCATATATTATATAGATTCATTACACGTAGAGTGAAATATTTCAAGCCTTTATTTCTTGAACTGTTGATGATTGTGGCTATAGATAATGAAACCCCAAAATTCAGTGTCTCAGAAAATTAGAATATTGTGAAAAAGTACAATATTGGAAAGTCAAAACACCTGCAAAGGTTTCCTGAGCCTTTAAATGGTCTCTCAGTCTGGGTCAGTAGGCTACACAATCATGGAGAAGACTGCTGACTTGACAGATGTGCAGAAGACAGTCATTGACACTCTCCACAGGGAGGATAAGCCACAAAAGGTCATTGCTAAAGAAGCTGCTTGTTCACAGAGTGCTGGATCCAGGCATATCCATAGAAAATTGAGTGGAAGGAAAAAGTGTGGTAGGAAAAGGTGCACCAGCAAAAGGGATAACCACAGGCTTGAGAGGATTGTCAAGCAAAATCCATTCAAGAATTTGGGGGAGCTTCACAAGGAGTGGACTGAGGCTGGAGTCAGCGCATCAAGAGCCACTACGCAGAGACCAATCCTAGGCACGGGCTGCAAAGGTCGCATTTCCTCATGTCACTCCTGAACCTGAGACAATGTCAGAAGCGTCTTACCTGGGCTGTGGAGAAAAAGAATTGGACTGTTGCTCAGTGGTCCAAACTCCTCTTTTCAGATGAAAGTCAATTTTGCATGTCATTTGGAAATCAAGGTCCCAGAGTCTGGAGGAAAAGTGGAGAGGCACAGAATCTTGCTTGAAGTCCAGTGTGAAGTTTCCACAGTCGGTGATGATTTGGGCTGCCATGTCATCTGCTGGTGTTGGTCCACTGTGTTTTCTGAAGTCCACAGTCAACACAGCCATCTACCAGGATATTTTAGAGCACTTCATGCTTCCTTCTGCTGACAAGCTTTATGGAGATGCTGATTTCATTTTCCAGCAGGACTTGGCACCTGCCCACACTGCCAAAGGTACCAAAAGCTGGTTCAGTGATCATGGTGTTACTGTGCTTGATTGGCCAGAAAACTCGTCTGATCTGAACCCCACTATGGGGTCAAGAGGAAGATGAGACACCAGACCCAACAATGCAGACGACCTGAAGGCTGCTATCAAAGCAACCTGGGCTTCCATTACACCTGAGCAGTGCCACAGACTGATCGCCTCCATGCCACGCCGCATTGATGCAGTAATTCATGCAAAAGGATGCCCAACCAAGTATTGAGTGCATAGAAATGAACATACTTTTCAGAAGCCTGACATTTCTACTTAAAATATCGGGTTTTTTTTATTGATCTTATGTAATATTCTAATTTATGAGACACTGAATTTTTGGTTTTCATTATCTATAGCCACAATCATCAAAATTTCAAGAAATAGAGGCTTGGAATATTTCACTCTGTGTAATGAATCTATATAATATATGGGTTTCACTTTCTGTGAAATGAATGACAAAAAATATTGAACTTTTTCATGATATTCTAATTTTATGAGATATATATGTAGTGAAATGACATTGCAACTCACCCGGAGATTATACACAATAAGTACTTACTGGCACAATAGGGAACTAATTAACACACTAACTAAACAAACTGATTCCTAAAACGTAATTACTTACTGGTTTAAAAATGTCCAAACTTTCACTGTGGGAACGATGCTGTCCGCTACCGTGGCTATGAAACTAATAGCAACTTCTATAATCTCGCTGACGGCACTGGAACTTGATTGGAACATGTCCCAGGCGACGTCCCTCAAAGTGTCCTGTAGCAAGGCCTCTGGTTGGTCCGACCACTGCTTTATGTGCCACACGTGATGTGTCGATGGAAATTAGGCAGAAATTTTTTCAGGTTTGCCCTGGTAAAAGTCCCCAGTCACCGCCACAGCTGCGTTGGGATGCTTGTTTTGAAGTCTGCAACACATCCTTCTTGCCTGTGTCTAGTCACTGGAAATAAGATAGATGAGCTTCAGGCGAGGATTACATTCCAACGGGACACGAGAAACTGTTGCGTCCTCTGCCTTACGGAGACATGGCTGAAGCCGCTGGTGCTGGACCACGCCATACGTCCAGCCCAGTCCTTCTACGTGATCAGCACAGACAGATCAGGGGAGTCAGGGAAATCACAGCCGTCTAGCTGTGAATCACGGCTGTAATTCACAGCTAGAGCTGTGAACATGCTGAATTCCCGGGGGAGGTAGAATGGACGGCATGAGATGGTCAGCTGTTCCAGGTTTGGCGAGCAGGAGCGGGAGAATATTGACGTTGGGGTTACAATAGCTGCTGTTGATCATGAGGCCCCTGGATTTTCCTGACTCCCCCGATCTGTCTGTGCTGATCGAATATCGAATATCTGACGACAAACTTAACGTAACAAAGGATTTATTATCACCTGCAGAGTTTATTTCATACTCAATATTCATTCATTCATATATTCCTTTTACAATACTGTTTGGCCGAGATTCCTAAAGTTGCAAACTAATTTAATTATTGGTAAACATGTAATTACACCGAACAGTACTGAACACACATTCACAAACCGGTTGTTGACCATCGCTCGTAGTTTTCCGGCGCGTATTGAAGTCATGACGTCAGAAGTGAGTTCTGTGTGGGCAGAAAACCAAAAGGGCGAAAAGAAGATGCGTTTAAAACTTTTCACTGCAGCCACAAGACTAAGAAATCATATTGCAGTCTCGTAATGCTCTCACACATAGGAAATAAATTTGTACTACAGAACTTTGTTTATTTAATTATTATTATTTAATTTACAAATCCATTTTCCCCAGTCACATGGCTGAAGATCAGGAGGAGGTGGTGAGGGAGCTTCCTGTTGGCGGGGAGAAAGCCGAGGATGACCCGGAAGTCACCCAGTTCTACGTGAACCCCATCGCCAAGCCCATTCCTCACGGCCGCACCCAGGCCAACCTCCAGGACACCATCCACGACCTCAACATGCAGCAGCCGGCCAGAAACGGCCTGGAGGTACAAAACTAGGAGATCGAAGCGATTGCGATTTTTATAAATGTTATGCTTGATCATGTCATCTGTATAAAACTTTCCATTTGAATGTTTATGTGGGTTGTTTTATTTTCTCACAGCTGAGCAGCGAGGATGTATCTTTAGGAGAGGAGTCACTGCAGCAGTACAGGGAGGAGGCAGCAGACGAGCCTCAGCAGTTTCCTCACCCAGCAGGTCGCTTTCTCCTCCTCTTCACTCGGACATCTTCTTATATAATTCTACATTTACAGTGTACCTCGGTTAGGCCTGGACAATGGACAAATATTGTTGTTAATCGTCTGTTAGTGACATTTTGTTCTCATGACATTAGGAGGTCAACCAGAGATGCAATGTTTTGTATTTAAGATGCAAGTGGTCTGTGCGAGTCTGGGATTATTAGAATTTGGAAAAACGTAACTCTAGCCCAGCCAGAATCTCATGTCACCGTGTCGGTACTTCGCTGTCAGTAAAGAAAATATAATGGAACAAACTAACCGTAACCCATAGAAACACAAAGTTTTAAAGCAGAGCAAAAATAGACATTGAAAGGAAATAACAATGTTAATATTTTAATAAATAACAATTAAAATAAAAATAAATGTGGGGCTTGCAGTGGCTGCTAGTGTAGCAACATTCTAATCTGTCAAATTTATATTGCACCACTTCATTGCTGGCAATATGATGTCCCATTATTGTTATATTATATACTTTAACACAAATCAACAATTTAGGATGATTTTTAACTATCTTGTCCATCGCAATCAAAAGTAAAATAAAAAATAATAATCACACATCATTGTTTGTCTTCCTTATTCAAAAAGGACTTTGCCTTAGTGATGCTAGCACAAGAGTTCCCGACCACTGGGTCGAGGCCGAGGGTCATTTTCCACTGAGCCGCGAGCAGGCGGGTGGGGGTACCCTGTTTAGCCTGTGCTTTAACTATCTCTGTCTGTCTAGATCAGAGCGGTCTCAAATTAAAAACAAGCGAGTGGACAATGTGTTTTTATTGTAGATGTATTTATTATACACCCACCCTGGTCCGTCAATATTTTGTCTGGTCCGTGACGTGATAATGAAAAGGTTGGGAACCCCTGCTCTAGCATAATGAGTTAAGGATCAGAAACACATAAGTGACGTCCTGTTGATAACGAAATAGTTGTTTGTCCGCCATACCCTGAATTACCAAAACTATTTTTTCCCCTAAAGTTTTGCCCCAAATGTGCTACTCAGGTATTGTTCTGGGTCGTGCCGGATACTACACGATCCCATCTATGGAGGAGCTTGCGGATTTGGTGGACCAGAACGGACAGTGTGTTGTGGAAAACTTTACTGTCGGCAGGAAAGGTAACCGTCTCAATAGTGAAACTGTTGTAACCACTGGATAATGAATTACAAAATGTAACCTGCTGCATTACCTGTGTAAATGGGCTAAAAGTGCTACTTACCCTGCTATAAGGTGCACTATTTAAAATCATATACCGTAAAAGCACCAGTAATTGGCATTGCTACTAGGGAGTCATTTTGTATGGTTTAATTGTCAAATTTACTTGAGTGTGTTAAAATGACACAAACATATACAACTGGAAATATGGATTCTGATTTGTCGACAGTTTGATCCATTATTGCGCTAAACCTTTTTGAAATGTCAGTGTTAAAGAGTACAATTGGCAAGCGACTCTATCTCTATCTCCCAACACCTAGTCTGCTATTTTAATACATCCATATTGGCTACAATGAAGCCCATTTAGCCAGCATTAACTACGAGTTGAGTCAAGAGAACCTACCACCTGTTATTTTTTTATTTTGTTTTAATTTTTTGCATGTATGACCATAACACTCCGTGATTGGTCCCCATAGGCTACGGCTCGGTGTTCTTCCCCGGGCAGGTGAACGTGACAGGGCTCAGCCTGGACGAGATTGTCCACTTTAGACGTAAGGAGGTTATCATCTACCCAGATGACAAAAGCAAGCCTGTAGAGGGAGAGGGACTTAACAGGTGAGTGACTCAAGGTTTTTTGTTTTTTTCATGATATATTCTCACTGCCCACCCTTATTGGCGGTGAAAGTAAAGTCTTTACTCGCTATTCATTACAGAAGTTAATTGTTTTTGCACTTTATCTGTTATTTGTTGGTTTAGCTCAGGGGGTAGAGCGGGTCGTCTCGTAATCTGGTTGGTTGTTGGTTCGATCCTTAACTTAATTAAAAATAAAAAACAAAACAAATTTTAAGCTGGGTGCTTTTTGACCAGACATGTATTGTAGGGGGGGTCAAGTTGCCTATGCATTCTAAGATTAGTGAGTGAGTGAGTGTGTGTGCTTGCTCTTTGAGCATGCTGAAGTGTCCTTAAGCAAGACGATTAACCTCCCAATTGAGTGAATAATTGTAAGAAGATTTGGACCTAAGCGTCTGCTAAATAATGATGATAATCTATTCTTCTCCATTTGTAGCATGTGTCCAGAAAACAAGTTAAATATGGCTCTTGGGATCAGATATTTGTAAAGGGATGTTCTTCAGTCTTAATTAAGCCTGTAAGCCGATATCCAATCCCAGTTTTGGTGCAGCCTGATGTTTTTTCACTTTCTGCAACTGCAACTGGTTTCTCAAGAGATTTTTAAGTGAAAGACATTTAATATTCATTGTATGTTTCCTTTATTTGTCCCGTGCTGCTTTCCCTTTACTCCCGACATTGATCTTTATTTTTCCTTCCTCTTAGACGTGCTGAGGTGACCCTGGATGGCGTCTGGCCTAACGACAAGACCACATGCACCCAGATCAAGAGCCCTGAGCGTCTCACAGAAATGAACTACGAGGGCCGTCTGGAGAACGCCTCGCGCAAACAGGGAGCTCGCTTCCTGGAGTACAGACCGGAGACCGGATCTTGGGTGTTTGAGGTGAGATATACAAACGCCCTGAAAAAATGGACTGCTCCTCTTGTAAATAATTATAAAAATTTCCATGTAGTTTTCTGTAAAGAACATTCGGTGTATTATTTAACATTACGTTTTGAATTGATAAGCCGAAAGTGTGATTGCATATATTGATTATACGGTAATTTTGATATTAACATAATTCACCCAGCCCTTTTCACAGTTATTTGGTATATCTGGATAACTCTCTGCTTAGAAGGCTTATATGAGATTGAATTGCCCTCCCTCTTTTCTATCTGTGCCCCCCCACCCACCTCCAGGTGGCACATTTTTCCAAGTATGGTCTCCAGGATTCTGACGAGGAGGAGGACGTCCCGCCCAAAGCTGACCCCAAAAAGTTGAAAACTATGTCTCTTCCTCCCTCCAAGCTGCTCCAGCAGCAGCTTCCTCCCTCCCAACAGCTGCTGGCAACACACGTTCAGGTGGGCAATTCCGCCTGGGACATCCATACTGCTGATCTACCACATGTTTTACACCATTACTTTCACGAGAAACTAATAAAATGAAAGTTTTAAACAATATAAAAATGGAAGTCTTGAAATCTCGATTAACATCACATTAGAATCATGTGTTAATACCTAAAAACTGTCTCTCAATGGCACGGACCCAGGTTGTCAGAACGGACCCACAGCACCACTACCAGACTGACACCCATCGGGCTCGAGTGTCTGTTTTGTGAAGATTAAAAAAAAATAATAATAAATAAATAAAATATAGATATATATGAGTCCGCTCTCAGTTGAGGTATATCAGCTATCTCGAAGGATGAATTTAGATGAAGTCACTCTTTATCTGTCTTTCTATTCACGGATTTATCCTTTCTGTCATACGTGGATATCAAATGTGTCTTCAGCAGTCTGGATTTAATGGGAGATGTGACTTGAGGTGCATAAGTGCATCTAGCTATCCAGTGTCATCTCCAGTAAAGGATTGTGATCGCAAATAGTTTTGCCTTGTCAGATATTGGCCATTTTCAATTAATTAGCAGTGAGAGAGCAGTCCCTTTACAATGTTACTCATATAGCACAGATAGCCATATTTTTGGGAAAAATTAATCTTAACCTCAGATTTATTGATAGTGAATGGGCCTTTGATCAACTATTAGTATTAATAAAAACAATAACATAAACAAAGTAATTTCCTCTGATGTGAAGGTCCCTCGTTGTGCTCACTCACAGTAAATTGCATGTGCATGTTTGTGTCCAGTCCACCGCCGTCATCGAGATGCCCTCCAGCGGGGCTGAGCTCGACAGCGATATGGCCGACATCACCCAGAGTGCCCTGCCAGAGAGCATGTTGGGAGGACAGGAGGAAGAGTGGGAGTCTGAATGGACGGGAAGTCGTGTCGGCGGTTTGATTCCCTCAGAGCATGAACCCGTCTCTGCCTCCAGCCAGATGGCCGCGTCGCTGGGAATCAACCCTCACACCTTGCAGGTAGGGCTGATCATAACAACCTTTATTTGTATAGCACAGTTCATACACAATGTGCAACTCAATGTAATTTACATGAATAGAAGGAAACCAAATAGAAGTAATAAAAAAATAAAAATGCATTTAACGGTTTTATGTAAATATACTCAATTTCCGAATTGGATCAGCCATGTGATGGATCAATTGGATCAATTTAGGTGTTACAGGGATAGAGCTGACCAAATTCATGGTAAATTTTGCTCAATTTTACAGAATTTATCAAAAATAAAAAGATTTCATAGATTTGAACGGCGCCATTGTTAAGTCTCACCAAGATGAGCTTAACATGCACTCTATAGTGTTAAAATAATTGAATTTGCCAAAAAAAAGTCAGATTAGTACGTCGACAAGACCCAAAGTGTCCTTATAGCTACAGAAATGAGAGTAGCACTATTTGTTGTCGTCACTGTAGTTTTCCTAAGGACTTCTTGCCGCTGATTCCCTCCCATCACCATGGAAACACAAACTGTTAAGTCAGCACAAGTCACCAATATTTGTGTGAAGGATTTGTTATGCCTTCTGTAATTATCCCATTTTCAGGGACGCTGAAGAGGGATTGGGGAGGGAGGAAGTGGTGTGTGCTGCTTCTATTTTCTATTTTCTTGTTGTCCTTGCGCTTTGAGAGTGTGAAGGGGAATGTCATTATGTCAAAGATGTCAAAATGTTTTAATATTTGCTGATGACTATAACTTGTTTTGTCGGTCAGATCATGAAGGCCTCTCTGTTTGCTGAGGACGAGGAAGGAGATATGTTCCAGGAGCAAGGGGTGATGAAAAGCTTCATGGACATCAACTCCCCCCGCCTCCTCCTGCCTGCAGGACAGAGCAGGCCCTCTAGTGAGAGACACTCAATAGCTTTGTCTCGCTCTCTATCTCCTTAACCTTTACTCAGTGTCTTGCTTAATCCAGATATTTCTTACATTGCGGTGTGCTTTGACATATCGGACAGTCAGTTAAATGTAACCACTTTTTTTCTTCACGTATGATTTTATTTTTTCTTTGTTATAAATTAAATCACATTCTGGTATCTTTCCCTTCCCTTCCAGCCGGGGGTCTCCTCCAGACTCGTTTCTCCACCAGTCTGCTTCCTGACTCTTCCCCCATGGATGGCGTTCCATCCAAGCTCCTCCCCTCTCTGTCGCGCTCCTCTCCGATGAGAGCAGAGACCCCCCGCTGCTTCACCTGGACCACTGGGGGCCCGGCCTCCTTCCTTCTTTCCCCCAGGGCCCCTCCAGAGCCCTCCATCAGGACGGTGGGGGCTCGAAGACTAGGCGGGGCTGTGGCCCTCAAGGATTCAGTCACCCTGGGAAAGGTTGGTCACTGGCATGGCACAAAATATCTGCAATATCTGTTCTTTATAGGGTATTGGATATTTGTTCTTTTATAGCAGCTCACAAACAAGCTAAATATGATTGACAATTTATTATTGAGAATTGCGAAACATGGAAACGAGAGGTTGAAGCACAATTTTGAAGTCATAGAAAATGCTTTTTGTTGCTCAATGCAAAGTGCCGTGTTCCCTTATTTAGGGTTAGGGTTATAGTGTAAATATAATAATATAATATGGTTATAATTATGGTAATTATGGTTATAGTGAGAATTAACTTGACAACCTTGAGGTGAGCGCTGTGAACTTTGATTTTTACACTCTTGATGATGCAGAACAGTACGTTGCCCAACATAAGTGCACGTGGAGTACAGTCCAACAGAACCAGGGTTCTCAACCTTAAATCTGCTGCTTTACTAACGTGCCATATTTATAACGTGCTGAGTCAATAAATCGATCCAGGGTGATGGATCGTTCTACCCCGAGTAAAAAAACCTTTTAACATTTAGCTATTAGCTAAATCCAATCATTAAGTTATTAAATCAATTGAGCATATTTAGCCTGCTGATTAATATGCAAGCAACCTCTGTTGGTTTTTGACAGCACCATCCTGTTTTTGAATATCGAGTGTTTGGAATGTTTTAAGTCCCATTAAAACTGATCTATTACAATTAATTAATAAAAAATATATATTAAGTTTTCCCGGTCTTAATTCCTTAATTGCATGTTCTGACAAAATCCAAACTATTGTCATTGATAAGCTCCAAGTCCAAATGTACTTCTGCTCAAGAATCTGATGGTAATCCAGTTATAATCCATATAGACCAGTTGGTAGGAGAGCTATTGCAATGATTACAATTATTATTGCAATTATTTGAGTTGACAGCGATCATTTTATGAAATAGTCATTTCCGCAAGCTTTTGTTTCTAGGTGTCAAGAGACCTTTTAAGCCAATGGTGGAAATGTCACAATAAATACAATGTGATTTAGTTGTGCTTCCATCAGTTGGGTTTAGACACATAGCAACCTTTCTAAATTTTGATGTATACTGAGATTATAGTAGCGAAAGAAGACACTGATAAATGAATCGTCAGTCGAAAGTATGTTGTGATCATAACTGTGCTTGTTGTTTGTGTTTGTTACTTCAATAAGTGAATAGTGACTTATTCCCTGTCATTAATGGAACCGATTCCATGTTTGCCCACAGGGAGGCCTGCTGATGGACGCTGGGCTTTTCATGGGCCGCTCATTTCGAGTTGGCTGGGGTCCTGGCTGGACGCTGGCACACTGTGGGCAAAATATTGGCGGGCTGCACACCAAGGAGCCAAACCACGCTGACAAAGACGCAGGCTTCAGCTTCCTGCCTAAACCAGCCAGGAGCAAACCGTACGCTGAAGCACACACTCAGAAGGCTTCAGATAGCAACACAAACAAAAATCCTACACACACACACACACACACACACACACATACACTCACTAATCTTAGAATGCATAGGCAACTTGACCGCCACCCCCCCGACAATACATGTCTGGTCAAAAATCACCCAGCTTAAAATTTGTTTTCTTTTTATTTTAAGTTTTAACTCATTGTTTTAAATGTAATTAATAACCGTGTTTCTCACAGAACCTGTTTCTCACTGTGGTGGTAGCTCACGGGGGGGGTATAAGACAGTGACCGAGAGAGCATCCCTGTTACGCACGGTGCTTTTTTTTGTTTTTATTTGCTTTATTTAGAGGAATGGGATAAGCGATCGCTCCCTCTCCATTGTCTCCACTATGCATGGAGAGGGAGACGGGCACAAATTGCACCCGATCACTCCCTGACAGGACACACAAAGGATCCAAAACTTACTTGTGTTTTTGATCGATATCATATTATTTTCGATGTCTTTAATGTGTCATCGGAATGACAGATGAATAGGTCCGGGGCTGTATTTTATTAATTCTTATTTTTGGGGGGAAAAAAGATACTTTTGGATCGGGGCTATTAAAGAGATTTTTTTATGAACTAACCCCATTTGTCCTTAATTACTTTTCATATACTTTTCACATGTTGCATGTTAACAAATGACTGACAGTTTATCATGAGTGAAAAATTTTACGACCCATCTCTTTTATCTGATTGGCTAAGCGACCATAATGTGACATTGACGAGAGCCACTGCGGTTTGGCTCTTGGCCAAGAAGGCGAGTTGTAGGCAGTGTTGCGAATTTGGGAAACTTACTAGATTTAGTGACTTTTCAGACCCTCTTAGCGACTTAATTTCTAAAAAAGTGACTAGATACAAATTCAGCGACTTATTCAGACCATCAGAGAAACGGCGACAAATATATTACATTGTAATTCATTCTCAAGCATTCTGCTCAGAGTAATCAGCGTCTCTCCCTCTCCTCTGGCGCCGTGCGCAGGCAGTCTGTAGGGTTAGAGCAGCAACCCAGTGGGCGCCTCCTTGCGTGGCCAGAGAGATGCACGAACTGAGCTGAGCTGCGCATGCCTGCCAGACAGTATGCCAAACTACCAGTCACTGACCACCAATTCTTTACATAATTGTAAATAGATACTGCTTAATAAATAGTTTTGCATAAATAAATAGATAGTTTTAGATAAGTAGTTGTCTCTATCATGCACACACAGTATAATATTATGGTTTCTCTGATAAGTAAATAGTTGGTAAGAGCTTCTCTCAAACTCCTTCTCTCCGATCTCTGGATTAGTGTTTCTATAGCTTGTAAATATTTAAATAGTTTGTTTGATCTTCTCCCTGCCTTTTTTTTTTTTTTTTTTTTTTTTTTTGTCCCTGTAGTGAGTTTGGAATTATTTGGCTAAAGATTTCTCTTTCTGACTTTTATATTGCTAAAGCTCTGTTGACACAACCACTAATCTTTTTGCTAATGATTGTATGGTGATGTCATAAATATGCAAATGAGCACATGTCACCTGGTGAATTTTGGCAACTTTTCAAGCTAGTGCAAGCTACTTCCATTGGAAGTGAGTTGGCAACACTGGTCGCACAGGGGAGGAAAGCGGCGGCGCGTCATACAGAGGATTTGAAGTGGCGCGCTCCAAACGATAATCTTAAGTGAAGGCCGCATATGGCGGTTCTGGAGCACCGGAGGGCGGAGATGTCAGTCCGTAGCTCCGGCATGGCACCGAAATCTACGTTTTGACTCAGTCCGGTAGATACCGATCATATAGGAACCGGTGCCATATTGGGTTAGGGTTTCGGTACCCAACTAACTGGATGTTTAAACATCCTATGTGATTTGGTTTTGATTTAGAGTGTCCCCTAACCCATGCAGCCTGTAAGCTATTGTGATCATCTCCCTCCCTCAGGCTGACGGAGAGCCCCTTCAAGGTGGTGTTGGAGCAGGTGGCGTGTGTTGAGCTTGAAGGGGAAGACAAAGAGATGGAGGTGGAGTCTAGCACGAGCAGCCAGGCAATGCTGCAGCACCCATTGGAGATTTGTCTGAAGCATAGCACTGTCAGCACCCCAGTGGGCGTCTCCTGCCCGCTGGCTCAGCCTCAGATGGGTGGGGCAGTGCTGCACGAGTATGCAGAGTGGATAAGCGAGCTTCTGGAGAAGCAGGGAGGGGATGATGGTATATTGTTTTGTTTTCTCTTGCTTGGTTGTCTTTCATAAACTAAATGTAAATATGTTGATATTGTCCCAATAGCAACACTATATTCAGGTCAGAATTTGGTCTACAAGTTAAGCAACCACAACATTGATTTTAATACATACAATATTCAAGTTGTTATTTTGTCAGGTCAAGGAACCTTTGTTTTAGATAAACGCTTACCTCCTGTATTTTGCATATTATTTGATAGAGCCAGGAATTGTGAGGAGTCCCCCAGTTTAGTACTATCACGATTCTAAGTAAAATTTTGCAATATTCAGCTCAGTCGGTATTTTGAAGTTTCATTTCAGTCCCCCACATCAAAGAAATAGTACTGTGCACACATATATTTTTTTGACTGATGTAAACCAATGTTCGATGACTGAATCAGTGGGAAACACCATCCCGATCACAAATTTGTCGTCTCTTGTCACCATCACTTCTCTTTCCCCCTGGGGCAGCGTTCCTGGGTTCCTGGGCTGAAGTGTGGACGCTGTGTGTGGCCCTGTGGGGCCATCTTGGCCCCGCGGACCAGGAGTCTGACGTGGAGCACCGCAACCAGTATGAGCAGCAGCTGGAGAGAAGGCGAGCCTTTTCTGCCTGGCTGTTCCACAGCGCCACCAGCAGGGTGGAGGAGGAGGTGTGCCAGGCGGGGAAGGTCGGCTACCTGGAGGCCATCTTCAGCTACCTGACTGGAAACCGCATCAGCGACGCTTGTCTACTGGCCCAGAAACACAGTAAGTGTGTCGTGAAAGTCATCATCTCTTCTGCATCTTTGCATTTCTGTTTCGGTATCTAGCACAGTGGTTCTCAATGTGTGGTCTGGGGACAGACAGGTGTCCTTCAAGAGGTTCTTGGGGGTATGGACGTAAGACAATTGGACTGAATCATATCCAAGAATCAAAGGGCTTAATCTAATATTAATACAAGGACTGGGATGGGATTAGGACATTGTTTGGCTCAGAGGAAACAAAGTCTGATTAAAGAAGTGGATCAAGTAGCCGCGACTTTCTTCCAGCCACACAGGAGAATTCACTTGGTTTCTGATTAGTCATTGTGTGGCTGTTCCATTTGCCACATGTGACCCGAGTGGTGTTTTCAGGGGCCCCCTACATAGAGACACAGGCAAAGATGTTGTGAACACACCGGTTTATTGTAGAGTGGCAAGATTTCATAAGCCGGGAGCTGTGTGTGTGTGTGTGTGTGTGTGTGTGTGTGTGTGTGTGTGTGTGTGTGTGTGTGTGTGTGTGTGTGTGTGTGTGTGTTTGTGTTTGTGTTTGTGTTTTACCGGTTGCTTGCTGAACAGCCAGCCTGATTCCCGGGCCTAAAAACCTGGACCCAAGACAGGTGTCGCTGCCTAAACCACACCACTCCAGTCATAATTTCTGAACATTCAAATCCACATTTGTAAAAAGAAAAATACTGAGCGCTGTCCACCCAGTTGACTTGATGAAGAATTATCAAATAAAGGAAAATGATTAATTTAATTAATTAATATGGTTATTTAAATAACACTTTTTTTTTATGCAATGCATTTTGATCTGTGTACAGCCCACTTTCTGAACCCCTTTTGTATCTGTGTGTCCAGGAGACCACCGTATGTCTCTGCTGCTGGCCCAGGCCATGGGCTCTCAGCACTGCAGGGACCTGTTGGGCCTTCAGCTGGCCGACTGGAACCGTAGGCAGACAGACTGCTGCCTTCCTGAGGAACGCCTGCGCATCTTCACCCTGCTCGCCGGGAAACCTGTATGCCAAGTTTGAGTCCAATTTACTATTCTCATCTTTCACTGCTTTTGCATTGTCTCAGAATTGAGATATTGTCATATTGCGATAGACTATTTTCACATTCAATTAATACGTTTCTGCTGCAGACCAAGGGGCATGGTCAAATTATTATCATCAATAATTTTGGGCGCAGGAGGAATGGCGTTCCACTCTCATCCCGGTCAGCTGACGAGCCCATGCGCCGATCCCCTCTGCAAGACATACAAACATTAGAAATCTCCCTGCGAGCTTGGCGCCGCGGTTGATGGGAACCGTGCTGTCGTCTGCAGCCGGTGCTCAACCACGCCCTTTGGTCCGCCACAACTTCACAACGAAATTGTCATTATTCTAAAATCAAAAACTCGAATTGTAATGACATTGTGTTTCGCATTGCCATATAGTTCAAAGTGCCGAAGCTCAGTTTAGTCTTCTACATATATGTAGCAATTTAAATTAGAAGTGCAGCAGAATTTTGCATTTCAGAGTTTACTTTCTTGGCATGATCTTATGTAGTTATTTAAAAGATCATCACATTTTAATATTTAACTGTGTCACTCACTAAATCCTGAGAGAATCAAAATATGACATTGATATACAGTCAGTGTGCACTTTATTAGGTACACCTGTACAATCCAATCTAATCCAACACACCAGCTCAGCCATAGGCTTTGCTTTATGTTGCCTATAATGTTCAGGGTTTTTTCTGCTGTCATAGAAGTGGTGTTAATTCAGTGATGTGTTTTAGCATCAAGGTCACAGTTGGTGGTGGTTTTGTACTGAGCTGCATTATATTCAGAGGTGTTTGTAATTTGTCCTCCCTATTGACATACATGGGAGGGACAGAATTCAGTCAAACACCACATTTAACGATAACCTCAGTCACAAACATAATTGAATTTACCCATTTCCGACTCAATGTCAACAAAATCTGACATAACAGCAATATAAACTTCATAAAAGTAGGTGTGCCTCTAATTCACAAAGCACCTACAAACGGTTAAATGCACTGCTAACTGAGCTGCCACGCAAATAGCGTCTCGGTGCGCTGGTGTTATTTGTGGGTGTTTAAATGAGGGGGTATTCATACGATTGGTGCAAAATTTGCCCCTTTCTATACGAATAAGCCTCGTTGCAAATAGCGGTGCCTAATGCACCCCCCATTTATTAACTGCAATTGGTGGTGTTGCACGGACCTGCAAGTAATTATCACTGCAATAGGTTGCTTCCTTCTTCCTCTTGGCATTGTGTATCAGAATCAGAACGTACCATGTTTCTACTGCAGGTGTGGCAGTCGGACTACATGGTCAACGTGTGCACTCGCTTGGATTGGAAGCGCTGCGTGGCCATTCATCTGTGGTACATGCTGCCTCCCACTGGCTCCGTCGCCGACGCCCTCGCAAAGTACGAGGCCGCTTTCCAGGTCAGTGGCCACCCAACTACCTGCCTCTCCTAGTGTGTTAAATTCAGTCATTCTCATTTGTCTGACATTTAAAAAGAACCCCTTAGTTTCAGAGTTCAGACTGCTCCAGGTCTAAAATCGTCAGTGTTTTTAGTTCTGATTGATTGTAAATATTGTGTTCTGTCAACCCTGCTTACCATTCCAATGTAAGGTGATTTTAAATATAACATTCAACACTTCCAGATTGCCTACATGTGTTGATGAAATGCAGATGAACTGCAATAGGATTATTTTAGTGAGTCATGATGCAGCAATAGCAATAAAGGTCTTTTTAATATTATATAAATAAGCAATTTAATAGTAGTGTATATACCTCCAGAGCAATGTGTTCCCTCTCCGCCCCTCTGTAGGGTGGAGGTGAGATTGGGAAGTACGCCTGCGCCCCCCTGCCCCCCTACATGGAGGATGAGCTTGGCATGGAGGATGAGGAGGAAGAGGAGAGCTCTAAACGGCCACTTTACGACATCTGCTTCCACCTGCTCAAACTCTACAGCGACAGGTGGTCCATTCAATCCTTCAAACATTTTTTTGTAAATCCTCTTAGTTTTGGTATTGGCCTCTCCCAGCCCAAATGAAACTAACATGACACCGTGAGATCAGTTTTATTGTCTAATTCTGCTGGTGTACTGGATAGTCCACTTGGAACAATGCTGGTGATGTTTTTTTCCACACTACAAATATCAGAGAGCAAGCGTTACTTACTTGGCACTGCAAATATTCATTCAAGATAGCGATATATATGCTGACATTCATTGTGCCATTTGTTAAACAGAGAAGTTGCATATCAGAATCGATAGTGTATTCCGCCAGCTACTGTACATTTAAATATACTAGGAATTTGTTCTGGTGAGGTTTGGTGTTACACTGCAGCCCATCATTAAAATAAAAGCTTAGCAGTCTGAAAAAATGGAATATAAAAATAAGATAAAATTGACCAAAAAAAAAACAAAAATCAAATATGCACAAATAACAGATTAACCCACATAACAGAAAAAGTCTGATATATAAAGATACACAAATATGCAAATGCATATTTTATATGCACTGCTCCCTAACCACATTCAATGTTTTGACTTGCAAGACTTGCATTCTATTTGTGGTGGTACAACATTTCATACACGGCAACACAAAGTGCTTTACATAGTGACAATACAATAAAAATAAAACTGTAAATATTTAGTAATATTTAGATTTGGGTGGTCGATAGACAGTGATGATTAAAATCGGAATGCTGCAGTTTATAGATAAAGCAAGGTGAAATCCTCCGAGGAGGATTTCCTTGCAGTTGTAGATATCAGAGCAGACAGCAGCTATTCCACGGCCTCTCTTATCAGCTATAGTGGTTTGGATGAATTTGAAAGTAGGTGTTGTCTCAATGAGTGGAACTGTGGCATTTCTGTCCAGCCAGGTCTCAGTCAGTCAAGAGAAATCCAGGTTATGGTACTTATAAGGTCATTCACTAAAAATGACTTATTTGTTAGCGGCCCGACGTTGAATAAAGCCATTTCTATTGTTCAAGGTGCATGGCTTTGTAGGGCTGATAGTTCAAGTCCGAACCGGTGATAAATTGTTTAGGTTCCTGTAAGTTACAGGGAAATTACAGGATCTGGGTCTATGGGTTATAATTACAGGAATATGTTTAGCAGAGTAACTGTCATTGACGATGATGGATCGGACTCACTGACCGTGAGATGGTCAATGAGTGTAAGAGAGCGACTGAGTGTACTGTTACGAGCTGTGTGTTCAATTAGGAAATCAAGTAAAAGGACAAACATCTATAATAAAAACGTTTTTATTTGCTTTGTTTAGAGGAACTGCTCCCTATCCAATGTCTCCACTATGCATGGATAGGGAGACGGGTGCAAATTTCACCCTAATCACTCCCTCTGAGGACACACAGAGGACCCAAAACGTACTTGCCTTTTTGATCAGTGATAAAGTATTATTTACGCTTTAATGGTCGGAATGAAGTCATTGATGAGATGAGATAAATAGATCCGGGGCTATTTTTTTCATGATTGTTATTTTTGTAAAATACCCCCAAAAAAATTGTTTTTTTTTTTTAATATATAGATTTTTTTTTTTTTTTTTTTGATCCGGGACTATTTATGAAACATCAAAACATGATCATTAATGACAAAAAAAAAATCATTATGTGGCAGTCAGTGTTGATATTGTTGCAGCTCGCCACAAATAAATCAAAGAAATGGGAAACACTGCACAGGATCACTTATTGTTATGGGTGTATAGGGTATACCAAGTGTCTTGTTCAAGTAAATTAATCTAAATGACTCCCCCCCAGACACTACAGCCTCCAGCAGCTGCTGGACCCTCTGACGGTCACCTGGCAGCGTCTGGACTACAGGCTCAACTGGCACCTATGGGGGGTCCTGCAGTCCCTCCATTACAGCCACCTGGGAGCGTCGTGGCAGGGCCTGCTGCACGCCAGCTATGCCGCTCAGCTGGAGAGCGCCGGACTGTGGCACATGGCCGTGTTTGTCCTGTTGCACATCCCTAACCACACGTACGTCTGCCGTGCCTCCTGGTGATTCCATCGTATTGACACGTGTGATGAATTAGAATTCACGTGGAGATGTATCGGCCGGTCCCTCTCATCAGACCTGAAGGGTTTAAAGCTACTTTGTTTGAATACCCACTTCACCAAATGTCGTACCGCGTATGATGCCATTTAGTTAAATGCAATGAGCCACACTGGAAATTTTTACAAACATAGAGCTAGATTTCACTTTTTAGATGTCTTTAACAGAAATCCAGCCCAGAGAGAGAGGGTCAGCAGGATGTACCAATCAGTCCTTCTCAAAATATACAGCGACACCATGTCGGCTGTTGAAGAAGAGCCTTGTTATCGCTCTCACACAGATTTTTGATCAAGGATTTTACACAGAGAGGCAGATTGCACCAGGTCTGCTCTGGTCAGCACAAGTAGTGGCTCCGTCCTCTGTCAGCTTGTATTATGTGGTACCTGCAGTCCTACATGAGGCCCATAGCCACACATTCCTGTTTCCAGGCTGCGGGAGCGGGCGGTGAAGGAGCTGCTGAACCTCTACTGCCCCCTGCTGGAGACGGAGGAGTCTGCGCGCCGGGAGCTCTTCCTCACGGAGCGGCTGCTCATCCCAGAGCAGTGGATCCACCAGGCCAAGGCCACGCGAGCACGTTGCCATGGTGACAAGCACCAAGAGGTCCTTCACCTCTACCGCGCTGGCTGCTGGAACCGCTGCCACAAGCTGCTCATCCAACACCTGGCCTCCGGTAGGGACCGTCTCATATCACAGAAGAAGATTTTCTAGTATGAAAGAAACCTCCTGCAAAGTGTTTTGGATCCAGCAGCTGCCGCTCGCACCGTCCATCAGCAGTCATTTAACTTGAAACACTCTTTTTGGTCCTGCCTCAGACTGCATCATCAACGACAACCACGACTATCTGCTGGAGTTTCTGGAGGGCCTGGCCGTCCCCGAGAGGAGCGCCACCATCCAGGAGTGGGAGACAGCAGGAAGGGTTTACCTGGACTACATCAGAGTCATCCAGACCCTGCAGGACATCCAGCAGGTTGTGTGTGTGTGTGTGTGTGTGTGTGTGTGTGTGTGTGTGTGTGTGTGTGTGTGTGTGTGTGTGTGTGTGTGTGTGTGTGTGTGTGTGTGTGTGTGTGTTAACTCTCCTGGCTCCCCCTCCAGATGGACAGCGCTGGCTACCAGCTGGAGCGTCTCTACACGGACGTCACGTCTCTCTGCAGCCGAGTGGAGCTGCTGCCGTGCTGCGGCGCCAAGGACCACCTCGCCCAGTCAGGTGATCAGTCTCAAAATATCTTCAACTCAGAAATTAAGCCTAGAAGTTATGCTAATATATATTTGAATCTATGTCGGCAAATTGTATTTGTCCAGATGTTTATTTTTGTTGAAATGAGTTGAGCTCTGTTGGGGAAAATACCTCCTGCAGATAAACCAACTGACTTTGTCTTAGAAAGTGGTCGTACGTCCCTGTAGACGCTTCTGTGGGAAGAAAGGAACATTTAGACATATTTAGAAATCACTTACCTTGTTTTCTGTCTCAAATAAAACTGATCCTTACCTCTACATGTAAGAGAGATGATTTGTCCAAAAATCTGTCTTACATTTTGAAGATGGTCTTGGTGGCCTTGAAATGAGAAGGAAGAAAAATAAATGTAAAAACTAAATTTATTTAAAAAGCATCAGTTCAGCTGAGCAGCGATAAGGAAATGAGCTTGAAAGCAGATGTGTGCGTGAGGGGTCGTATCTCCACCCCCAACAGGGTGGCTGTTTCTATAGATTGATACAGTTACATGGAGGTGTCGCCATTTCCTAAAAAATAAACTATGATTCAAAGGCCTGACGTCATTCGCACGCTCTTCCAGGTCAACGCTGACTCTCCCGTGCCTTTGTCACGTGATGGAAATGATGATCTGAAAGTATGATAAAAAAAATTAAAAAAAAAACCTCCTGTCTCCACCCAGAGATGGCCAAGCGTGTGGCAAACATCCTGCGGGTGGTGCTCAGCCTGCAGCAGGGGGTGGAGGGCGAGCTCCCCCTGGCCCAGCTGGCCCCCCACATCACCCGCCTCCCCATGCCCGAAGACTACACCCTGGAGGAGCTGCGCGGCCTCACCCAGTCGTACCTCCGGCAGCTCGTCGTCGGCCAATGAAAGAAGGGCTCCGAAGGTCGATCTGCCGTCAAGGTGGAGAGTCTCATTGCTTGTGGTTTTTTGGGTGGGGACGAGGGTGGAGCCCATCACCGTAGAGAGGCAACATTTTAATATTGAAGGGGAAAAAAAATGCACCCAAATAAAATGCTGTGATCAGTTTTTCCTCTGACGAAGGCGAAGCATAAGGTGTTTGTCCGCACGCGGTTGAAAAGGCCACGACCTCTGAACCTCCTCGTGGAGCTGAAAGATGTCAAACCTGACGTGGCGGGTGGTGTTGCGGAGGCGGAGCACAGCGGCAGGAAGAGAGGAAAGTGCATTGATACGAAACAGAACTGGGATCAGCCCGTCAGCTGCCCGACTTAAATTCAATTCAGTTTGTTTTGCGATAACGTCACGTTTGTTGAAATGGGCGACAGAGCAGCCGTGGACGGAGTCGCCGTCTCATGTTGTTTGTCGTTTGCCCCGTAGACGAAAGGCACAGCCCGTTTAGATAGATCATTCCTGTGTGCGCAAGTTCCTTCCCATCACACTCCTCAGGATGTTTGTTCTCGTCCAAAGGGGACCTGACTTTTAAATTGATTTGGTTGTGTTTTCTTATTTCTTTCATGCCTAGACCATTGTGTGTGTGTGTGTGTGTGTGTCTGTGTGTGTGTGTGTGTGTACAGTTCAAATACCTGATGTTTATTTTGGCACAACAAAAGCTTTTGCTGGTGTTTGCAGAATGATGTCAATATGTGAATAGCGATGATGCTCAATTTAGTATTCATGTACAAAAGCTCTGTGTACAACCTGTTGAGGTGTTGAGCTTCTAGACGGCAGAGAAGGGGGGAGAGCTGTAAAATGGGTGAGGGGGATAAAAGGTCTATTTTTGTAGTTTTTCTATTTGGGTTGGATGCAACTGTAAAGGAAGAAACTCACCAGGTTTTGATTTTTTTTTTTTTGTAATTCCATAAGAGTATCATAAAGGACAATTCAATGTCAGCTGATACGTTTGACTTCAAAGTAGATCTATTGCTTCTTTAAACGTCTCTTAAGAGCTTTTGTTCTGCCGTGTGTGTGTGTGTGTGTGTGTGTGTGTGTGTGTGTGTGTGTGTGTGTGTGTGTGTGTGTGTGTGTGTGTGTGTGTGTGTGTGTGTGTGTGTACTGCCTGGCTTAGCAACACACGGTGCCTTCCCGGTCCTTTGTATGAGTATGTGCTGCCTGGTGACATTTTTAATAAAGTCTGAATCAAAATAAATGCTATTTACTCAAGTGCACAATGTATATTATTAGTTTGTTATTAACAAATAATTTGCGTAGTAAATAGAACATTTCTTTCACAAAACAATGTGAGAACCTCTTCTCGTGGACAGTTGTAGTGGGGTCCGCACCCCAACCTGATGGAGGCAGGGGGGCTCGTTGTCGCCCCCTGCTGGCTAATTGCAGAACAACAAACACATTGAAAATGTCAGCGTCATCGCTGTTCAGGTAAACATTGTTTTCAGGTTTCATGTCATGTTGTTGCAACTGAACATGGATCAGATATATTGGCTCTTTTGTAAATTAAGGAAGCGTTGACATTTTAAAGTAAATGAACCATGACATTTCCATTTGTGGTAAATGTCTTGACATCAAATATTCAAAGGAACTTTGTACATGGCCCAGACATTAGAAGTGGAACATTAGATAAACAGCAGCGTAGTAATATCAAACAAAAGCTACACAGCCATTCTAAACAGCAAACTCATTAATTCATTGATAAAAAGATGGTTCTTTATTGAATAGACAGACTCCAACCAGGCAATAAATGTCCCTATAAAATAACAACAACAAAAAACAGAACTGGAGGTGCATTGTCAGTGGCTCTTCTTGGAGGAGCCAAACCCCGAAAACCCCATGACGGCAGCCATCTCCTCGTCCTCCTCGAAGTCCACGTCTTCCTCCGCCTTCCTCTTCCTCTCCTTTAGCTTCTCCTTTTTGTACGCCTTGGCTTTCTCCTCCTGAGGCAGGGGAAGGTGTTTAGTACGAGCATTGTGCCACTGACAACGAAACAATCAGAGTAAGATGATATTTACAGTAAGTACTTTGATTCCCCTTTGTACCGTTCCTGCCAACGCTGTAAGTCATAAATGAACCTCCCACCTTCCCATGCAGCAGGAAAGAGTTTTTGCTTCTCGCCAGTGTTCTGTCTAAAACCGACACTCAAAATAAGTAAACCCAGAGGGGCTGCCTGTCGTGGCGGTGTATGTTCACAGCCAAGTCCTCGGTCGGAGCAGAAGCGTGCGCCGAAGAACAACCCACCTCTTCTTTGAGCTCCTTCATGCGCTCCTCGAAGTCGTACTCCTTCTGTTTCTCCTCCATCTTCTTCTTGTTGACCTCAAAGCGTTTCTTCACCTGGTCCAGGGAGGAGCGCTCCACCCGCATGGACATTCCCAGGTTCCTCTGGTCTGTACGGTCGGAAAGGACCGTTTAGAGAACTACAGAGAAACTAATTTGAGCCCCTGCGTGGAGGCGGTGGTAGCACGTGCCGTAATAAATCATTTGTTTCACTGTTTTGAGACAAGACGCCAGGAACCAAGAGGCTTGGATCTCAAACTCACGTTTCTTTCCGTTGATGTGGTCGAGGAAGTTGATGGAGTCTTTAACGACACAGTCACAGACGTTACAGTAGTAACTGGGAGAGACGGGGAACAAAACAGACACATCAAAAACATGACTTTGGTTTGACAATGTACACGTGGAGTTCCTTCCTTGCCATTTGCAATGACGTGCACACAGGGTTTTCCTGACATAGTCCGATGAATTAACTGGAGTCAATCATGAAGCACTGGTACGGGATACAGACACCGCTCAGGTTGTAACAAGAGAACAACCATCTGGCACCCAGAGCAATAACCACGTCCTTCTCTGTCCAGTCTATACTGTTAAATAAAAGTTATAGATTTGATCAGTGCAGATATCGTCGGTTTAGGACCTAGTACCGGCAGTTGTAAACCTGGTGCAAACAAGAGTTGGAGCAACCATTTAAAAATAAATAAATTAAAAAAAAAAAAAAAAATTTAAAAACGAAAAAACAACTGAGAATCTTGTTTTCTTTCAGACGTGCAGGCGGGAGGCGTTGCACGTACCCTCCCATCTCAGCCTGGGGCGTCGTCTTGGTGATGACGATGGTCTTCCCAAGCTTGGACTCCAGGTCCACTTTGTAATCTCTGTGACGCAGGAGCTCCCGCTTGACCGGAGGCACTGGCTTTCCTGAGGAATTAACCGTAATTACATCTGGACGACCGGGTGATAAATCAATCATTCAGCTTTTTTTTTTTTTTGTGGTGCTACCATATTGTCACAAAACAAAGACACGTCACGATAAGACAGACCTCAAACGTCTCGTCAGGTTTGAAATACCCAACATATATTACCACGAGCAGGACAGGCAAATCCTTTATCTATAAAACCAATTCCCAGCACTCACTGTTTAGCTCCTTTTTTAATCTGTGATGAGTTCACCTTCCATTTCCTCCGCAGGATATGTCTGATCACCCTCCCATTCAAACAGATCTCCACCCGACCTCGCCAGCGTCGGGCCAACCACAACCGATTATTCAAGATGTTTATTTGTCACATACATATACATACGTTCATACATATATGCAGTAAAATGTCTTAATCTATTCTTATCTAATATGGGGCGGGGTTGACAGCATGACAGCACTGGCAGCACCTTACCAAGATGGCTGCCACTGATGTGTGACGGTCAGTAGTATCCGATATGGCGACAGTATTAAACACACTGGACGGTTTATTTTCTCTAAAAAGCTTTTGTTGATAATAAAGATTTGTTCGTCGTACTTCTAACTGGTTGTAGGTCTATCCAATGCTCTGATTGGTTGAAGGTCTATCCAATTGCCTTGAGACATTTTGGTCAGCGCTCATTGGTAACGAAAATGAACTGAGAGGTTCCAGACTAATGCGAATTGCTCTGGCAATGTTCACCATTATTGTTTTCTTACTTTTTTTTTTTATCAATATATTTATATTTTACATGACATATCATGCATATTCCAGCTGATCACATTCATTGCATTCACCAATACATTTCGTAGCAAAATAGGACTGTGGTACGTACATTAAAACCCCACATATCCAAAGAGTAATTGCACCAACTTCTGGAGGTGGAAACCAAACCAGGATCATGTCATGATCTGAAACCCCTGATGTCACAGGGCACAACTTATCTTAAGTCACATTCAGGCTTCATTTTGGGATATTTACCATCCTTCTTCTCCCGCTCCTCGTTGAGACGTTTCTGAGCAAGCTCTTCATACTCGTCTTTATCCCACTTCCGACGAAAGTCGTTCTTATTTGACTGTTGAAAACAAAGACACACACAGAGGTTAACCAGGCCCAGTAATAACAATGGCTTTTCTACTCAAATACACAGGGGATGGAGGCTGGGAGGCAAACAGGAACTGGCATAGCAAAGATACCGCGTCAATGTCAGCAGTCTCTTTAAAACAAAGTTCACCGAAACACTCTTTCAAAGAAATGGCTTAGTTAATGACACAGACGTTATTAATTAGGTTGGTACTGAATAACTTTGTTATTCTAACTAATTCATGCCGCTTTCCTTTACCACGCTGAAGTCAGCAGCTTCTGACGTCAGGGCGCGTTTAAAAATCCCGGATTTTTCAATAAAATACTGGGTCCGTGTCAAACATTGCCGTTGCATGGCTGAACTCCAATAAAACACATGGTAAATGGTTAGTATTTGTATTAAACCATTTAAAACACCATTTGAAAACATTTTTCGGATTTGTGAAAGCTTTATATTATTCGTGAAAACAGGGAAAATGTGGATTTCACTTCTCTGTCATTGCAAACAATGGCTAGGTCAGGTCGAAGTCAACCAGTAGGTGACGGGCTTTATATTTCTCAAGATCAGATTTTCTAGTTAGTATAATTCGTATAGTTAGTTTTCCTTTCCAGCCACAACAGAGACGTTCGGTGTCACATCTTGTCTACTGCTCTCATGGGGAAATGCGATGGCCGCTCGCCCGCCGTGCTGTCTGAGCAGCAGCTGGGTTAGCTTTAACAACGCTTCAAAATATTTGAGTCATCCAAACATCCGTAAAAATCACGTGTCGGAGAATTTTAATTCGACTCAAAAGAGTTTTTCCAATCAAAATTCCTCTTCTACCACTGTGTGGAATACTTACACCACTGCCTGACGCCATCTTGCCAAGCACGGAACAAATTACGGCTGTCGTAAAAACGTGCGCTCGGGATAGCGGCGACAGCGCCCCCTGCCGCACCGGAGCGTCTCTACGTCAGACTCCTGCCGCGTGAGGTCACGGCGCGTTGCGATTACGACAAGAACACGTCACTTGATCGGGGTTAAAAGGTGGCTCTGATGACCAGTCAGCTGCTCAATTCTGTACATTCAACGGAATTTAACCTCGATGCTCTCACAGTAAAACACAATTCATTCATTTTGAAATCGTACATGTGCGTGTGCGCGCGCGTCTTACGACTGTTTGTCTGTTTGTTTGTTTTTCGTGACGTTGTAAAAATACTTTTACGTTTGGAACACGAAACATTCTCAAATACACACGAACAACGTGTCCGCGCAGCACGGACGTGAAGGTTCTTCAACACGCGGGAGCTCCGCGGCCGATGGAGGCGGGGGCCGCCACGCTGCTCCACGGGCCCCGGCCCCGCCCCCCAGCTGCGGCTCGTTAAAGCTGCCGTGTGGGGCGGCGCTGCCCTAGTTGGTTCCCGCTGTTCGGATCCAGATGGACGGTGCCGCTCGCTCCAGGTACGAGGCCCCTCCAGCCCAAGTGGGAAGTCGCTGGCTGGGTGTAGCTTGACGCTTGGGGCCAAAGGCTGAGCTTTGACAGGTCTGCGTTGGGGGTCTCGGCTGCACGTTATGTCAAACCTGTGCCCGGAATGTGATGGAGTCCTTTTAAGTAGTTGAGTTTGGGTCTGGCTTTGGGGGCTAACCCCCGCGGTGCCCTGCCGCTGAGGGCCCGCGCTAGCCCGGCTGCGTGGACGGGCGCTCGGGGCTCAGGACAGAGTCATTGCAGCAGTTGTGATGAGTTGCGTTGCAGGTGGAGAAGTTGAACTCCGCCTGCAACTAACTGTCCTAGATGCAATGGAACAAATACTGTGTTGTATGTCAAGCATGTTGACAGCACAGGTTTAAAAATTAAAAAATATATATATATTATAATTTTTTTTTTTTTTTAGTTTGGGTCAAACTGGTTAAATATCCAAATTCTGCAAGTGACTGAGCTGGATTAATGCATTCATTCATTTGCTTTTGTCAGAACTTTAAGATGATTAACAATTGATGAAAGCTCCATCTGGGGGGGTGGGCTGGGCTGAATTATAATGGGAGAATGTAGTTATGGGGGGGTGTTGTGTGATGTATTAAAGACATCCATTGATTAAAAGTACTTGTGAGTTTCATTCGTTCTCCTCGTCAAACTTTGTTCCAGCCAATTTTCTGTAAAGTTTGGTTGTGGAGGAGGAAGGGTGATCCCTGCAGAAGGGCACACGGCCACCGGCTTTCACACCTGTTCTCCAGCTCGGCTCCTCCCTGGTGGAGTCACTTTGGTTCTCACAAAAGGAGCTCATTTAGCTCAGGAGTGGGTTCGGATCCACGGTACAGTTCTCTCCAATGGAGTTGATGTCACCCCCGAGGGGTTGGTGCCAAAGACGAGTAGATCTTTCATATATATGTCTTTACTATATTCTGAAAGAAACTTCCTCAGGTGCGTCATTGAATTGTGTTTGAAGTATGATTGGGACTAAATGACTTCAAACTATTAAAAGTGTATATTTGATTGTTGCCAAACAAGAGCTACAGTCCACGAAACCCAAATAATTTTAAAGTTGTTCAAAGCTGGTGCACAAGCTTCGATGCTTGTCCCAGTGTAAACCAGATTTTTATATCCATAATCTTTTCTCTCCTGTGCAGCTTTTGTTTTGGCCCCCCTTCATGTGTGTGCGCTAAAAGCTGGTCTGCCGTGTGGACCGGCGGCTCCCCCAGGGGCCCGTCCTGCTACAGCCCGGAGCCCTGGCTGCTTCCCGGCTGCAGCTACGTCTACGACAGCCTGGTCAGGTGCGGCCGCTGTCTCCCCGTCGCGTCGTCAACAATGGAGTTGCGTGTGGTCAGATGAATGGTGACTGTGCTTTGTCCCCGTCACAGCAATTCCTCTTGGAACCCGTCGACTCCCCCTAGGGCCGACGTTCAAGAAGAGTGGGGGCCTTCGGCCAATAAACCTCGCAGGTATTTGTTTTGATCAGTCATGACATAAGCACCGATGCAAAGGTTTAATATTTAAGCTTGTCACCTGGTGACTGTAGCAAATTTCAAGTCGTGCAGTAGTCTGTTTTTTTTTTTTTTTGTTTTTTTTGTGACGAGGGAAAATGTTCAATAAAACCTTGCCTCGCGGTTGCTTTCACGTCTCATTACAATCAAAGTGTTTCCAATGTGCCCTTGTTCCCCGTCAGGTCCTCCATCCTGGAGCGCTGTATTCTTAAAGTGTCCGCTAACAGTGTGGCTGTAGGTACTGATGACCTGGACAACCTCAAACGGTCAGCCTCTGTCTTTTACCGCCTCTACCTTCACCGACCGGGCTGAGCCGGGACAATGTTGTGACGTTGCAGTTCCCGTTGCGGCTCATGGTGCACTGTGGTGCCAGGCCGGGCCTTCAGGAGCCCAAACCCAAAAAACACACCACGTTGTTTGTCTGTGAGAATTATTTTGTCGTTGGCGGATGGAGGTGCCCCCCCCCTGTGCTTTCACTTCTCAAGCCTAGTTAACTCCCTTTTACTTCCTTTCCTTCAAACTAATTTTAAAAGATGCAAGATAAAAGGACTTGGATGACTATCACAGTACAACATCAGATATGTCATAAGATGTTTTGGAGTGACCTAATAATATTGTATTTCTGGAATGTGTGCACAGTTGCTCTGTACTACACGTCACGCTGTAGGAACCTTGATGCGATGAAATCCTTCTCCACTAGATGGCGAGACCTTGAGTCGTCCCTCACCCCAAGTTTCCTTATGCGTGGGGGGGGGGGGGCTTGTTTCTGCGTGGATGTTAAAAAGCCGGACAAGGGGCCCCGTCACTTGGACCACGTCATGTACTGTTAATGTTTCTGGAACTACTTTTCAGCGCGTCACTGTACTGGGAATGATCCGTTGTCCCCTCAGGCCCCAGTTGACCC
Source organism: Zeus faber (assembly GCF_960531495.2). Classification (NCBI taxonomy): domain Eukaryota; kingdom Metazoa; phylum Chordata; class Actinopteri; order Zeiformes; family Zeidae; genus Zeus; species Zeus faber. The sequence goes on along the minus strand of NC_137200.1, from coordinate 28,839,977 downwards.
ACTGGTACCCCCGCTACCTGGATGCGGCCAACACGGAGACCAACGCGGCGGTTCTGAAAAGGAGGCAGAAACAGATCCAGTATGGCAAGAACACCAGTGGCTACCAGAACTACGTTCAGCAGGTCCCAAAGTAAGCGCTCTGATGGGACGAGTGAAAAGCCGCTTTAGGATTCCTTTCATTACCTTTTTTTTTTTTTGGTCATATTTGTAATGCGGCGGCGCGACTGGTGTTCAAGCAGCCAAAGAGGGCACATGTCACTCCGCTGCTCATCGAGCTCCACTGGTTACCTGTAGCCGCTGGGTTACCTGTAGCCGCTGGGTTACCTGTAGCCGCTGGGTTACCTGTAGCCGCTGGGTTACCTGTAGCCGCTGGGTTACCTGTAGCCGCCCGCATCAAGTTCAAGTCTCTGATGCTGGCCTACAGAGTGATTGCTGGGAATGCTCCCGCCTACTTAAATGCTCTTGTAAGAGCACATGTTGTCCCCCGCATGCTGCGCTCGTCAAATGAGCGTGGCCTGGCTCTGCCGGCCATACAGCCACGGCAATCCAGGCTATTCTCATTTGTAGTTCCACGTTGGTGGAACGAGCTGCCAAAAACGACCAGAGCAGGGAGCTCCCTCTGTCTTTAAGAAGCACTTGAAGACCCAGCTCTTCAGAGGTTACCTCCTGTCCTAACTTACAAGTACTAAGCACTACCTAGCAGTATTTATTGTTACACTAATGTCTCTGTCGCAATGTAGCTTGAATGTTATTCTCCCTTGTAAGTCGCTTTGGATAAAAGATAAATGACTAAATGTAATGCAAATTGGACTGAGATTTATAAAAAAGTAAACGTTTTTGGTGCAGCTCTATAGCTATTTGTATTTATTTTTAAAAAGGAGACATCACTACTGCACAACATGTCGACAAGCTATTTCATCGTTTTTCTCAGTTTCTATCAATTTGGACAATGCATGACTAAATGTTGTGCTGGCACTGCAACCTTGGGATGGATCCTTTGGGACGCAGCCCAGGGTTGACCGTAACACTCCAACCTCCTCCCAGGCATCTCCGAGACCCCAAGGCCCACCCCTCCACCCCTAACAAGTACAAGAAGTACAGCCGCCGCTCGTGGGACATGCAGGTGCGGCTGTGGAGGCGAGCGCTGCACATCTGGGACCCCCCGTCCGACAACCAGATGGAGGGTGTGGACGCGCAGGACCCCGTGGACCATCTGTAGGTGACCCCATATCTGGAAAGCCACTTTGTGTTTTTGTGCTTGTGCCACAGGTTTTGAACAAGGGCGTAAGGAATCATGTGTTGCATTGGTCCCATCAATGACTTTAAATGCATGAATAGATTCTGGCTGCTGGCTGGTGGTCGGAACATAAACGGCAAGTGGGGGGGGGGGGGGGGGGATTATGTTTTAGCGACGTCTAAATGTTTCGCTCTGTCGGAAAGCAGAGAACCAGAATCCATCACGGGTTCTTATATCGTCCGTCTCAGAGCAAACTGTTGTGAAATGTTGTGATGACTGGCTCGACAGGCAGAGTCAGTTGGCCAGGATGACTTCGGAGCTGTGCGAGGACGGATCAGAGAAGGAGGCGCAGAGAGAGAAGGAGACTCCCCCAGCCTCCGCTACCTCCTCTTTGTCTCGCCTCTCTGTCAAGGGACCGTTGGACCTCCATGAACCCTGGGAGCTGGCCCAAGTCTCCCTGGTAGGGGTCAGTCAACACTGTGACCGCGGGTACAAGGTGCAGATTAGAGCCGATGGCCGTGAGCGGACGACGACACACACACACACCGCGCTCCAAACGCAAATCTCTTGACATTTTGTTCGTCAAATTTTGCCTCCGTATTAAACCTCGACTGCGAGTGACGTTGTGGATCCGGATTAGGTTACAGATTGGAATGTAGTATGACTGGAAAATATCACTAATATGACGCCACCCACTCGTGAGAGTCAAGGAAGGGGCGTTGTTTTGGAAACCGGGGTTGTGAGCTCACATCCCAGTGGTAGCGCTGACCCCCTGGGGGCGGTGTGTGTGTGACAGTCTGTGGTCTTGTCCAAGGTACCCAACGGGAGCCCCCAGCTTCCTCGCTCCCCGCCTGGCCTGAGCTACACCTTCAGAAGTCAGCTGACGTCCAGCGAGAACATGATTGGGTGGCTGCGCATCCTGCTCGAGAGGGAGCGCGGTCAAGGTGAGTTGCGGCTCTTGCCCGGGGCGACGGCGGGAACCCAACCCCCCCCCCGCTCAGGAACACTGTCCGACTAGAGAGAAACCGCCGTGATCACCCTCTACCTATCCTCAGGGCCGCTGCTAGACCACGCCCCCGATGACCAGCAGGTCCCTGTGGCGACCGATCACCTGTCGTGGAACCCGTATTGATCGTTGTGGGACGTCCGTGAGGCGACGGGCAGGTTGCAGTTCAACCGTTTCTCCGACACCCCGACCCCCCCCCCCCCCCTCCGGGGACCGAGCCCCCACTTACCGTGGACCCCGTGTCTCTGCCGAACTCTCCACTTTGTCGTTCTCATTCCTACGTGCCGGGTGCAGGAGGTGTGGTTTGTGTTTTTAAGATGGCAGTGAAACGCTGAGAAGCGTGGCGTTCCCAGCCACCCCCCGTGACCAGGACTCTGTTGTGTTCCGGGAAGCGGTGCTCAGCGCGGGGAGGGCGGATGTTTCCTGGGTCGGCCTGGTCACCTGCAGGCCGACCGAGAGGGAGAGGTGGAGTTCTTAAAGAGGACCGCTTCCGAGCACGCTGACCCCTTCACCTCCGTCGGTGCATTTATTTACTACTCTACAGGTTTCAAGCGTTGGGTGTCTCACGTGCATTTATTTGGATCGAGTGTTTTATCCCCCCCCCCCCACTTGTTTTGGCGTCTGTGTAGTTTGTTCCAGTTCCTTAATTTTGTCACTTTTGTTTATAGTCACCTTTTTATTTGTTATTTGTTCACATTAAGGTTGATGTTTGCGTGTTATTTAACTTATCCATTTGGGTTATGCTCCAAGGCCTCTGTGCTCCGTTCCTCCACGTTTCCAAAAGTATTAATGGGAGGCGTTGTCTTTGTGAGTTTTATTTTACTTTTTCTTAATTGTCCTTTGCAACTCGAATATTGAAAGAGCAAAATGAAAATATTTGAAGGATCAAAACTAATAAAGATGGAAATCTATTGACCCTTCATGGCTGATCTCTGCTTTCATCGAGTGATTGGCGTAACGCTGTTTGCAACGTGGCTGGGTGTTTATATGATCTCAAATCCCAACTCAGGATGTCCTTGCGCTCCGTTGCGCCGCAGGGTGTTGGCGGCTGACCTTCTGGGCCGCGCCCCGCCACACGGACGCCCTGATGCACCTGGTTCAGTGTGCCCGGACTGGACGTCAACCTGAAACCCTAAATGTTGGTCCTGTCTCAAGTTATGCCTCTCCAAGCTCCGTCCAGTATTCTTTCATAGAGGGGAAATAATAAAGCATACCAAATAATCCATCCATGTAACCATTGACAACCTATGCATGTTGGTAAACAAGCTTAAGGCTAAACCTACAAGTCCCATGATCCAAGCAGCCGCAATGGAAGGATAATGTCAGTACATCTCGGGAGGTTCTCTACTCGGTGCATCTTAAATTTAATAGACTTGTATCCTTATCATTTACACCAATTGATTAACGTATTTTCGTTTTCGGGTTAAATCACGTGCATCCTATTCCTCCTCATCACCCTAAATTACCGATGACAGGTTCGACTCTCGACTTTGCTTTTGAGATTCGGTTTTGACGAGTCACTCGGTTAAAAGAGTCGCTCACGACGGACCGGCCGGGGGTGTCTGGTGGCGCCGCCGGAATCAGCGAATTCCGCCCGAATGATTCACGAAGACGGAAGAAGGAACCCGGTGGGCGACCGGAGGCGGTTTGGTGCAAGTCTCCCCAAAATATGTTTTGTTTGACGAGTGAAGGCAACTTTCCCGTCAATAGTTTTCGGTGGAACGGTACAATTTGGTAAACCGCTCACATTCAATATTAATTACGCCAAGTGCCTGGTCCCATATTGAAGTGTAGCCCTCAGTAACCTTTCTCTGTTATTACGATACGTTATTCTTTCTGCGTCGGTGATTCACGGTCGGTGATTCCCAACGCCCGAATCATTTAGAAGATCCGTTCGCTGCCGACGGATCGTCCGCGTCCCGCATCACTACGCCGTGATGTTATTTATCAAGCCGCCGCTCGCGCTGCGCGGACGTCACCGTGTCCCTGCTTCCAAACGCGCGGTTTTGCTGAACCGGTCCCGGTTTTGCTGAACCGGTCGCGGTGGGACCGGAACGCCGCGCGCGGGCGAAACATCTGAGGCGCACGAGCCGCGCCGACACGGGTGCACCGCGCGCTCAGCCCCCGCGTCGGTGCTCCCGGTTGTCCCCGCACACCCCGCCGGCCCGGTAAGGATCTCGCGCTCCCGTGCCTTCGCGGCGCTGTAACGGAACGGGCGCCCGTCGTCCCGGTGTCGCGCGCCGCCCCCATCGCAGCATCCCGCACGCGACCCCAGCGGCGGACGGGAGCGCGAGCCGCCGAGCTGATTAGCGTCATCACTATAAAAGCCCCGCGCGCTGCCTCTGACAGCCATTCTGTCCGTAAACAGCCGGTCGTCCGTCCCTCCGTCCCTCCCTCCGTCCCTCCGTCCGTCCGTCCGTCCGTCCCTCCGTCCCTCCGCCCGCCCGCCCGCCGTGCGGGCAGCCATGGCTGGGGAGCGCTGCACTCCGTAGGCCCCGCTCCAGCGCTTTTTCCGGGATGTTTTTTTGGAAATGGCCGTAGGGTGAGTGGGGTGAGTGATCACGTCGCTGTGATGGGAGCGGGTCTGGACGGCTAGCGGTAGCGGGCTAAGGCTAAGGTTAGCCTCGGTTCGCTGCCCGAGCTCCCGTTCGGCAGGAGGGATGTGGGCTCTATTCGCTGCTTTGTCATTCATTTAAAACACAATGCTTGTGGGGGGGGGGGGCGGTGTTTCTGCATTGGTTCTCTTTAATGAATGGGGAGAACGGGTTAGCATCTCTCATTGAAGCCAACGGACTTGTTAGCCACGAGCTAACAGCAGCTTAGCGGCCCTTGCTCTGTCATCGGGACACAAAGTGCTGTTTGCGTCCATCCATCCAGCTCAAGCTGCTTCTTTAGACCAAACACCTCCTCACAGTGTCACCGTTCGTTAGGCTTTGGATGCGTTTAATGCTAAAGTATCCTCTGATTATCCCAACCATTTAAATCCTAATGTCGAGCTTTTGAATAACAATCACAGCCATCAGCCACATACACCACAGTTCCCAAATAGCAAGATGGTGATGATGATAACCTTTATTTGTACAGCACCTTTCATGCACAGCATGCAACTACAATACCAGTGCTTGGCATTAATATAAGGCAATCAAATGGTTACGATGTAAAAGCAAACAAGCAAGATGCATGTAATAAAAATAGGTGAATATTATACTCAATTTTTAGTTTTGGGTCATCAATTTAGACCTTGAAGGACCACGATCATTCCTCTGCGAATGATTTTTCAATCATTATTACAGTTGAGTTATTGTACTGAAATTATTAGAAATGAACGATGAATTGTCAAATAGTTTGCATTATACAGGTTGAATAATGCTGGCTGAGTCTCTTGCTTGGATCTATGAGTGTAATATAAAGACAAAGTTGAATAAACCTAGTTTAAACATAATTTATTTAGCCACGTACATTCCTACAAAAAGGCAATTCATACAGTAGTGCTAGAATGTAAACAATTATAAAAAGACAAAATAAAATCAGACAACAGGTTAAAGTGTAATTTAAATCAGGCCTACCCTTCACATTATCAGGCATTGTCCTACTGTATGGATCATGTGGGTCTGCTGGTGATACAAAATCACCCCGAAACACCTACAATCGGGCAACTCGGAGCAAGTTTTAGATGATTAGTGCTGTGTTTGTTGGGGAAAGGTTTGCGCTTCTTGGGGCCAGACGATTGTGACAGTCCAAAATCACAATATTTTGTTTTGACAAATACTTCAATAGCAATAATTTGTTTGCTATGGGGGCTTTCATAAGATATTTATACATAAATATTTGAGAATCCAGCCTCAGTAATGTGGATATTATGACCAAGCCGGTAGTTACATTGATAAGAACAGCTAGAAAATTGCATTATTTTACTGTAATCCAGCTTTAAAAGCAACATTAGTTAGATGTTGTCAATATATCACATATATATATCAATAACCAAAATCCCAGACGATATGACTTGAATTAACTAGCAGCAGTAAAAAAAAGTCAAAACAATGTAGAATCTTACTCACCCCTCAATTATGATTAACTAATGCTGATGCAAGTACGATTATGTGTCATTGTTAATGTACCTAAAATTAGGGAATTTGGCCGACAATGTTTTCATTTTGAATGTCAAGCGTTTAAGCCAGAATTTTGATCAGATATGTACCTTGAAATTGTGAAACAACATTGATGTTTAAGTTCAACCTAATGTAGACGTTGGCAGCTTCTTTACATGTTCTCAGCGGATAAATAATATAATGAATCTTAGTTGTGAATGAATATTTACAAAGTTGCTTGCGATTTTGTTAAATTGCTCTAGATTTGGTGTATATATATTGGGCCTTAAAATAATGCTCTCTATGATTATTTTGTAAGAAAAAAATAAAATCCCATATTTGATACTTTTTATCTGGCACATTTTGAGAAGCTGCCATTCCAAAAAAAAAAAAAAATATATATATATATATATATATATATATATATATATATATATATATATATATTTATTATTATTATTATTTATTTATTTATTTTTTTTTTACATAATGTGCTCCTCTATATGCTGTTTCCACTGCTGGTAGCGAAGTCTGCTTATGTCGGCAGGAATGGCCTAATCAGGCACTTTCAAGAAATGAAAGTTGGTGTGAATGAATTTGATCAAGGAGCATAGCTACTTGTGGTCAATAAACTGTGGATATAGATGAACATTCATAAAAATAAGAGCGCACTTGGATGAAAATACATTCCCACCACTTCAAGTGACCAAAAAAAACCTATCATTCAGATTTAGGCATATTTTCAATAACACAAAATAAGGTTAAAGCTGGATCTTGGCTTAAATACCCCTTTCCCACTGCACCAAAAACCCTGTAGCACCCGCGAACATCCGGCATTTGTCATCAGTGGGAAAGGAAAATCCCGGGTCAAATCACCCGGCAATAGACCCGGGTTTTAATCGGCTCCACCTCCGATCGGCTCTGATATGAACTTGACACCCTGGTCGACCTGCTAATTTTGGCCCCTTTACCCGCTTGATGCGACGCGCGTTGTAATTCCAGACGTTGGCACATAAATAGACAGGAATAATCCATGTATCATTCCATCATTTCCCATTTTGAATCCAAAATGTGAAGTTGACTTTTTTTCCCCTGCACGGGGGACTGTGAAATGTCGTTAGTGTGGGGATCACACCTCGGGGACCCCCATGCTCTACGCCGGCGAAGGACCGGTGTGCGCACCAGCAGCATGCGTGCACTGGTGCTCCAAGCTGCTTCTACTGTAGCGTTGGGTCGTTATTGAACTCTTGGACTCTTTTGAAGGCCTCTTAATACAAATTTTTTTTTTTTCTTCAAGTTTTGCATTGTTTGTTTACATTGCTGTCTCCTCTACTGTTTTGTTCCCAAGCACACTGGAACATGACACGACCCTTTTCCAACGCGTCCATGTCGACGAACGTGACGCACCAGGAAATTAAACGGCGTTTCTCCTGGCAATGGAAAGGTGTCAATCGCCTATTTTTAGCGATCATTTTGGTGTGAAAACAGTATAAGAAGTTTGGGGAAAAGAAAACATTGCAGCTTAGAAAATAATTCTGGGACTTGCAGTGTAATCCACCCAACACAGATTTATCATTTGCCACCTTAAATGTAATGCATACAGTAGGTTCTTGATGTGTCTCCTTTTCAGATGTGTTAATTTTTCTAATGGGAATGCATCCAAAATTTGCCTTAACTAACCTTGTTCTATAAATGAGCTAGTTCATTGCATTAAATATCATTGTGCATTTAACACAGTTACACCACATTAAATGGCACAGAGACTGATGGATATGGAACTCCACGCTCACAACATTGAGTGGATAATGTTATTTTTTACTCAAAGGTACAATGTAAAACCCAATAGACTCACAATACATTAATGTCAATGTCTACCATGCAAATATAGTGTTTTGTGCTGCTCAAGAAGTTTTCAAACTTAATGCATTTTTTTCTGTTTTTATTGCTCTAGACAACTCTGCTGCGCTGCCCTCTTATGTTAACCTACCTCTCAGCTCGGCAGTAGTTTCTAAATAACGTAACTGCATTTGCACTTCTGGCTAAAAAGATGTCTGCCATCAAGTTAATTTCTAGCTTTACTATTAGCCATACACGTTTGCCTTTTGTGTTTTGTTGTGCAGTGGCTTCATACTACAATTTTGTTGCTGTAGAAAATAGCATGAATTCTCTTGGCTTTATAATAGTGTCCTCTAGAACTGGCACAGGAGAACAATACATTTTCCAATTGTAAATGTGATGGCAGAAGTGGTGGGACATTGCTCTGAAATGCAGCTTGAATCATTAGTTACGATGGTCTCTTTTCAACCACTCTTTTTGATGTTTAATTTTTGTATGTCTGGTAGCACTTTTTGAAATGGAGGTATTGCACATTCAGGAAACAGCTGTTGTTCCATGACTACACAAACATCTTGTGTGTTACACATTTTTCACTGGAAAAGCACGGTATTGACAAACCAGAAACTTCTAACAAAGAAGGCGGGCTCTCCAGCTCAATTGTGTCATTATAATTGGTAGCACCTTTGCTCCATGTTCCCCCATTTTTGACGGTGGCTACTTCTACGCTCTGTCTGCCCGTCTTGTGACCCGCAGGACTGAATTCACAGAAAGTATCTTTTATGGGCTCAGGAGCTGCGTGTGGGACCACTCCTACTGTAGACAGTATATACTGTATTTAGTTTGGCTCCAAGTTCTCAACAGCAAACCCTCAAGGCTGCACAACGGCATGTAGTTACGGTTTCTAAATCGGAATGTTTTTTTCTTTCTTTTTTCCTCACCACTGAAAATTGACTTATTTTTTGCGTCAATCAATTTTACCAAGTGTCCACAGTCCTGCGTGAGGTGCGATTTTCGGAAACAAGCAGCAGTGGAGCGTACTGGAGCAAGCACAAGCAGCAAATGCTAATTTGTCTTCAGTTACCGCTGCTCTGCTCCCTGACGTGCTCTGGTTCTCACCAGTAACGCCTGCTTACTTCTATCTGCCCCAGGTGAGCTGTCGGAGGAGACACCGGACTTGACCGGAAATGTCCTTGTGAGAGTGGGAGGGGCTCCCAGGCCCAAAGGAGGAAGGGGAGGAGCTTTCAACTCTTAAGCCCCTCCCCTGCCCTGGAAACAGACAAACGGACCAACACATCAAAGGACGTGCTCCCTCCTCCCTCCTCCCTCCTCCCTGATTCCTTCTCTCCCTCCTGGCTCCCCCCCTCTCCCCCTGCCACCATGCCATGGTAACACTGCTGGTAGAGGGCCTGGGAAAGCAGACTCTGGAAAGGAACTCCACTCAGCCAAGGTACATCTACCTGGTAAGGCTGGAAGGAATTTAACCACTCCTAGGATGCATACAAATGAGGAATCTACCCACAATACGATATACCGCAGAGTACAACATGTAATATACAAAATCCACATTAAAGGCCACATATCCTGGAAAATCAAACATTTTTTGTCTTTTTGGTAACCCTATCTATAATGTTTCAAGTGGAGGCTTGAAATCTCTCTAGAACAAACGATGCGGAAATTTCATCTTTAAAATCACATGAAAACGGAACATTTCCACAGTGTTCAGCGTTTTCTCATCAATACTCTGTACCCGCAACTCCACAGACTTGACTACTCTGTACATTGCTGGGTCTGAAAATAAAAACACGGTGTTGGTGCCTCTACTGACCTGGGCTCATTTGTCCTATTTGGAGAAGCAGGTGTTCTCCAGGTGATTCTGATCGGATCTATATCAGAACGTTGACTTCAAACTTTCCTTAACCGGCAGCAAAAGTGGAAAAACAGGCTGAAGTGCATCTCTACAAATTAGACTAACTACTATCTACAAACTCTGGCTTATTCTAAATTGCTTTCTCCACTTTTCCGATTCTCTCTTGCTCTTACCAATGTATCTCTCCTCCTCTCTGTCTGTCCTTTTTTTCTACATTTATCAGTCCCTTCTTTTTCCCTCTGTCTTCCCCTCTGTCTGTTCTCCTTGTATCCCTTTCCCGTTCTCTATCTTTAGTCCCTCCTGGACCCTAAAAACTTAGCAGACTGTTGGCCCCCAGATGGCTTGATGCCTGGTGAGTATGAACCATTTCGCTCTTTAATTTGGCATTCAACACTTTATACATTTATGTAAAATCAAATTGAGAAATGTGTATCTAGACTTTAAGATTCCTTTATGTTATGTTTGATATTAAAGCAACAGACAAGTGGGTTTCTAACATATTTTTAATAAAAACAAAAACTACACACTTGCGACGAGATATATCTTATTTTGCACAGATACACTTCTATAGATTTTGCTGGGCACTATCCTTTCTACGATGATGGGACTAGGGACTTACCAAGGAGATCTAAACTTTAATCTACGCTCACAACTCATCAATTTAACAATAGCCTAATAAGATTCCATCTGGGATCCATCAAGACTCGGTCATTTAAATATGAATGATTGTTCTGTTTGTCAAGAAAATGTTAACATTTTGCGTAATTTGTCAAAGTATTCATCAATTCCTATATTGGTAAACCCTTACATCGTCAGTAAGGATTAATCCTGACTAAACTACCACGAATGGATTTATTGCCTTTATACCAGTATGACTTATTACCGATGGGGTCCTTCTGTCCATCTGTCCCAGAAAGCAGTTGTTGGCAGCTGTGCCCTCCCTCCAAATCTGGCCTGCAGGGGGGGTTACTGAGCTCCAGTTTCCCCCCTGGCCCAGTGCCCCTGGTGCCCCAAGACCCACACCTCCAAGAGGGTGGAGACCCACTGGATCTGCCCCCGCTCTACCCCCAGCAGCAGCGGGCCCTGGCGCCCAGCACCTCTGCATCCGAGCTGTCCCTGTCCAGAGCTGTGGCGGCTCCCCCTGGCCCCGGGCCCCCTCCTCCCCCTCCCCCACCCCCTAAACGACACTGTCGCTCGCTGTCGGTGCCCGAAGACTTGTCACGCTGCCGCTACACCTGGCGTCCCAGTGCCTCGCGGGTCTGGATCCCGGTCAGCCGCCAGCAGTGCCACGGAGGAGTGGGTGCGGGCGGTGCCAGCACCATCAGTGTGGTAGGAGGAGCAGCTGGAATGGGTGGCGGCGCAGCGGGGGTGGGGCCCTGCCCTCTTCGCGCCCCCAGTTCTTCCCTGAACTCCTCACTGCACTCCTCTTCCAGCCCCACCTTCTTCAGCCTGGCCCTGTCCCCAGACTCCCCGCTGCCCTGGAGCTTCCCCTGGGACCCCAGCGAGGCCGCGGGGGGCGGAGGAGCCTGCTGCTGCTTCTTCCCCTCTCCGTCCTCCTGTTCGTCGTCCCCCTCACCTCTCCACCCACCCCCTCCCCCCCAGAGGCGTTTCTCACTCTCCCCGGTGCTCATCAGAGACTCGACGGCCTCCACCTTCCTGCCCCCGCCGCCTGTGCCAAACCAGGCGGCCGCGCCCCCTCCCGGCTGCTCTGTTGTGGCGGTGGCCGGCGTTTGTGCCCCTGTGCCGGCCTCGCCCTCCTCCGCCTGCAGCACTCCATCATCCCTGCGCCGGGCGTTGCCCCCCCAGCTGCCTCGCTGCCACTCCCAGCCTTGTGACCTCCTCCTGCTCAAACCAGGGCTGAAGAGGCGCCGTGACCCCGACAGACCCTGTGCTCGGCCTGTGCTGGACTTCACTAAGATGACTCAGGTAAATGGTGGAGATGGGATATGCATCTGTACACTGGTGTCGTGATCAGTTTCATACTGCTAACATGACAATATGTGGCGGTCTTTATGACAATAGAATATATCAATACAGTTCCAACTTGGTGAACGGACAGCGAACTAAAACTTAAATTGAGAATCCATACAGTCTCGGAATAGCAAAAGCTGTGACTTGTGTGCACCGCTAGTGGATGGAAACACTGAGTCCGATGCTCTAATCATGTTGGAAATTTTGTTTTTTGTTAGTTTTTTTTGGTAGTTTAGAAGTTATAGCACCACTATGTGTTTCAACGACATACAGAGAAGTGCAATATGGAAAATAAGTCTTTGAGGTTTCAATTTAACATCACAAGTCCTGCAAAAGACCCTGATCACACAGGTCTGTGTAAAACTCCTTTGCTATGTTGTGTGTTCTCACTATAAACAAACATGTTGTTTTCTGGCAGCAGACACTTGTATAAAATGTGATGCTTTGACCGATTTCAACTTTGTCTTCACGGCGAAGGTGTTGCTAATGGTCGCTACCACCATTTTGCAAGATGATTCCATTCAAATCAATGCAGTCATGCCAAATTTTGTGGTCGAAAAGGCTGGTTTGACTCGGGCCTTGTGCTTTTTCATAGATCTTCAAAGATCGTTTTCTAGATCTAACAATTCTCATAAGGGATGTTCCGTTACAGAGCTGTGATTTAAAGGGCAACTTTCAGCTTGGCAGGTGCAGAGAATCAATGTGTGGGGAAATGATGAAACAATTCCATTTAGGAATTAATATTTATTTATTTTTACTTAGAATTGCAGCTGGAATCATATTCGTAATGCAATTAGCCACGCCCACCCAAAAATCCGAAATTGCCCGCAAACTTGAAGCTGACGTCACTTAAGGGCGACGTTTTTTTTTTATCCACAAACTTATAACACCAACATTTTTCCTGTATTTCTTCCCTTGCTTCCATGTTCTCCTTAAATCCAAGGTTTTACTAAGAATTGAACCTGATAGTTGCTCTTGAAGAGCTTAAAAACAGAGTTGTTCCAAATCTGAAGGTAAATTTATTATCACGAATGGGGATTCCTCAAGTTGTGAGACAGACATTCAAAGGTAAACCAGGCTGGCACAGGAGAGAGTTCCTGTTCCGACGCTGAAAAATGATCAACAACGTGCAGCAGCTCATGTTCTTTATCTAATTTCCTCCAGGTTTCCTAACCTTCTTCCTCTCTGGCCTTTCTCCTTTTTCTTTTTTTTTTTCATTTCTGTATCAGACCCGTAGCATCGACCCCCAGTGTTTAGAGCGAGGTGGCAGGCTGGCGTGTGGCGGGGACATGTGCATGGGACTGGAGCCCTTCCTGGGAGACTTCCGGGGCTCATGTTCTCCGGCCGAAGGCCTGGGAAGGTCCAGCATCGGGCCCCTGAGCGAGAGCGATGAAGAGGGCGAGGACGATGACGGCGACGACGAAGGCGGGGGTGGGGGTGTCGACGAACGCGAGGCAGCTCAGCAGGCAGTATTTGAAAGGGATTGTACAGAACTAGACTTGAACTTAATAGAAGAAAATTGACGTCTTTGTAAATGAAAGGCTTTTCTTTGCTCCTTTTTTTTTTTTTTTTTTTTTTTTTTTTTTTTTTTTTGTTTCGAGCATAAGTTAGTACCTCCCTTTTCCACTTCCTTGAATCGCCATCACGCCAACGCTCAAATCTCCAGGCCTCTGGGCCTCCTCGCGGCCAATCAGCAGGGCTCTCAGGAACAACGCCTTCTCTCATTGGAAGAGCTGGGATTAATTGCAGCTGATTGATGACAACGGTTATGATTTGACTACCGCCACTCTCGTTCCGCTCAGTGCTGTGAAATCCTCCTGACTGCATTTTGAGGTGCTTTTACCCATGTGTCTGACCTGCTGTCGGGAAATTCCTTCCTTGGCCTCAAACAGGCACACTTTGAGGGCGAATTTGGGAATCATGGTTCATTGCAACTCACAACTTTGATAGCTGGAGATGGATGAAATACTGTTGTCATCCCTTTTTGTTGGTTAATAAATTGGTAATTTTAGTGGGTAACCACGATAAATTGGTTAGGATACTCATATATACATACAGACACACACACACAAACTGTATTTTCCATAGTGAGTCAACTTAGCTTATTGACTAGACATCAAACTGATTACTGACATTGTTTTCCCAAAATCGCCCTCAAAGTCAGTTGAACTTGAAACATCTCTGCGTAGTGCAGTGCTGATAAACTGAAAGGTTATTTTTGGCCAATTTGAAGCGCATTATCTCGTTAAGAAAGACCGTGTGAATATCTGTGGTTATTGGGGACTGCACCACAAACTCTTCCCAAGGTTGTCACCAAACTGCAGTGTCACCCTTTGAAGCCAGGGCCACACAACGTGATTCTCGAGGCAGATTTTGCGACGATTTGAGATGGGGCCAAATCGTGTGTATGTGTGACTCAAATCTGTCTCTCTCTGATCCCAATGATTTCAATCAAACATGTGTTTTGTTTTTATTGGGATGAGTTATTCCAAAATCCTTTGGCGCATGTGTCAAATCTCAGCGGCAATTTTCGACAGCCAATGGGATTGTGCGCCTGCACCACGGCAAAGCCAGAGGAAGCAGGGAGTAGGTGAGGGTGGGCTTCTGGAGCGGACGAAAGTGTAGAATGTCAGAGAACCACAGCAGGGAGCTGCACGGCGGCCACGTTTACTTAGGCGTAAAAAATATCGGGCGATATTTTGCCTCTGGAAAGAGGTGCTGGAGTGTCAGTTCTCCGTCTTTAGATTTGTGATCTTCAATGACGGCGGTTGTTTGTGTGCGCGCAGAAGAGACTGAAAATCTGCAAATTTCAAGCCGTTGAATGTGCGACGCTCCGTCCGTTCATTGTCCACCGTTGGGGGCCGGGGGCGAATAATAATCACGTAATGTGGCCCCAGCTTCTGACACCGAGACTCTCACCGCTGCCACGACATAAAACAGTTTACTCTCTAGTACTGCTGGTCAAATGATACAAACTATAGAAGAAGCCTAGAAAACTACCACCACATCAAGCTTTAAAGTAGCCGAACATCCCAGCACCGCTGCACTGCACGAGGTGACGTGATCAGACCGGTGAGTCTCCAAAACCAAACTGACAAACACACTTCACACCAAATGTACTATACCGCCACAGTGCTGGTGCCACCATACACATGTATTCCAGTGCATCGTTCAGATGCCAACTCCATCTTGACTCCTATCGATGAACTCTCATTCATATTTAAAATACCAACGTGAAAAGCCGGAGACGAGGCGAGTTGACGTGGGTGAGCATTGCAGTTTGGTGCGGTGAGTGAAGGTAGTCACTGACGCTGTTGTTCCGTTTCCAGGAGCTGAAACATTATTGTGAATAAAGTGTGAACGCTGGAGGTGCCAGCTAGCTCCATATATTCTGTGTGTGCATGAGCTCGGAGAGAACAGCAGATTGTCACCCTCGCCCCATCTTTTGCATCGGCCAAGCCGTTTGGGCCGGGGTGGGACGGTCACCCGTCGAGACTTCAAATCGTGACCGGCCGCTTTGCGAGCAGAGTCGGCAGCGTCGTTCATAGAAGGGCCGGCGCTGAGGCGCTGCCTTGCGGTTGGCAGGAGCCTGTTTTGCTGCGGTGCTCATGTGTTTTGTCAGTTTTATCATTACAGAAAGCTGCGGTTTTATGAAAGGTGGGGATCAGATCAGCCCTTCACGCCGCGTTTCCGCCGCTGGCAACATACAAGTAGGAGGTGGTGTCACCACGAATCCAGCGGGATCCGGTCCAACATGCCTCCATTTTACCCCCCCCCCCGGACAACCAGTCTTGTGACGTCCCTGCAGGGATCCTGGTCGGGCTGGGAAGTATTTTCTTGTGTTGCTGTCAGAATAAGTGAGAGTTTGTAAAAACTGCAGTTAAAAGCACAAACTACAGCGGTTAAAAAAAAAACTATTTGCAGGAGCGAGTTGGTGTCTCATTATCTTCAGCTTCCCAAAACACCTGGGCAGCGATTGGTCAGCTTCACCTGAATAGTTTTGTAAAAAAAAAAAAAGAATCATTTTGAACACATATCGACACCCTTCCTCCTCCATTTTTTTTCAACGCAAGAAAGCAATGTGAACTAACTCTAATCTGTCTTCCTCTGCCACAGATATTCCTCCATAGCAGCCATTTTGGATGTGATGTTTGTGTCATATCACCTTCCCTCCTTTTACTTGGGTAGCACCGCTCCTTCACACACTCAGCACTCCACGGACATTTTGATTTGCAGGAAAAACAGAGATTAAAAGAAAAATAATAATTTAAAGTATGCGGGTACGTTCATATCTGCTTAAAACTTTTCTGCATCCGGCTCAAAGTGACAAAGCAACATCTTCTGGGGCATTATTCATGATGGATATATCGTTATTAAAGCCACTGGGAAGCGCTGCCGTTCTGCCAAGTTGCGGTTCCATTTCCTTTCAATAAAACACTGACAACTTCTCATGATAAACTTCAAACCATTCCTTCAACTCTATTCAAAGTTGAGTCATCCTAGCTCTTTCTCGGAGGTGTTTCAATTCAAATAGGTACGTCCAGAGTGTCAATTATCATGTGATTATTATTATTATTGAGTTCATATAAAAAACAAAAACATTGATGCTTTGGGCCCATCAACCCAGACTCACCTGTGTTCTCTACCACTGCTCCACAGTCCTTCAGATCATCACAGTCAGCATAAGCCTTAAACATTTTTATTTGACATTATTTTGTAAAATGAAGATGATTGGGGCGAGTAACGGAGCTTGTGTTTGGGCCGTCATTTGCAGTTTTTTTTCCGTTTACTTTTTAAAATCGAAGACTCCGACCGCGGAGGCGGGGGCGACATGTTTATCAGTTACAAAGAACTTGAAATGAGGAGGCCACTGTATTTGGATGGGCACTGTAATATAGTGTTATACTGCAGCAACCGTAATAATTAAAAAATGGACTAAAAAAAGAAAAGAGTTGTGTAAAGATGTTAGCTGAGAGACTGGGCAGGTCATCTCTGTCTTTTAGAAATGTTTTCTATTGTATGTGTTAAAAATTGGAGCAATTTCAAATGAAGTTTGTGTATAATAAAGATTATTGGAAATTATTTTACAAAGAAAAGGAAAAAGAATAATGTGCTTGCTATCTCATTTATCATTTTTCTTCTCATTCAAAATCATGTTTTGCACTTGCACTCGTTCTCGTCCCACTCCTGGAGCTCCGTGGCGTTGTGTAGCTGGCCAGGAGTGAGTGCCGTCACCCAGCTGCTCATTTTGTCAGCGATTCCAACTTGGCTTCACATTTTAAAGCCTCAACATTACACACATTCCCAACCAGGGTGCAGTGTTTCTCATTCATTCTTAAAAGAAATCCTTCGATTTGGGTTTCCCACTCAAATTTAAAAAATATTGTCATGCATGTATAATATTCTGAACCTTTCTGATGAGCTATGGGAACCAGGAACTGAGCCATTCAACTTTCATAGGCTTTCAGACCAGGACCATAAATGAACTCCAGAAGAATCCCCGAGCTTGTAATACCTGTCCCGAACACGACGGGGCGCCAGACACTGATCTCTTGTCTTCCTCCCGTTACTTCCACTTTATTTCTCTTTTCATTTGCAGTTATCTGTTTCATACTATCTATAATGCTTTTCCTTCAGTTTTTTTCCTGCTATATTTCGCTACTTTCAGGTGAGCGTTTTTGGTTTTAATCAATGTGTTACAAATAAAATAGATAATAATAATGATAATAACATAAATAGTACTGAATGTTGATGTTATTAGTGGTCACACCTGACCTGAGCTCCATCATCAGCAGTACATCAACAGTTCAGGTGCTATGAGAGGAATTATTTCCATATCCATCCATATTCCATCGCATATCATCAGACCCACAGTGGACCAGGTGAAATGCAATGTACACAGAAGAAAAAGCACACCTATAGACAAAGAACACAATATACGAGGATTTAAACAGTTGGGAGGTGTCCCATTCAAATGAATTACACAAAAACAAACTTTATTTTCTTTTGTTCTGTACGCAATCGTTGTGTATTATCAATCAGTGAAGCAGTCTCTTTACCGTCCTTATTTCGCAGTCCAGTAGAAGACAATAAGAACTGGACAGTATCTCAGAAAATACACAGAACTCCATCTGGTCTCGAACCCCTGAAGCGTCCAGGAACCGTTCAAACCGTCTGGTTCTGATATTTAGGATCCTGAATCGGGAGGACTTCGAAATGCTCTTCTGCTGGTTCTGATGGGACGCTGTCCCCTTCACGATGCTGCCACAGAGAAAGTTAAATCTACAGAACAATACCGCCATCATTGTTTTTAGATTTAATGTTGTTAAAACATTTTGTCCGTCCATTTCTGGAGCCACTGGAGCCCGGTCTGGAATGGGTCTATCAAGTACCGGTGACGCTACAAGGTGGTAGACATCGAGCTTAACCGGACTCAAGCTGTTCTCAGACGATGGACCAGCAACGCCTGCTTCGCCTCGGGGCTTTGGTGGATCAGCATGGGGGGAATTTGTTGTGTGCATGGGGATATGCATTGTGCATTCACAGTGTGCGTTGGGCCATCCCCATGGAGGATTTTCTGATGGAGCAGTCGCGGGACGATACCCTACGCAGGGCCTATGAGGGGGTAGTTAAAATCGATGGTGTATTGATGCACCCAGACGCCGCGGGCAACCACCCATATTCTTCACTGATTAGAATCAGGTTGTACAGAGAGAGCTGTGACACTCAGACAAGAGATGAAATAACCCAGTTGGTGGTCCCGAAGAGCCAAAATGCTCTTCCAGGAGGTTCACCATAACCTGATGGCCGGTCACCTCGGGCATGATAAAACACTACAGCAGATAATGGTCTGCTTCTATTGGCCAGGCAGTTGGGCAGATATGCACAAGTGGTGCGTTGCGTTTCCTGAGTGCCAAATGGTCAATCCTCCGGTTACATGAACAACGCCGTGACTCTGTCTGGACCTCATCGGGCCGTTAGACCGCAGTGCCCGTGGGTTTCATTTAGTATTAGTCCTAGTCTATTATGTAACCCACTACCCCAAAGCAGTGCCCCTCCACAGCATTACACAGTATTACAGCCAAAAGTGTGGCGCAGGCACCGTTTCAGGTCATCTCCCAAGTCAGGATTACGAAGGAAATCCTGAGCGACCAGGGCACTTCCTTTACATCACGTACACTTTGGGAACTTTACGAGTTACTGAGCGTCCGCTGATTTCGGATCAGCGCGTATCGACGGTCTGGTGGAGCGCTTTAATAAAATGCTGAAAAACGTGTGGCAGGTTCTCCTACCACGTGCCGTCCGAGTGGCATTTTCAGGGCCCTCCAGCACAGAGACACAGAAGACAAAGGGTTGTAAACACCAGTTTATTGTAGATAGTGGGACAGCTGGAGTTAGCCAGGAGTAGATAGACATGTCATGACAGGACTCCTCTTTCCTGAGTGTGTGTGGGGATGGAGGTTTTACCTGCTGCTCGTTAGACCAACAAAGGAGCAACAGGTATGCAGCCACCCTGACCCAATCACCCAGATCCAGGTCAGGTTTGGCTGCTAAACCCAGCCCATCCCGACACCACACCACAACATGATTCGAAAGGTCGTTGACCATGATAGCCGTAATTGGAACAAGTGGTTGGACCCATGTTGTGTTCAGCAGGAGACCCCGGGGGCTGCTGGACCTAATTAGCAACAACTGGGAGGAAGGTCCTGGCACCAGTAAGAACAAGATTCAGTATGTTTTGGACCTGAGAGCAAAGTTACACGCGCTGGGGCAGCTGTCACGGTAATATTTGCTCCGGGCTCAACAACGTCAGCGCCTCTCATACGACCGGGTGGCTCGGTTCCGACAATTGACACCGGGAGACAGGGTTTTTGTGTTGCCCGCTACGTCCAGCTCTAAATTACTCTTGTGGTGGCAAGGGCCTTTTGTGGTCACAGGGCAGGGTGGAGAGGTCGATTATGAGGTCGAACGGTCTGTTGGGCAAGGGGCGACACATTGATCACTTGAACCTCTTAAAAGAATGGAGGGAGTGGCTCAAAGTTACGTGGCCAAAAAGCGGCCGATCAAGTTCAAGTTCAAGAGGTTATTTGTCACATACATATACATACGGTCATACGTATATACAGTATAATGTCATGACGATGTCATAAATATTTATAATAATATAACTTTAATAAAAACAGCAATAATAGTAATACTAATAATATAATAACTATAATTACAATACTACTACTACTACTACTACTAATAATAATAATTATAACTATAATAATATAACTAGAAGACGAAGAATCTTTAATTGTCACACACACACACAGTGCAATGCACTGCGCCACCGTGCCAACTATAATCATAACAATAATAATAATAATAATAATAATAATAATAATAATAACAATAATAATAATAATAATAATAATAATAATAAGAAGAAGAATAAGAATAAGAATAAAGAGCTCAAACAACATCCTGCTTCTGATATTTATTTATTTCATACAGAGCGCCGTGGATCGCCCCGGAGGAAAGGCCATATATGGTCATGGAAGTGGCAAGCCACCGGAAGTGCCCCCGTTTGAAGAGACGTCGCGTGGAGCCGCTGTTCCCGGTTATGGCCCCCGTGACACGCGCTGGACGTGTTTCGTGTTTCCCGGTGAAACAGCACCGGGTCGTCGTGTTTCCCGGTGAAAAAGCACCGGGTCGTCGTGTTTCCCGGTGAAACAGCACCGGGTCGTCGTGTTTCCCGGTGAAAAAGCACCGGGTCGTCGTGTTTCCCGGTGAAACAGCACCGGGTCGTCGTGTTTCCCGGTGAAAAAGCACCGGGTCGTCGTGTTTCCCGGTGAAAAAGCACCGGGTCGTCGTGTTTCCCGGTGAAACAGCACCGGGTCGTCGTGTTTCCCGGTGAAAAAGCACCGGGTCGTCGTGTTTCCCGGTGAAAAAGCACCGGGTCGTCGTGTTTCCCGGTGAAACAGCACCGGGTCGTCGTGTTTCCCGGTGAAAAAGCACCGGGTCGTCGTGTTTCCCGGTGAAAAAGCACCGGGTCGTCGTGTTTCCCGGTGAAACAGCACCGGGTCGTCGTGTTTCCCGGTGAAAAAGCACCGGGTCGTCGTGTTTCCCGGTGAAAAAGCACCGGGTCGTCGTGTTTCCCGGTGAAAAAGCACCGGGTCGTCGTGTTTCCCGGTGAAAAAGCACCGGGTCGTCGTGTTTCCCGGTGAAAAAGCACCGGGTCGTCGTGTTTCCCGGTGAAAAAGCACCGGGTCGTCGTGTTTCCCGGTGAAAAAGCACCGGGTCGTCACGTCGGCTCCTGACGCGGGATGAGGGGGCGGGGCCAGAACGGGCGGCGCCCACCGCCTGCCCATACATGGACTTCCGCCTCGCCATGTTTGGGAAGGTACGTCACGACAAGAAGCTTTATAAAAGCCCGGGAACGACGAGGTCCAGTCTGACAGCAGCAGCGACAACAACAACAACAACAACAACAACAACAACAACAACAGCAACATGGAGGATGGGAGCTGCTGCTAGAGCACAGAGAGGAGGCGGCGGCGGCGGCGGCCCCCGGGTCTTCCCAAAGTACCTCATAGACCCTGAAAGCTAGAACCTAAAAGCCCCACAGCCCGCCCGTCCACCGGGAACCCGTTCCGTCCGAGCCCCGCCGAGGGCACGCTAGGACCGGAGCCGGAGCCCGCCGGACGCCGCGGACCTCGCCACCCCTCCCGGTCCGGTCACCGCCTCCAGGGAGGGAGGAGAGCCGGGACATGGCCGCGACCAAGGCTGAGCTGCTGCTCTCCGAGCCCCTGGCCGGCCTCCCCCCACCGGCCTCCCCGCTGGACAGCCTGCACCGGCTGGAGGAGCTGCACCTGCTGCTGCAGAGCGCTGCTGCAGGGGGACTGGGGCTCCTGGGCGGAGGGCCCGGGGAGCCCGACGGAGAGCCCGACGGGGCGTCGGGCCGCTTCACTGGAGGTAAGGCCAGGTTCTGTGCTCGATGTGCCGTGTGTGTCTATAAGTGTATAATACTGAAAAATAGTATTGAAACTGAAAGGCTGTGAGAGGCTGCATACAGGGGGGTTGCAGGAGGGAAATATTGAATCACTAGGTTTATTATTTTTTATCAGGAATTGCTCAGGGAAAATTATTCAAAATTAACAATATTACTGTTAATTCAGCCCTGTAGGTTGGCGCTGCGGGTTGCCATGGTGGGCAAACAGGCTGGTTTACAGAAGAAGGGAAATAAGAATGTCTTTTTACTGTGTTTGTATTGGGTTAAAGACTGAAAACCTTAAACTACATTTATCATAGTTTATCCCTTAAGCCCAGTACAATTTCATAGGGCATCACATAGAAATCAATAGTCCCCCCTAGTTTTTTACCCCATATATTTATATAGTTTTTTTGTTTTTTTTTATGAACGTCGAATTTGCAAGGCAAATGGAGAGTGAAAAATCAAATGATATAATTTATGTGATATTATGTCTGCCTTCCTTGCAGATCCTGTCTTTGACATAACAGCTGGCTGTGATGATTGCAAGATCCTTCCAGACTTCCAGGGGCCCTCGCGGCTGCCCGCGGTGGCCTACAGCGGGCGCTTCACCCTGGAGCGCCCTGTCGCTGGCGGGGGGAGCGGCGGGTGGCCAGAGCCTCTCCTTAGCCTGGTCACTGGGCTGGTCAGCATGGCCGCTCCGTGTTCCGTGGCCTCCTCATCAGCGGCCCCTCCACATTTTCGGCCCTTTACGTCTTCATCGACGACGGCCCAGCACTCGCTGACATCTGCACCCATCGGAGCCAATTCTGGAAACGTCTGTTCAGCAATGCAGACGCACCCCCCCTCAGCCGGTGCCAACAGCCTCCTCTCTGCTCCCGAATCACATTCGGCCTCCCACGTCTTTCCTAGCCACTCGCTTCAGTCCCAGTGTCCTCCACCTGCCTTCTCCAGGCCCAGCTGCAGGCCAGCCCCCCAGGCTCCAGCTGCGATAATGCCAATGATCCCAGACTACCTCCTTCCACAGCAGCAGCAGCAGCAGGGAGGTGGGCTCAGCCTGCTCGGTCAGGACCAGAAGCCTGTCCTGAGCGAGGTGCAGGTCCTCCCCGGCTTCAACATCCAGCAGCAGCCTCCTCTTACCCCCCTGTCCACCATCAAGGCCTTCTCCTCTCAGATCCAGCCTCAGTCTCAGAGCGGGCCTGCCCGGAGCCCAGCTGCTGGTCTCGGCCACCAGCCCCAGCTGGTCAAACCTGGCCGGGGAAGGAGGTTCCCGCTGGGCAGGCAGTGCAGGACACCACCCAACGAGCGCCCCTACACCTGCCCCGCCCAAGGCTGCGGGCGGTGCTTCTCGCGGTCCGACGAGCTGACGCGCCACGTCCGCGTGCACACCGGCCAGAAGCCCTTCCAGTGCCGCATCTGTATGAGGAGCTTCAGCCGCAGCGACCACCTGACCACGCACATCCGCACGCACACGGGGGAGAAGCCCTTCACCTGCGACGAGTGCGGTCGCAAGTTTGCTCGCAGCGACGAGCGCAAGAGACACGCCAAGATCCACCTGAGGCAGCGAGACCGGAAGGGGGACAAGGAAGCCTCCGCGGTGCCTCTCGGCCCCTTTTCCCCCACCCCCACCGCATCCACCCACTGCTCCCCCTTCAGCGCCTCCCCCTGCCCCACGTCCTCCACCCACTGCTCCCCCTTCAGCGTCTCCCCCCTGCCCCTCGTCCTCCTCGTCCTCTCCGGGGCGCAGCTCCTTCACCTCCTCCACCGTGGCCTTGCTCTGCCCCGGCACCTCTTACTCACCCATGACCGTACAGGGGACCTCGTCCTGCTTCTGTGCTGCTCCTCACCCGTGCAGCTGAGCCCCCGTGCAGAGCCGCAGAAGCAGCGTCTCCCCGCTCCACCCCTCAGATATCTGCATCTGAACATTAACTTATCTCTCTGCTTTCATGATCATTTGGCTGCTTCTGTCAGAGAGAATATGGGAAGAGTTGAGAGAGAGAGAGAGAGAGAGAGAGAGAGAGAGAGAGAGAGAGAGAGAGAGGAGAGAGAGAGAGAGAGAGAGAGAGAGAGAGAGAGAGAGAGAGAGAGAGAGAGAGAGAGAGAGAGAGAGAGAGAGAGAGAGAGAGAGAGAGAGAGAGAGAGAGAGAGAGAGAGAGAGAGAGAGAGCCTTGCCGTCAAAACTCTTTGCAGCTTTGGAGCAGTCTGCGTTTGAGATGCTCTCAATCTAAATATCTACTACTCTGCCACGAATCATCAGTTATTGGTGCCAGAGGAGTGCGCGCTCTGAGCCATGGTGGCCTGCCATGAAGGACCCTGTATTTGCATACCGGAGGTTTGTTTACAAGTCAAATAATGTTCCCTCCCTATTTCTCTCACGTTAGCCATGAACTACTGTGACCAGGCAAAAAAAAAAAAAAAGTTCTGCTCAGTCGATCTTTGTGCTGTTCTGTGAAACAGTCAGAATATCCAACATGCTGGAAAAAATAACATTCTAAATATTATATTTCCTATATCAGAGGGTTTGTATTGAAGATATGCACTAAGTAGTATATTTTCATAAATAAATGTATATATTTTGCAGGATAGGTATGGAAATATATCTAGTTGTTACCTACTGTGTAGGCTGAAAGATGGTGTTTGGTTTACATGCAGTACTTTATTTTCATTATTCACATTTTAATGTTTGTATCTGTACAGGAACGAATGCACTCTTTTGTTAAAGATAAATTACTATACAGTATTCTGCACTCTGTCAAAATAGGGGCAAATGTGTTAATAAATCAAAAATATAAACTTTTTTGGAGCTTCCCTTTGCCTGTCTGCCTGTGTTGGTACCATCAGTTAGTAACTGCTCTCTATCCTCAACTAAAGAACAGCTCATTCAGTAAAAAATACTTTGTTCTAATTTTTATCAGTAAAGCTGTGCTGTCTTGTTGGCAAAGACTCTGCGTCTTACTGGAAAAAATAACTTGCACACAGTAATGACGCTGTATATCATCTGTGTCTGTCAAGCCAAGACTCAGATCAGACTCAATATAAATTAATCCCTGGAGGCAAATTCAGGCAACTAGCAGATCCTCCGTGTGTGTGTGTGTGTGTGTGTGTGTGTGTGTGTGTGTGTGTGTGTGTGTGTGTGTGTGTGTGTGTGTGTGTGTGTGTGTGTGTGTGTGTGTGTGTGTGTGTGTGTGTGTGTGTGTGTGTGTCATTGGATGAGCCAGTGGAATGCGGCTGGGCTGTCACGCTGGTCAAACTAGTCTGTTGCCCATTTAAGGATTTCCTGTTCATGCAGCGGACTTCCTGCTGTCCAAATAAGGCGCTTCCTGGTGTGTTGTGGCTGAATGCCCAGAGTTTAAACTGGGAACCTGCTTCATTTATTTCCGTGTGTCTGGGAGTCAAAGAATTGGAGCAAAATAAGACGGCCTGTAAAGTTACTTATTTAGTTGAGTTGTGTGTGAGAGGCCATTCCATTTGCAGACAAGCACATACGCTTATGTGCCTGGGCTCAAGCCCCAAATGATCCTCCTCAAAACAAAAAAAATTATACTTAAAAATAAAATAATATCTTATCTTGAAAAACATCTGTTGGAATCTGACCGAAAAAAAGATGTTTGCGTGGGTAGAAAAACAACTGCAAAAACAACTGACTCAAAATAAAATGTGTGGATCTGCTTGAAGAATTTTGAATTTGCTTGAAGATCCCCTGATGTCAGTCAGATCAGTCAGAAATAAGATTTATCAAATTGTATCTACCAGCGCAAAGCAATTTCATTTCCAGTCAAATGTGATCTTGGGAATCTGGCAACACATGATTTTTGAGTTGCTTACTCACACAGTTGTGGGAAAAATTCCTCCCGGAGAAAAGAAAAATCATGTGGGGGTAAAGAAAGAATGAGAGTGGAGCACATGAGCGAAGATCACAGAAACAAAAATAACGAGAGATTCAACAGATTCCTCAACTAAGTGATTATTTCAAAGCCACTTCCAGACAGTTGCTGCTGATTAGGTCATACTGGTCGACTGGTTGGTTGACTGGGGTCATACTGGTCGACTGGTTGGTTGACTGGGGTCATACTGGTCGACTGGTTGGTTGACTGGGGTCATACTGGTCGACTGGTTGGTTGACTGGGGTCATACTGGTCGGTTGGTTCACTTATTTATTGGAATGCTCTGTTCACCATCAGTCTGGGACGTGTGTTGGACGATGTTGAGGACTTTGGAAGCGTTGGGAGCGCTGGGGACGCTGGGAGCGTTGGGAGCATTGGGGAGGTTGGGGACATTGGGAGCGTTGGGGACGTTTGCAGCGTTGGGGACATTGGGAGCGTTATGGACGTTGGGGTCGTTGGGAGCGTTGGGGACGTTGGGGACATTGGGGACGTTGGGGACGTGGGGAGCATCAGGGACGTTGGGAGCGTCGGGGACGTTGGGAGCGTCGGGGACGTTGGGAGCGTCGGGGACGTTGGGAGCGTCGCGGACGTTGGGAGCATCGGGGACGTTGGGAGCGTCGGGGACGTTGGGAGCGTTGGGGACGTTGGGGACATTGGGAGCGTCGGGGACGTTGGGGACATTGGGGACGTTGGGGACGTGGGGAGCATCAGGGACGTTGGGAGCGTCGGGGACGTTGGGAGCGTCGGGGACGTTGGGAGCACCTGCAAAAACTTGAGCCCGTGGGGCCAAATGAATCCTAATTGAAATGGTTCCAACCTCAGAGTTGATTATTTTCATTGATTATTTCTCCGTTTATTTGCACAAGTGATGTGCACCACACTCCAGAGGCTCTGCTGATGGTGATGTAATCATAGAAAGATCAATAAAATCATCTTTTACATTGAATTTGGGCGGAAACCTTCCAAACGTAAACACACTGCTGAAAAGTGTCCACGTGCCACATGCTCCGCTTGCAGTACCAGCTGCTGTCACCAGGGGCGCTGTAGAGGCAGGAACCTGCCAGAGAGCAGGCGTCTGCCGGACGGGAGGTCCTGGAGGGTCCTGGAGGGATGGGAGGTCCTGGAGGGTCCTGGAGGGATGGGAGGTCCTGGAGGGTCCCGCTTTTTTAAAATGATTTAATTGTTTCATCATTTGACCCTTTTTATTTTGGTTTTATGATCTTAACATTTTTAATTCAAATAATTTCCACTTCTTGAATCTGAATGTGAAGAGTCTGTTGCATAAGAAGTACACTGACCTCCCATCCCTCCAGGACCCCCCATCCCTCCAGGACCCCGGATCCCCCATCCCTTCAGGACCCCTCTAGGACCCCTTCAGGACCCCCCCAGGACCTCCCATCCCTCCAGGACCCCTCAGGACCTCCTATCCCTCCAGGACCCTCCAGGACCCCCCATCCTCCCAGGACCTCCCATCCCTCCAGGACCCCCCAGGACCTCCAGTCCCTCCAGGACCTCCTGTCCGTCCAGCTGTGGCTCATTGGCTTCTTTGCCACTTTTTTATGAAAAGTTGAAATTTAATTTAGGTCGTACTTAAAATGAACTTTTTAATAAAATGTTTACAGAATTAAGAGAATATTTCCACCCATTGCTAAAATATTAAAAAATAATAATTCCACACGTCTCATGCCACATGTCGTTTGGCTTCCAGAAGGGTCCCTCAATGTGTCTCACCTGAAGACGTAGAGCTCAGATGCTTGGAGACGCTGACGCCGGTAAACAGTTTACTTTCAGTGACTTTAGTTACAACCTCATTTATTTGCAGTTCACTGACATGTTTGCAGCGTGTTAGGCCCTAACCCTAACCCTAACCCTAACCCTAACCCTAACCCTAACCCTGGAGACATCCAGGCGAAAACACTCATTCAGCTCCATCGTACGCTCACCTCTGCAATGAAACCGAAAAATAGCTCCGCAGCCGTTGACGCTGATCATTGTTTTAATCAGATGAATGAATGAAACGGAAGCTCCCTGAGGCGCTGCCCTTTACAGGACTTTGTTGGGTGTTGCTGTTGTTGTTGTTGCTGTTGTTGTTGTTATTATTATACTTTTTCTTCAGGTTAATCCTTCCAATGTAACAAGACAATCGTGATCGCTCAACAGAAGAATTGTTTATCGATCACTCCCTGCACTGGCTTGTTTCAATATGAACAGAAGATCAGGTTTGTTGACTGAGAACATATTTGGGATTATTTCCCCCATGCGAAATAATATTGTTTTGTCTTGCTTAAAACTGGATGCATTTTTGTAAACTTTATATTTTTTAGGAATAGTATTTTCAAAACAAACCCCAATTAATTTCCCCCCTGGTTGATCGTTCTAATATTTTAAGGCACTTTTCTTCTACTTTTAATGGACTTTTGGCGTCTCCCCAGTGTTACTCCAGTTATCCACATGGCTCTGTGGCGCCATCTTGTGACGTTACTTCGACACTACAATGGAACACAAACGAAAGCAACTTGCAGGTTGTCATACAAAGTGAATAAATGTGTGGTGAAATTATTAAATATATATATATATATATATATATGTATATATATATATATTTTAACTTTGAATTACAGCTGGACCCATTTGTCATGTAATGAGCCATGCCCACCAAAAAATTCAGACATTTCCCACAAGCGTGAGCGTGACGTCACGGAGGGGAGCTAGTGACGGAGCGAGTGCTGCAGGGAATGACAACTTGAAAAATCTAAAATGATGCAGGAGCTCTGTAAAAACAGACTGCTTTGTGGGGCGATTTCACAGAACCCTAGAAAGCATGCGGCGTCTCGCTCAATGTTCCCAAGATTTAGAGTTCATATACCCGCAAACTTGAAACACAGATTCTTTCGCATTTGCTGCCTATAGAAAAGATTTCCCCAAACCATCGTCTCCATAACATTGTAAATTCATTACACACTTAAACCTGATAGTTTCCCTTTAAAAATATCAAGTTATTGGTCCGAAGGCCTGAAGCAGATAAGCTAAAAACAACATGACTTCCCTCCTCTATCCCAGTGTCCTGTTCATCTGTGCCGCTCCTCCCTCACGTCTCCGCCGACCTTCACGCCGTCTGCAGGGTCAAGTGCTGTTCCTGCAAAGTGGAAGGGGAAAAAGTAAACATTACACACAGACACTCCTCGTCTTCTGGTGTTGACGTCGGCGGGTGAATGAGGCTCAGAGCAAAGCATTTCGAGGTATAATCAACTGAAGTCCATTAATTTAAAGTGTGAGCGGGAAAAGGGCGGGGCAGCAGAAACAACCTGGCTTCTTCCCGCTATCACCGGCGTTCTCGTCTCCTGCTGCGTCGCCCTTCTGGTGACACGCAAAGTACGACGATTTAGTTGCACGTCAACAGACCGTTCATCAACGTTGTTTTCTCTCACGGCTCCACGTTAAATTCAACCCTTTGCACGACAGCTGAGGGAGCCCCCCACACACACTGACCCTGAGGCCTCCTCTCCTGGGGGGCGAGTGTCCCTTTGGAGGCCGCCCCTTCATCAGGATCCGGCCCAGCTTGGTGTCCCCGAGCTTCCGGCCGCCGCCGGAGGATGCAGCTGTTGATCCACAATGATCCCGGCCTGACAGCCTTCCCTGGCTGCGTGCCGCCCTCTTCTTTGGCTCCCTCCAGTGGTTTGACACGAAGGAACACCACAACACACACACACACACACACACACTCACACGCACACACATACACACACACACGCACACACACACATACACATACACACACACACGCACACACGCACACACACACACACATACACGCACGCACACACACACACACACACAAACACACACAATCACACACACACACACACACGCACACACACACACACACACGCACGCACACACACACACACACACGCACACGCACACACACACACACACGCACACACACACACACACACACACACAATCACACACAATCACACACGCACACACGCACACACACACACACGCACACACACACACGCACACACACACAATCACACACACAATCACACACACACACAATCACACACACACACACACACACACACACGCATACACACACGCACACACACACACTAGGGTCATATTGATCGACTGGTTGGTAAGTCAAACATAGTTTGCTGGAGAAGCTTCGTTTCGTGGTCAAGTCTCATGTCGAGCCATCACATCCAGATTTTGTTCTCTGATCAAATCATCAACTCACGCTGCTTTGCAGGGGAGTGATCTGATATTCATTGAAACAAGTGTCTCTGAAGTGTCTCTCCCTGGTCTTAACTTCATTTAAATCGCATTGTTCCGAGCCTGATTTGTAATTGGAGGAACTACAAGCGCGGCAGGGAATTCATATTGTAGGTATCTGGTTGGAGCTGCTGAGTCATCTACAAACGCTGATGACAGAGAGGTTTGGCCAAAAGAGCTCACACAGAGATGATGAAATACACACAGCGCTACAGCTTCACACGGTGGGCGGTGAAATGAGATCTCAGGAAACCGCATGTTCTCCCCGTGCTCACATGCGGTTTCCTCCACCTCACGTCAGTAAGGACCCCCACCAAAAACATGCACCATCATGGTCTGACCAGCGATGGACACTCATCACCTGGTCCCCGGGCGCGTCCACGTACGCTGCCCACTGCTCCTGGCTGAGCCCCCGGAGGAAGGACAAGCCAGGATGGTTAAATGCAGAGGATCCATTTCACTGGCACCATCAAAGCATGTGCATGTGTGTGTGTGTGCAAGCATGTGTTGTAGTGTGGTGTGTTGCGTGACAATAAAGACTGTTTCTTCTTCTGTTTCACAGAAAGGCCCCTGATCAGGAGATAACCCACCGTTGCGCGGGGCTCCCTGAGTTGGGCTCCCTGAGTTGGGCTCCCTGAGTTGGGCGACTACTGTTGAGCTTTGCTAATCCATTTAAAATGTCAGTACAAAATAAGTGATTTAATGCTAGACATGCATAGTATACTGGACTGTAATCAATCTTTAACATAAACTGGGCTTTATCTGTGTTGCCATAGCAACCAGAGCAATGTCAGACGTCAGATGTGTTCATTGTGCAGGTTTTACAGTGTTTTGTAAATGTTTTACAGCCACATTGTTCCTGTAAATCAAATACACGTAAGACAAAGCCGTCAGCAGTTAAAATTCAGTTACAGTACACGCCTTATTTTGGGGAATTGAATTATTGAAGTATTGGGGGTAACCCCTGATGAATGATTGGATGTCTTTATGGGTTATTTTCCTTTGCATCGTAACGTAAATAAAAGTAAAAGAAATGTGACTAAAGACACATGCTTGAAACGCTCCACAACAGTGGACCACAAAAGTCTAAAGTAAGAAATAGAAACTCGCCAGTTCTCTCTCACAGTACACAGGAGCTGCCTTAATTAAAGATTTTATCCTTATTCATTTCGCAACGTGACGTGTATTTAATTTTAAGACATCAATGGAGGACCACAGCGCCTTGTTGATATTTGTTTTACAGCTTTTTACGTCTTGTTTAACATGAGTCTGCAAGAGGAGGAGCAGTCCCTTCAGACGCCGGCGTGAGGCCGCGTCGCCGGGCGCGTTGGGGTTGAGCTTATTCTGTTTCACCGCTCACCAGGGGAGGCACCAAGCAACAGTCACTCATCTTGCCTGCTCACCATGTTTGCTTTATGGGATCCCAAAAGGTTAAACATTGATGGACACTGTTTAAATAAGAAACTGCCGTGAAATCCGCTTCAGCAAAGCGGACGTTCAAAAACACATCATGGCTGGTTTCGGAGAGATCCTGAGGAGCGCGGGGGAGTTTGGACTGTTTCAGAAGACCCTTCTCCTTGCTCTTTGCTGTCCAAGCGTCATCATACCGCTGAACTTTGGAAGTTTACTCTTCGTCCAGTCGAGCCCCAACCTGCACTGCAACACGGACTGGATCCTCAAAGCGGCCCCTAATTTAACCAGGGAGGAGCGGCTCAACCTAACGCTGCCCCGGGACCCGGAGGGCTCCTTCAGCCGGTGTCTGATGTTCGTCCCCGTGGACCGGGACCTGGACACCATCCGGGAGTACGGACTCAACGAGACGGTCCGGTGCCAGGACGGATGGGAGTACGACAGGAGCATGTACCAGGCCACCATAGTGACCGATGTGAGTGGTGCTGTGAAGAACCGTCGCAGGGGGATGTTTCCCGGAACCACTGATGATATCTACACTGACTGTATGACCCTGACCGTAATAAGATAAAACTTTATTCACCCCCAAGGGAAGTTCAGGTATTACAGCAATACAGTCGAGAGATAAGATAGAGAGAAGAGATGAGAAATGTACTGTACATATCTATCCACACAAGTTAACCTATACTAGCACTACACTAACTATGGGCAAGAAGCTGTAAGCACTTGCAGTAAGTTACAGTGTTGCAGCATTACAAATAAAAGTCTATATAAGTGTTTATAGGATAAAAATAAAAAAGACCGGAAAAATAATTCATTTAACATTTCATCTGTGTTTGTTTTTTTATCTTATTTTTATTATATTATTATTGTTTTTCTGTTATCTTATCTGTTATCTGTTCTTCATCATCAGGTTTCGTGTAATAGTGCAGATTTTTATTTTTTTTATTGAGTATTGTTAACTGTTTATTGGATATTTTCCAAATGTAACTGTTAGGTTTATTCCGAATTCTCCATATATTGCCTTTTTCCTTTTTCATATTTTTATTATATTGCCCTATTTTTATTGTCTTACTGTGTTGATGTGAGTTGCTTTGATATTACAATTTCTCCAGGTGTCTATCGATCATCCCTCTATCAGTTTATCTATATTTACTAAGCATCTAGTTGGACATACATGTACATGCATATTTCATATTTTCTTTACAGTTTAATCTGGTTTGTGACAAAGCCAACCTGGCCGCAGTGGGCCAAGTGGTGATAATGGCTGGTGCTCTGGTCGGCTCGCTCTTATTTGGACCTTTTGCTGAATCGTGAGTTCATTGGAAGTCAAACACCTTGTCCTTTCCTCGCGACTGATTCTAAATGTTGAAGTCTTTTTTTTTAACATGTTTTTTTTTAGGTTTGGCCGGAAACAAGCAACAAAAATTTCATTGGTGCTGGTGTCGTTATTCACTGTGGTTGGAGGATTAAGTCCCAACTTCCCCGTGTATTTGGTGTCCCTGTTTATTGGGGGGATTGGAGGTGGAGGCTTTCGGGTCAACAGCATTGTACTTGGTAAAGTGTTTTTTTTGTTAAATTCTCACTGAAAAACACACGACTGGAACATACAATATATATGAACAAATATATAAATTAAGAGTCGTATTCCTGTATGTGAAATATTCTCGATGAAAACTTTGTAAAAAGTAAACAAATTGATTATAATTTATGACTTCACTCATTCCTATAACATTTGTTTGTGCACAATGGATCCTTCTATGTATAAAAGAGGGCTTGAATGTACCAAATAAAAAAATAAGAGTCTTCAAACAGAATAAGTAAGTATTCATTGACAAGTGCAATGCTGTTTGTGCTAAATAAACAAGACAAAGCTGATTGAATTCTCAAAAATGGAACAGTATGGAACTTTGGAGAGATTTCTTCCAATATAACATAATAAAATAATAAATACAAATAAATAAATAAATAAAAAATACTTTAAAATTACATCGCTTCTATTCTCTTCGTGTTCTTGAATTTCGTTTTTTGTTTTTTTGTCCCAGCCACTGAATGGATGGGGATGGACAAGCGGTCCCTTGGTGCGTGCTTGAGCCAGATCTTCAACGCGGTGGGGAGCTGCGTCCAGGCCGGAACCATCTACTTCATCCGTGACTGGAGACTGGCCCAGTTCGTCTTTGTAGCTCCCATGGTCCTGGTGATGACTTACATATGGTGTGTGTATACATTGTTCTGTATCACATGTCTCCCTTCACGGCCCTTCTGGAGTTTAAACAGCGGTTTGGTTATCCAGGTTTATTCCAGAGTCGGCCAGGTGGCTGCTGGACAGAGGACGGACCGAGGAGGTGAAGCAGCTGATTCTGAAAGCAGCGGCTATCAACAAACGCACAGTTCCAGAATCTCTCCTGGAACAGGTATAATATTATAAAATATATTGCATTGTAAACTAATTATTTTACTGTAAACCTCTGATCGGCCCCTAAACAAACAGGTTACATTGACAAATATAAGTGCAATAACATGTACATTATACAGTAAGTGCAGTAAGTTACTCCCAAGTGGATTTATTATACCAAAGAAAACTCTCTGAGGTTTTGAAAAACAATTGTAATAATTATAAAATATTTTTGGCAAACATGTTAACTTTAACTGTTTCCTCCTTTTCAGATTGCTGCAAAAAAAAACGTGCAACAAGGAGGCATAAGAGTTCTCATCCAGTCACCCGTACTTAAGAAATATTTTTTGGTCATAACATTGGCCTGGTAAGTAACATTTCCATACACCTGGAGTAAAGTCCACATGAATAGACAGGGAAATAATGTGAGGCCTTCGGAAAAACTGTCTGGGCACACAGTTGGAGTTTGTCGACAGATTTACAATAAAAATGCCATTTTTGGTGTCTAGTTTGGCATTATCTCTTTGCAATCCCAACGTAAATCCAATGAATTGCATGTGTTACGACTATAACTTTTACAGCTCTCTATGAATATGAATAAATGTGTGAAATGTGTTGTCAAACTTTACTTCATTAACGTCCCCTTTCCCCCCTTTACACCTCAGGTTTTCAACAATTCTTTCCCGCTTCTGCCTTTTGTTCAACGTGGGGAACTTTGGCCTGAACATATTCCTGACTCAGCTCATGTTCGGTCTCACTGAGTTCCCGGCGCATAGTCTCTGCATCTGGCTGCTGGAGGTTTTTGGCAGAAGATATTCCCTCATGGTGACACTGCTGCTCGGAGGGTTCCTCTGCGTCGTCGTCCTGGCCGTTCCCCGAGGTCGAGGCGTTTTACAGAATGCAAAGGTACCTCTGCAGCTGTCGACCGTTCATTTTACAGCACTGTCTCATTTATTTTACAGACCAAGCCATCGCTGTCACAGTTCTGGTTCTTGCAGGACGTTTCTTCATGATCTGGGGCGCCTCCATTTGCAACGTCTACATTCAGGAGCTGTTTCCAACATCCGTCAGGTAGGCGGCCACCGTGGACTCGTGCTCACTGTGTTTCTTTTATGATTTAAGTATTGAGCAAAGAGTGTAATGCTACGGTGACACCGCCGGCGACGGGGTCTCTGTGGCCCTGCCGTTTGTGGGCGTGTCGGCTCAAATTGGACTGGCTATTGTGGGTGCGTCAAACATTTTAAAAATCTCTCCTTTTTCCTTATTTAATATATATTATATAGATGGATGGCCCCATGTCTGCTTGTTTATTTATTTGTTTGTTTATTTATTTTACCCTGTGCTGTCAGTGTGCTGGACGTACAACACACAGTATTTGTTCCATTGCATCTAGGACAGAGTTAGTCTGCAAGTGGAGTTCAACTTCTCAACCTGCAATGACTCTGTTTTCATTCTTTAATCATCAACAACTGCTGCAACAACTCTGTCCTGTGGACGAGCTGTGGAGCGAGCAGAGCACAAAAAAAAACAGGGCGAAGTTTTGGTCTTTAAACAACTAATCCAAGAGGGAGAATCGGTAGTTTAAGTACTTAGTTTAAGTTTAAGAAAAATATCCTAATCATGAACAATACGTGGTGGTACGGGCTTCCAATTTCCAAGGATCACCAGCATCTTCCCTCCTATTGGCTGTAGCCCGGTGCTCGGTGATGCTCATTTGCATCAATTTGAAACCTGCTCAGCTTCATTGTCGCTGTGAAGCTGCCAGCTCATCGTTCCGCCCCCTTAGCTCCGCCCCCGTAGCCACGCCCCCCTAGCCCCGCCCCCCGCAGCTCGTTGAAGCCGAGCTCCATTTGGAAATGCATTGCAGTCTGTGGCTATATTGCATCATATTGCATTGCAGTCTGTGTGGCCGTACCGTAAGTGTAAATACTTTTAATTGAGTTGTTTCAGCCAATTCCGGTAAAGCTGCAGTGAACGGGGAAGATAAAACAAAAACAGAAATGAGAGAATGTGCAGAAAGCTTTTGAATGGATATTCAGGTGTGTTTTTAAACCCCAATGCCAATGAAGTTGGAACGTTGTGTAAAATGTAAATAAATACAGAATACAATGATTTGCAAATCCTTTTCAACCTATATTCAATTGAATACACCACAAAGACAAGATTTTTAATGTTCAAACTGATCAACTTTATTGTTTTTTTGCAAATTTTCATTCATTTTGAATTTGATGCCTGCAACAGGTTCCAAAAAAGCTGGGACAGGGGCCTGTTTACCACTGTGCTACGTCACCTTTCCTTTTAACGACACTCAATAAGCGTTTGGGAGGTGAGGACACTAATTGTTGAAGCTTTGCAGGTGGAATTCTTTCCCATTCTTGCTCGATGTACCACTTCAGTTGCTCAACAGTCCCGGGTCTCCGTTGTCGTATTTTGCGCTTCATAATGCGCTGAACATTGTCAATGGGAGACAGGTCTGCACTGCAGGCAGGGCGGTCTAGTACCTTCACTCTTTTACTCGGAAGCCAGGCTGTTGTACCACCTGCAGAGTGTGGCTTGGCATTGTCCTGCTGAAATAAACAGGGACGTCCCTGGAAAAGACGCTGCTTGGACGGCAGCGTATGTTGCTCCAAAACCTGCTTGTACCTTTCAGCCTTAATGCTGCCTTCACAGATGTGCAGGTTACACATTGGGCACTGACACACCCCCACACCATCACAGACGCTGGCTTTTGAACTCTGCGCTGATAACAATCTGGACGGTCCTTTTCCTCTTTGGCCCGGAGGACAGCACGTCCATGATTTCCAAAACCAATTTGAAATGTGGCCTCGTCAGACCACAGCACACTCTTCCACTTTGCATCGGTGCATCTCAGAGGAGTTCGGGTCCAGAGAAGCCGGCGGCGTTTCTGGCTGTTGTTGATATACAGTGGGGCAAAAAAGTATTTAGTCAGCCACCAATTGTGCAAGTTCTCCCACTTAAAAAGATGAGAGAGGCCTGTAATTTTCATCATATTTACACTTCGACTATGAGAGACAGAATGGGGGGGAAGAATCCAGCAAATCACATTGTAGGATTTTCAATGAATTAATTGGTAAATTCCTCGGTAAAATAAGTATTTGGTCACCTACAAACAACCAAGATTTCTGGCTTTCACAGACCTGTAACTTTTTCTTTAAGAGGCTCCTCTGTCCTCCACTCGTTACCTGTATTAATGGCACCTGTTTGAACTCGTTGTCAGTATAAAAGAAAAAGACAAAGCCAAACTCCACTATGGCCAAGACCAAAGAGCTGTCAAAGGACACCAGAAACAAAATTGTAGACCTGCACCAGGCTGGGAAGACTGAATCTGCAATAGGTAAGCAGCTTGTTGTGAAGAAATCAACTGTGGGAGCAATTATTAGAAAATGGAAGACATACAAGACCACTGATAATCTCCCTCCATCTGGGGCTCCACGCAAGATCTCACCCCGTGGGGTCAAAATGATCACAAGAATGGTGAGCAAACATCCCAGAACCACACGGGGGGACCTCGTGAATGACCTGCAGAGAGCTGGGACCAAAGTAACAAAGGCTACCATCAGTAACACACTACGCCGCCAGGGACTCAAATCCTGCAGTGCCAGACGTGTCCCCCTGCTTAAGCCAGTACATGTCCAGGCCCGTCTGAAGTTTGCTAGAGAGCATTTGGATGATCCGGAAGAGGATTGGGAGAATGTCATATGGTCAGATGAAACCAAAATAGAACTTTTTGGTAAAAACTCAACTTGTCGTGTTTGGGGAGAAAGAAAGCTGAGTTGCATCCAAAGAACACCATACCTACTGTGAAGCATGGGGGTGGAAACATCATGCTTTGGGGCTGTTTTTCTGCAAAGGGACCAGGACGACTGATCCGTGTAAAGGAAAGAATGAATGGGGCCATGTATCGTGAGATTTTGAGTGAAAACCTCCTTCCATCATCAAGGGCATTGAAGATGAAACGTGGCTGGGTCTTTCAGCATGACCATGATCCCACCGCCCGGGCAACGAAGGAGTGGCTTCGTTAGAAGCATTTCAAGGTCCTGGAGTGGCCTAGCCAGTCTCCAGATCCACATCACTGCTCTAGAGGAGATCTGCATGGAGGAATGGGACAAAATACCAGCAACAGTGTGTGAAAACCTTGTGAAGACTTACGGAAAACGTTTGACCTCTGTCATTGCAAACAAAGGGTATATAACAAAGTATTGAGATGAACTTTTGTTATTGACCAAATATTTATTTTCCACCATAATTTGCAAATAAATTCTTTAAAAATCAGACAATGTGATTATCTGGATTTTTTTTCTCATTTTGTCTCTCATAGTTGAGGTGAACCTATGATGAAAATAACAGGCCTCTCTCATCTTTTTAAGTGGGAGAACTTGCACAATTGGTGGCTGACTAAATACTTTTTTGCCCCACTGTATGGCTTTGGCTTTGCATGGTGGAGTTTTAACTTGCACCTATAGCTGTAGCGACGAGCTGTGTGAACTGACGGTGGTTTTCCAAAGTGTTCCTGAGCCCACGTACTAATATCCTTCACAGAACGATTTTTGGTTTTTAAACAGGAAACAGAAACAGTCCTTTATTTATCACGCAACACACCACACTACAACACATGCTTGCACACACACACACACACGCACATGCACATGCTTTGATGGTGCCGGTGAAATGGTTCCTCTGCATTTAACCATCCTGGCTTGTCCTTCCTCTGGGGGCACAGCCAGGAGCAGTGGGCAGCGTACGTGGACGCGCCCGGGGACCAGGTGATAAATGTCCATCGCTGGTCAGACGATGATGGGTGCATGTTTTTGGTGGGGGTCCTTACTGACGTGAGGTGGAGGAAACCCCATGTGAGCACGGGGAGAACATGCAAACTCCACACAGAAAGGCTCCTATTTGGGAGATAACCCACCGGAGCACGGTGCCAACAGCGCCCCAGGCGGGAATCGAACCCAGGACCTTCTTGCTGTGAGGCAGCAATGCAATGCACTGCGCCACCGTGCCACGGCACTGCACCACCGTGCCACGATTAATGCAGTGCCGCCTGAGGGATGGACGGTCACGGGCATTCAATGTTGCTTTTCGGCCTCGGCGCTTACGTGCAGAGATTTCTCCAGATTCTCTGAATCTTTTGAGGATATTATGGACGGTGGATGATGAAATCCCTTCATTCCTTGCAATTGTACGTTGAGAAACGTTGTTCTTAAACTGTTGGACTATTTGCTCACGCAGTTGTTCACAAAGCGGTGAACCTGGCTCCATCCTTGCTTGTGAACGACTGAGCCTTTGAGTGATGCTCTTTTTATACCCAATCACGAAACTCACCTGTTTCCATTTAACCTGTTCACCTGTGGAATGTTCCAAACAGGTGTTTTTTTGATCATTCCTCAACTTTCCCAGTCTTTTGTTGCCCCTGTCCCAGCTTTTTTGGAACCTGTTGCAGGCATCAAATTCAAAATGAGTGAATATTTGCAAAAAACAAAAAGGTTTATCAGTTTGAACATTAACTATCTTGTCTTTGTGGTGTATTCAATTGAATATAGGTTGGAAAGGATTTGCAAATCATTGTATTCTGTTTTTCTTTACGTTTTACGCAACGTCCCAACTCCATTGGCATTGGGGTTTGTACTTTCAGCTTATAGTGTAGAACATTTTTCCAAACTGTTCCACTACAATAATATATGCACATCAGGATTTTTACTGTATTTTTAAACAAATCAGGAATGATATACTGTACATGAGTTTCTTGTATACAGACAGTTGAAGATGCATGTACAGCGCAGGGGAAGAAAACACATCTGGACCTTCTGGATGGTGTGATCCTCATCGGAAATGAATGGAGGTTTTCAGCGTTTAAAAATGTCTGCAACGTGCTGGAAAAGCAATAAAATGATTGTTTTCCACTTGGGATACTAAACATTTTCCACCTATTCAAACAGCTTACTTGACTGCAAAACAACTCCTGAGCACTCATCTCAAAATGGTGTTTCCCAAGAAACGTGAATTTAAGTGGAAAAACTGTCCATCCAGTGTGTGTGTGTGTGTGTGTGTGTGTGTGTGTGTGTGTGTGTGTGTGTGTGTGTCTTTCCACCTCCCCCTTCCTGCAGGCAAACAGCCTTAGGGTTAGCATCTGTAGCGGTGAGGATCGCAGGGATGCTGTCACCGCTGCTCAACCTGTTGTCCATCTACCACTGGAGCGCTCCCACCATCGTGTTCAGCAGCCTCACCCTGTTGAGCGGCGCTCTGGTCTTCCTGCTGCCGGAGACGAGGGGGACCGAGCTGCCCGACTCCACCCCGGAGGTCGAGGCCCAGGGGTGAGCATGGGAAACTACCGTAAACAGATAAATATGCATGGTAGTTTCATGTAGTGCTGCCAACTGTTTTCCGATGGAAGCAGCGAGCACTAGCTCCAAAAGTCACTATAAGTCACCAGATGATGTCATGCGCTCATTTGCATATTCATGCCATCGTCACACGTTCATTTGCATAAAGCTTAGTGGTTGTGTCGGTTTCCACAGGGGGGAAATCACCTTAGCTCATATTATTTGTAGATACAACATGAATGTATAACATTAAGTCACAGTAGAAGTTGAAGTTTAAAACAAAGGAAAATAGAGCAATGCAGGGCGGGAAGCAAATGGTGATCAGTGATTGGTAGCTGGGCACACTGTCTGGCAGGCATGTGCAGCTCATTTCTATATGTCTGACACCCTGTGCAGCTCTCTGGACACACTCTACACGTAATGACTCCTTGCTGGGCCACTTGTGCATCTCCTTGGCTAACACCACCCCTGCTACCTGCCCAGAGGAGAGGGAGAGACGCCGGCGCTGTTGACAGACCAGATGTGGACGGCGATTACTCTGAGCAGCATGCAATGGGAATGAATATACACCGCACACAACTACATAACCTACGACTACCTCTAATACCACACCAACTACTTCTACGACCCCTACTACCACACCAGCTACTACTACTACCACAACTACCAAAGCTACACCGCGTTCCAGATTATTATGCAAATGATATTTTTCTCTGATTTTCCTAAATAGTCGATGCAAATGACAGTCAGTATAATTTTCGAGTCATCAACCCATCAAGTCATCAACCATCAACAGATTATAGACTGAAATAAAGTAATCCGTAAACAATTTGTTATCTGAGTTGTTACATCATTATAAGTACTTCAATCATTTAATTATTGATAAAGATGAGTATTATTTTAAGACATCTTCCTTTATTGATTCGTTTCATTTATCCTCTTCTTCTACCTCCCCAAGTCTGGGCAAGTCCATCAGCTGATCCGGTAGCTCCAGCTCCAGAACCCTGGCCATTTCCTCCCACAGTTCTTCACATAGGCCTGCGAGGCCCTTGCTACTTCCCTCCTCCACCTCCTTTACTCGGAGTGGAGACCCCGCCGGGAAAATGTCCTCTAACCCTTCCTTCCATCCTGGCGTGTTTGTCTTCACTGCGGTTCTCGTGTCAACTTGGGTGATAGCCGATCTCGTTCTCCTCCGCTGCTCCCAGCGGGTGCTTTCTTCTTTTTCTCCCTTTCTTCCCTCGTCTCGGCCCTGGTCTTGGGCATGGAACGGAATGTATCTGCCCCCGCCTAGTTACTACCTACCAAAAGTGGTCCGGGGAAGGACAACCGGTGAACCGGCGACAGGGTCATGGGCGGCCAAGGCTCAATGATGCACGTGGGGAGCCAAGTCGAGCCCGTCTGGTTCGATCCTACACAAGAGCTACTGTCGCACAAAGTGGTGAAAAAGTTAATGTTGCTATGATAGAAAGGTGTAGAACACACAGTGCATGGCAGCTTGCTGCCTATGGGGCTGTGCAGCCGCAACATTAACCAGTGTCTGGGCCACCGCTGCTGAGCCACACTTATTGCGTTGCTGTGGGTTTTATCACATTTGTCAGGAGATATTATTATTCTTTCAGTGTTATTATCACCAGGATTGATGTGTTGGGCAGTGGAGATAATGATCGTATTGTGTTCCGTTCTGTTTAATAACCAAAAAAAAGAGAAGAAATAATTCTCTTAACAAAGGAGATGTTTCATATTCCGCCTTATAAAGACACAAAGCGAAATCCAGTCATGGGCTTATCCTTCAAAGCAGATTCCTTCATTGAACTTGTTCTTGACTGTTTCCTTGATCTTTTTTCCTTTTTGCTTCTTGTTCTGAAACAAACCTCTCAAATGCTCTGAGCTCCACGAGGATTCCTCTCATTTTAAAATGTTGTGAAGCATTTTAAACGTCATTGACCAGGGTGGTGGTGCGGGGGGACATGGAGTAGGAATATTAAATAGTTAAAGTAGAAACATGAAGAAGTTATCAAGTGGAGGAACTCACAGAGGGCGTTTGAGGAAAATCAAAAAAAGTATTTTAAAAAAGGGGATCTTTTCAGTTCACGTTGTTCTTGTTCAGACGTTCAACTTTGAACATTTTAGCGCCGGAACTTTCCGCCTTCAGCCGATTGTGCACGTTTTTTAAATTACTTATAACTGATAAACTAATAATTATAACTGATAACTGTCTGTCTCACTGTCTGTCTATTTGTTCCTCCATCCCTCTGTCTACCTGCCTGGCTGTCGGTCTTATTGTCTGTCTGTCTCTCCGCCTGTCTCTCTAAGACGGTCACTTTAGTTTGTCCAAGGTTTTTACAGATATACACTGAATGGCTGTTTGTTTTAAAAATAATCCATCTAAATAAAGAATATTAATTAGTTTTATCCTTTGATTTTTTTAAAATATGAATCTCAGGGATGAACCACTTCAAACCCTCTGGTAGAACAACCCCAAGCAGATGAGCAGGTTGTTCCTCCATCGCGCTCTTGGTGTCGCTGTTGCTCCACGTCTGAAACCTTATGTTAAAATTTGTACTTTTCATCAGACCTTCTCGGAAATTCTGCTTTAACTGATTTTCCTTTCGGGCTCAGAGAGAAAACCCACGACATTCAAATACCCAAACTGAAAACCAGTTTTTGCTGAATCTCCTGAACGCATCAGGATGAATTATTATTTTTTTTTTTTCTTTCGTTCCATGACAGCATGAAGAGACAGACAGCTCCGCCTGGAACAGTGGACCAGTCCTGGTGCCTTAGCAAGGCTGGATTAGTACCCCCAGGGGCCCCTGGGCACCGAAGCTCATAGCCCCGCTCCCTTCCTTCTGCTTTACTGTCGCATCCTTCCCTTCCGCCGGTTTCCTCCGCTTGCAGCGCAACCCCTCGTTAGTCCACCGGTATAAACACCGGTCCACACCGGTCAATCCTAAACAGAAGGACCAGGTTGAGTATTTTTCAGGCTGAAGGCCAAAGGCAACCCTGCCTGGTAATTCACTCCGTAAAGAATAGTTCAGTCAATTCATTCTATTATATAATTATAGAACCCAGAATCGCGATTGTGGCGCCTCCCCTTGCGGCTGCCTGCGCGAGCACCTTGTGTCGATTACGCAGTTTTGGTATTTTTTTGTATTTTAAGAGCTTATAGAGCTTTTTTCTTTCCCATGTTGCTTGAAACCTGTGGCTGCTTAATAATGTGGAACGTCCTTCTTAAGTAGTTTTCCTTGAGTTGGGCTCACCTGGCAAACTAATGATCACAGGTGTCTGAGGTTGAATCCAGTGATCCAAAGAGCCCTGAGACACAAAACCATCCATGAGTTGAATTGAAAAACAAAAAATGTAATGTTTAGGACTCTTCAATCCAATTTGCATAATCATTTGGAATGTGGTGTACTACCACAACCCCTGCTACAGTACCACAACTACCAAACCTACTACTACTGCCCCTACTACAGCAATCAAACCAGCTTCTACGCCTACTACCACACCTACTACTACTACCAAAGCTACTACCCCTACTACCACAACTACCAAATCAAGTTCTACTACCACCACAACTACCAAAACAGCTCCTACTAGCCCTACAACCACATCTACCAAACCTAACTACAGTGGTACTTTGACTTACAAGTTTAATTGGTTCCGTGACAGAGCTCGTAATTCAATCTGCTCGTATAACAAATCAATTTTTCCCATTGAAATTAATTGAAATGCCATGAATCCCTTCCAGCTCCCGAAAAACACCCCATATTTTTTGTTACGTGTTTTTAAATAAGAAAAATATATTTATAAATCACAAACATTGTATAAAAACATAATCAAACATAATAAAAGACAATGTGTAGATCATTTTTGCCTTCAGATGACACACTCAAAAAGGCATTTGATTCAATAGACAGAGGCATAATGCTGAAAATCCTCAAGGCTTATGGGGTCCCCCCCGGAATCTACTCCGGGCCATAGAGGCCATGTACAAGGGCACAAGAGCCAAGGTGGTAACCCCAGATGGCATCAGCGAGGACTTTGAAATCCTAGCAGGGGTGCAGCAGGGAGACACTCTTGCCCCCTTCCTCTTTATGATAGCTCTGGACTACGTACTCAGGAAAGCCATCAACGGGCAGGAGCAGGAGCTTGGCTTCACAATTACACCAAGGAAGTCTAGAAGAAGCTCTGCTGTAGCCTTGGCAGACCTAGACTACGCAGCTGACATCTGCCTGGTGTCTGACCGCGTGGAGCAGGCACAGGAACTCCTGAACAGAGTGGAGGTGGAATGTGCTAAGGTTGGCCTCAGACTGAATGCAAAAAAGACTGAGGTAATCACCTATAACATGGACCATCCGCCGATTACATCAGATGGCAACGCTCTGCGAGAGGTCAATGACTTCAAATACTTGGGTTCCTG
The DNA here is from genome assembly GCF_960531495.2 of Zeus faber. Classification (NCBI taxonomy): domain Eukaryota; kingdom Metazoa; phylum Chordata; class Actinopteri; order Zeiformes; family Zeidae; genus Zeus; species Zeus faber. The sequence continues at coordinate 28,795,262 of NC_137200.1, read as the reverse complement.
GGTGAACTCCACAGAACAGGACCTTAAGGTCAGGAAGGCACTAGTGTGGAGGGCCCTGAACGGTATGTCAAGAGTGTGGTGCTCGAATCTCCCTCGACACATAAAGCTGAGCCTATTCCACGCCACTGTGGAGTCTGTCCTCCTGTATGGCTGCGAAAGCTGGATCCCGACACCCACCCTGCAGAAGTCCCTGGATGGGTGCTACACCAGAATGCTACGAGCTGTTCTGAATGTGGACCAGAACATCCACATTACCAACAAGGACCTGTACGGGCAACTGCCGCTCAGCAAGAAGATAGCATCTAGGAGGATGAGGCTGACCGGCCACTGCCACAGACATCGGGAGCTCCCGGCCAGCAGGCTGGTCCTATGGGAACCAACGCACGGGCATCGATCGCAAGGACGTTCAGCGCTAACGTATGTGGACGTCTTGATGAAGGATGCAGGAGCTGAAAGCTCTTTGGAGCTGGCCAGGTGTATGGCGAACCGGAAGGATTGGAGACTCTGATGGAAGCTCGTCTGAGGACGACCGAGAGAGAGAGAGAGAGAGAGAGATGATACCCTCCGTCATGCTATCTCCTGCGAGATGCTTCTCCGTCAACCACCCCAACGGCAGATTCGGTCCGCAGCTTAGACATTATTTCAACAAAAAATCGACGGAACGTACGGCTCGTAACTCGGAAAACTCGTATGTTAGTGTACTCGTAACTCAAGGTACCACTGTACTACCAATCCTACTGCTACTACCACAACTCCCAAATCTACTACTACTACCAACCCTACTACCACGCCAACTACTACTTCTACTACAACTACCAAACCTACTTCTACCAGGTGTGGTGTGATTTGAGCGGCCATACCTGACCTGGATCTAGATAATTAGGATCTTGGACCCCAAGTGGCTCCACCGGTCCATCTCTGTTCTGATTGGTTGCAGCCTCGCATTGAAGTCTGATCAATGAATCTTTGGAAATGCAAATATCATATCATATTATGTTTTGTTGTGTTCATGAAGTAGCTTTGCTGTTCATACTTCTTTGTCGGGTTAGTAAAGCACTAGTTAACTAGACTGCTAGTTGAACAAGTTCCAGTGTTATTTAGTTATTTATGGTTCTTTCAAACTAGTTGACATCTGAACTCAAAATGACTCAAAGTCACAAGAACTTTAGAAACTTTAGGAAGTTTAAACTCTTATAACTTGTGTTCTCTTCCTGGACTTCCCCTCAAAGCAGTGTGGCGCTAGTTTGTATTTTAAACACCTTTTAGGAAGGACTATGGAAATTAGAGGCTACGGCTTTATCGCAAAGCTGTAACAGAAGCTGCTCTCCTCATAAAGGACGCACGTCAGAACATTCTTCAGCAGAACATCAGAGAAGAAGATAGAAGATCATTTAACCCGAAGGATCGTTCCAAGGACACACCATGTTTTGCTGTGCGCTGTTCCTCCTTCTGCTGCTCGGCTCCCTCCGTCCCCCAGATGTTGAAGCGGTGTATTCAGTGCAGGACTGCAGTGAGTACTTCTTGGGAAGCACTCCTCCACAGATCCCGCGAGTGTTGCATGATGGAATAATTAATACCAGTGAGCAGTAGAAGCCAATCTGTCAGACATTCGAAGGAAAAAGAAGGTTCATGACACCCTATGACAAAGTCAACAAGATTCCAGTGTTTTCTGCATACAAGTATGAGGGGTATAGAAAGGGCAGACCTGGAAGACACTGGAAGATAGAACCACAAGTAACTTTACTTCTAATCTATCTAATTCCTACAAGTCTTAGATCCTTGGATCCTGCCAAATTCAAACCACTGTTTCCCTTTAGTCAAGAAGCAAAGTAGAACGTAAACACTTTCCAAAGTAGATTCTGGCTGAAATTATTTCTTTGTTTTGAGGACATTTTTTTTAAAAGAGTGGACGTTTGTGTGGTTCCTCCCATTGATTTGAGTGCCCCGCCCCTGGATGATGTTCTCTTCCTGTGCTTGTCCACTGCTGTAAGCCCAAATTAGACGGCTAGTATGTCTCCCTATAGCATCTGGGCTAGGGTGCTGTGTTATGCTTGTGTTGTCCATAAAGCTGCTTGTTAGAGCGTTGCTTCACCCCAACATCTCAGATATTTTGAATGCCCCCTCGGGGTGGGAGAGATTGCTCAGGGTGGCCACTAGTTTGGTCCTGATCCTACCGTTGGCCTCCTCCTCCACAGAGTCCAGGGTGACAGCAAGGACTGAAGCTGCTTTCTTCACAAGCTGCTTCAGCATCTTTGCATCACCAGCCTTGATGCTGCTGAACCAGCACACCATCAGGTAGAACATTGTGCATCCCGAACAAAACAATATATTGTGCAAGTTTATTTTAGATGTATTTATTTTGAAGAGCATGGCACCCAGACGGCATTAGATGTAAATAAATGCCCCGGTCACTATTTGAGAAAAAAATGGGTACTGTAAATCACATTGAATTTGATTTCACTATTTTTCCTTTTTTTTCTCATCTGAATGTAAAGCAAAACCACTGCCAATTCGTCTTGCAGTCGAGTTTGTGCCTCTTTGACCATGAGCTCTTATTAAGTTCTTATTGAGTGTTCTGCTGTTCTGATGGTGTTCTGGGGCATTTTCTCCGGTGGTTCTTACATCTTTTTAAGTGCACTATCAGCTTTAAAGGCAGTTGAGAAACCAAAGAACACGACCCTGACAGTGCTGCCAGCCTCATCGGATAGCATCATTCCCACGGAGAAAGTTCGGATATTTCCGAACCAGAAACCGTGGGTCGATAAATCCATCCGCAGCGCTCTGAATGCTCGCACGGCCGCTTACAACGACAGTCTGGTATCCGGAAACATTGACAGTTACAAAGCGGCGTTGTACAATCTGCTGAGGGCGGTGAAGGACGCTAAACGGATGTATAGGGACGGAGTGTAGCGACAGATGGAGCAACGTGTCCTGCCTCCAACAGGTCAACCGTCATTCCTGTTCCGAAGATCGCCTCTCCAGTCTGCCAGAATGACTTCTGTCTGGTGGCCCTCACCTAGGTGGTCATGAATTGCTTCGAGAGGCTGATTGAGGATTACATCTGCGCCTCTCTTCCTCCCACCTTGGACCCGCTGCACTGGCCTAACAGATCCATGGACGATGCGTTCTCACAGGTACTGCACACCACGGTCACGCACCTGGGTGGCCGGAAGGGGGCCTATGTGAGATTGCTGTTCATTAACTACTGTTCAGCTTTCAATACCATAGTCCCCACCAGACTGGCTGTCAAGCTGCAGGAGCTAGGACTGAACACTCCGTTGTGTGCCTGGATCCTGGACTTCCTCTCAGCCGGGCCCCAGGTGGTTAGGGTGGGGAGGCACATGTCCAGCTCCCTCACCCTGAACACAGGATCCCCCCAGGGCTGCGTCCTCAGCCCCCTACTGTACTCCCTGTGCACACATGACTGTTTGGCCAGGTCCAGCTCCAATACCATCATCGAGTTTGCTGACGACACCGTCGTGGTGGGCCTGATCACTGATGAAGGTCAGCACAACTAAGCAGCTGATTGTGGACTTAAGAAGGGGATTATAACTGAGGATGCACGCGCCTTTGGTGATTAATGGGATTTCTGTCAACAGGGTGAGCAGCTTCAAGTAGGTACTTGAAGCTCTGGGAGTCCACATCACAGAGTATTTAACATGAACTTTACAAACAGACACTCTGGTGAGAAAGGCGAGGCAGCGTCTTTACCACCTCAGGCTGCTAACGAAATTCGAGGTCTCGGCGGGGATCCTGAAGTGCTTCTACTCTGGAGCTGTGGAGAGCATCCTGACGGGCAACATCACTGCCTTGTTTCGGAACTGTACTGCTCAGGACAGGCCGGCCCTGCAGAGGGCGATGCGTTCAGCCGAATGTACCACTGGAACTACCCTCCCCTCCCTGCAGGAGTTATACACCAGGAGGTGTAGTAGCAGAGCTGCAGGATCATGAAGGATCCTCATCACCCCAACAACGGACTGTTCCAACTACTGCGGTCGGGCAAGTGCCTACGCAGTCACAGAGCGAGGACAGAGAGACTGAAACAGAGGTTCTTCCTGCAAGCCATAAGGACTGTCAATGCTAAACTCAGTATTGTATGTAGCATACTGTACTGCATACTGTATCACTGTTCTGGGTTACTGCATTCTGTGCTCTATTGCTGTTCTGTTCGGTGTTACTGTATTGCTGTGTCATACAGTATTCTATACTATATATCTCCATACTCACTTTATTCACATGCACTTTACTAAACATATCTGTAGATATAAATAGCCTAATCCATATACACAACTCTATTCCCTTCTATATTGTTCCCCCGCTTTTTGTTTTGTTTTTGAGTGTTATTTATTTTTTATTACATTTTATTTATGTTATTCTATTCATTAACTGTATTACGTTTTAGGAGTCAGTTAGTTTCAGTTAGTTAGCTTAGTAAGAATTAGGTTAACTATTATGTTCGGTTTAGTAACTATTGTGTATAATCTCCGGGTGCGTTGCGAAAACATTTCACTGCATATGTATGAATGTATGTATATGTATGTGACGAATAAACCTCTTAGATGGGAGTGGGCTCTGTGGAGCAGGTAGATGATTGCAGGGGGATGGGAGGGGACCGTCCTCTCCCAGCGGGTGGACCTTGGTCAACCGTTTTCCACTCTGATAGCATTTAAAAAATGTAATTGCCTTGTTTGGAAACAGAAATGCAGTATCTTGACAACATTCATGCATTTAATAATTTGCAGCTTGAAAGGATAGAAGACGATGGGAACATAAGACTTTCTGACAACCAAGTGACCTACGTCCACTGGGCTGGAAATCTCGACCACACCAATTTTCAGGGATTTGACAGAGGACACTTGTTTCCCAGTTCTCACGCATTTAGTCAAAATCACAAGAATTCCACCTGCACAATGACCAACATCATTCGCTGGATCAATATGGAGGCATGTGTCAAATGTGTCATGAAAACCTACTGCGTCCACGACAACTGTCCTGAAGCGTTTGTCCTGATTAGAGCGGTTCCCAGTGACGACAACTTCCTCATCAACAGTCGACAACAACAACAACCACAACAACAACAACAACAACAACAACAACAACAACAACAACAACAACAACAACAATCGAGAATCAACATCCCAAAGATGCTCTGGACAGCGTTCTGTTGCCAGACAGACCAGGGTATGTGGCTAGCAAGTGCTCACTGGGGGGACAACGTTGGTCCAGGCCAGGACTTCATGGAGACCATGAATGTAAAGGGTCTTCATGATAAGATGTCGACGCAGGACTTCAGCTTTGAAGCGTTTCCTCGGCAGCAGTGTCCTCTGCAAACCAGCATGCAGGAGTTCTATCCTGCTCTGAATGCTGATCCGGACTGCAGATGTCCTCCATCAGCTGCTACAACTACAACAACATCCACCACAACTACTGCCCCCACCACCACATCTACTGCCCCCACCACCAAAACTATTGACCTCACCACCACATCTACTGCCCCTGCCACTACCACATCTACTGCCCCCACCACCACATCTACTGCCCACACCACCACACTTACTGCCCCCACCACCACATTTTCTGCTCCCACCACCACCACATCTACTGCCCTTGCCACCACAACTACTGCCCCCACCACCACATCCACTGCCCCCACCACCACCACATCTACTGCCCCCACCACCGCTACATCTACTGTCCCCACCACCACCACATCTACTGCCCCCACCACCATCACAACTACCGCACCCACCACTACCATGTATGTGTATGGAAGGGTCTGTAGTACTAAAGTCTTCAGAACTTTAAAAGAAAAAAAAATAATTCCCTGACCTTGGGTACCTCCAGAGTACTTGTCGCTAAAGAGGGTGTTGAACAAAGCTCCTCGCTTCCACCTTATGGCCCTACAACTACAGTATTGAACTCCTTCCTGGTTCTATTCCCCAGAAGGGCAGCCTCTACTCTCTGTCCATCCCAGAGATGAAGGCCTTGGAAGACTACGACCATGATTTGTTGGCAGCGGGTGTTATTTGACCCTCTCCAGCTTCATGCTTCTTCTTTGTGGGGAAGGACAAGTTACGGAGACCCTTCATCAACTACCATGGTCTGAACAATATAACGGTGAAAAATAGGTATGGGCTCCACTCATGTCTTCTGTCTCAAATTCTCAATCTCCAGAGCGCTTATCTTCTGCTCTGCATCAATGAGGGAGACAAATGGAAAACTCTTTCAAAACCCCCAGAGGAAATTATGAGTACCTTGGTATCCCCCTTGGTCTCACCAATGCTCCTGCAGTCTTGGTCTTTTGGCCATGGTTAATGATGTTCACAGAGACTTCATTAGGGGTCCAGCCCCCAAGGCTGCAACCCATTTATTATTGTTCGGCAGCCCCTTCTCAAGATTCAAGATTCAAGATTCAAGATTCAAGATTTTTTATTTGTCACATACATATGCATACTTTCATACATATATGCAGTGAAATGTAATGCAACGCACCCGGTGATAGCACACAATATGTCCTAGGAAAAAAAGAAATAAAAGTAAAGAATTCCTTTCTAATAGACCGACTAACTTCTTGTTAGTGTTCAGGAAAATATTAATTAATATCTGAATTTTGAAGCCTAAAACTATCTGGAACACCAGCTTCAGCATAACACACGAACAAGGTTTAGGTCTTGTTTGAAACGCGTTGTAAAAAAGACCTTGTGGTCGAAGTTTCATCCAAATTGATCCGCATACGGACTGTGTCCAGTGTGCGATGTATACACCGTCACTTTGTAGTCTTTAGACATTACAACTGTATATTTATATAGCTTCTTTCTAGGTAGATGTCAGTAGATCTGTTAGATTGATATTTTAAATCTGTGGTCTACATTACTGAGCCGGATTATTGAAAAAAACAAAACAATAATATTCCTTAAAATGTCGTCAGCGCGTCCCTCAAAAACACTGAAATGTGCGACTCACTGATGAGTTCAAGATCCAGCGAAGCATCGGAAAAATAGAAGCCCTGCAATGGTAATTACCCACAGAAATACCACAATGTTTTTGATACTTCTTCATAATGTTACTTACTGAATATTTAATCCAAGTAAAAAACTCAACAAATAAATAACGTGCCCGACACTGCACAAAATGGCCACCTGTCACTGAGATTGCAGCTCTGTTTCCACAGACAACATTGTGAGTTCCAACAATGAGAAGTTCTGGTTTACAGACAAACATTGAAAGTTATTTTAAAGAAAGGAGGGTTGCTCTGCGTAAACTGCAAAGTGGTTGCTCCGCGAGACGGGCAAACAAGAAGCAACAGGCCGGGGGGAGCCCATGCTGCGTTCAAGTAAACTTGGAAAACCATTCTATGTTTCAGAGAACCAAGGAAACTGTAAAACACATCGAACATCACTAAACTGGACCTTGTGTATTGCTGCCTGCAGCTATATTTGTTGTCAAACTGGATTATCATCCAGGTAGACATCCTTATCATCTCCAGCTCTGAGCAGGAGCATGTTCGCCATGTCAAGTGTGTTCTCCGGAGGCTTCTGGAGAACAAGTTGTTTGTAAAGGCTGAGAAGTGTGAATTCCATGTGCCCAACGTCTTCTTCTTGAGCTTTGTGTTTGCTGAAGGGAATGTGCAGATGGACCCACCAAGTTTCAGGCAGTTGTCAACTGGCCGACTTCCACAAATGATTCATCTGGAACTATAGCCTGGTGGCGGCACCACTCTCTGCAATGACCTTCCCAAGTTTACCAAGATAAATCGTGATCGTGGCATCACCCCTTGCGGCCGCCTGCACGGGCGCTCCGTGTTGACTCGCACATTTTAGTATTTTTTTCAGTTTTTTATCACCATGCCCCCCAAATTCATCGACAGTGATCTCCGGGGTTCTGATCTCCCAGCATTTATATTTCATTTCATGTTTATTTTTATCTGATTATTTCCTCGTACCATGTCACTAACCCCCATGACATCTGCTTAGTCCTTCGGTATAAAAACCAGTCCACTTCCCTTTGTTCTCTACCAGATTGTCTCTTGCATTATGCTGAGCTTTCCACTTTCCACTGATTACAACCTGTTTCCTACATCTTCCGTCCGAACTTCTACCTGTTCCCTGGACCCTGATTCTCTGCCTGTTCACTCCAGGATAAGTGTGCCTTCTCTGACTGATCTCCTGGTTTTGACCCATGCCTGTTTTTTGGAATAAACTGGACTTCTTACCAGATTGTTTTTGTGTTTTGCTGATCGATTCACATCCATTATGAGTCAGTGAGCGTAACACACCGGGGGGCAGCACGAAGGTTCGGGTTAAAGCATTTCCCTTAATTAGGCGTTATTTTTTTATTTTCCATTTTTTAGGGCCACTCTCTGAAATCTCACTACAAAAGATAAAGTGCGGAGGAGCCAAAAAAGGAGAAAATCGTGTAGTTATCCCGAAAAGAAATCCCCGGTCTGGGTCTCTGCTCTGCTCCCCGGGACAGGCCCTCCACCCCCCAGTGAGCAAGATGTGTCTGAGTGCGCTCCGAACCGCTGCCGTGTTCCTCTACTATTTGAGCCAATCTGATCTCAACCAAGGAAGAGAAAAGAAAAGAAGGAAAAGAAAGAGAGCCCGTTTCAGAATGACCTGTAAATGGGATTTACAATGATTTATTTATTGTTGTTGAAGACTTTCTGAAGGTATTATTTTATCAAAACAACTGGGCACCAGTGACAGTGGAATTTCGAGTATTTGAAACTTGCAGAAATGTTTTCTCAGCCACAAACACAGCACAACAGTTACACTTTCTCAAATTCTTCATTGCCGATGCACAAATCCTATTCTACAAATTACAAATTAAGAAACAATACGCCCAAAATGTTGCTACAGTTGCTGTAGTAAATATGATGCGAAACACATTCACACTATCAAAAAGTTGCACACCACTAAAATATTTTTTCACAAATATATATTTTTTGGGGATATTTTTCTAGCACAAACACAAGTCAATGACTAGAACCTCTTGAATCTGCCACTACAAGTCTCAAATGCTGTTTTTTCACTCACAAATGACAAGTTCCGCGTGCTCCCACTTTCGCACCACTTATCTCAGGGAAATGGTTAAAAAAAAGTACATTTTGTTTTTTTCTCGTTTGGGCGCCCGTCCAGATGATGAGAAAAGCACCGGGCGGGGTTAAAATGGCAACGTGGAATACTTGCTCACTAGGCATCTCACCAATAAAACAATCAATCATGATACTTTATTTTCTTGAAAACAACTTTTATTTATTTCTGATTGAATAATTATCAAAATCAAGCAAATGGATCAAACATGGTGTAATATTTCTGCGCAGAGCCCGACATAAATATTTTTAAAATAAAAAATGCATACATTATTTTCTCCCCCATCGCGGACGGCCCTTTCGCACTCACGGCCCCTGGGCATGTGCCCAGATTGTCCATATGGTAGATCCGGGCTTGTACTATAGAGTAAATTTATGTTATGAAAAAGAATCAAGTAGGGATTGTAAATGTTGTTTCAGCAGTAATATGACGCATAACACAGCTGTGGATTGTAGGAGGGCAAAGGGCATAAGAAATAAAGGAAGAGATCTGTTGTTCGTCACCTCACCCCTCGTTTCGAGACCTGATAAGTATAAATAAAACTATTAAATTACAATTCATTATCGACCTGGGTGTCACCGTGTCGATGAGAAAACATAGATTTCCTGTTTTCACGGTTTCCCTTTAATTTATTGTGAGGTTCACTGAATTATGCATGGATGCATGAATGTGTGGATGTATGCATGGACGGAAGTAAGGCTTGATGCATGGTTGGATGATGGATGGATGGATGAATGGGTGAATAGATGAAAGGATGCATGGATGGAAAGATGGATAAATGGGAGGAGTCCAGTTTTTGTTGTCCAATGCTCACCTCGGTGTTCGTGATAAAACGAATGGTTCTTTTGGAGAGTCTCTTTACAGACTCTTTACGAGAGATTCAATAAAGAATTTGTCCGACTATTCATTCGTTTGATTCAGTCGGTGTAATGAGTCAGAAGAGTCGGTTTGGCTCTGAATTGTGGATGATTCCTCACAGGAATCATTCGATTCCGTCACAGTTATTTATTTTAGTGGAAAGTGTAAGTCAATCACATTCAATATGAATTATGTCAAATGCCTTCACCATTTATTCCACATTAATTTAATCCCCAGTAATCGTTTCAAAGTTGGTGAAGCTTGAGGTGCATGGGTGACTCGGGACACATGGCTCCCGGCTGTTTTGGTTCGAGAGAGGAGTCTACGATCAGCATACGTGACTTGCTGCACTTACTGCACAGCATCGCGAATGAACAACTCTTTTGTCTGAGTGACTCTAGACTCCTGAGTCATTTAAAATAATTGTTCACTGTTAATGAATGGTTTGTGATTCTTACACCACTACTCAGCGTCCATGGCTCCATCCAGGGGCTTTGGCTTGTCCTTGGTTGCTGGAGGACTGTGTTAAATCTCCTCAACAATCGGCTGCGGGAGATGAGGTTCATTTATCTTCTTAAGTAGGAAGACCAACACTGAGGAGATGTTGCCTCTCGTAACAAGACCCGCTCCTCCCCCCACGCCTCCCCCCGCCCTAAAACAAACCTGTGAACTGTTTCCAGATCAATTAAGGACGTAATTAATGAAAGCCAGGAACCTGAAGAGCCTGAGCAATCACCAGAGTGGGGACAGTGAAAAATGCGGCAATCAAATTAATCAAGCAAAATGCACAGTCCAATTACTCCGGAGCTGAGTGGAGTGTGGCCGATAGTTATCATTAAATTAGAGCCAGCGGCGTGGGAAGACGTAGGATGCACATGGCAAGGATCCTCCATATTTAGATGGAGGATGGAGAGTCCAGAGTCAACACAACAAGTCCTCAGGACCGGGGCTCCGAACGTTAATTAAAGCTTCTATCAGTGTCTGAGATATGACTTCCAGCACAGACTGAAAGATATGAAGATGCTAGAAAACTAAAGACATACAGCAGGAAACAGGGAAATCAGATTGGCTGATCGTGCTAAACTTCTTGTTACTCGGTGGGCGAGATCAGATAAGACAACACTTTATTAAGCCCCAGAGGGAAATTCAACGGCCACAAAAGCAATGATTGAGAAAGAGATACAATGGAGTAGCACTATACTAGCTCATGAGACTGTACTAACTAGTGACTAGTAGCCCAATGTGGGCACATGGCAGTTAGTCTACCATAAGTATTGTACTAGTTACAGTATTGCTGTATTACTAACAAAAACAGCTGTGGTAGTTTCGCCTACGACGCGTATACTGGGACCTCCAGCACAGAGACACAGAAGACGGGGTTGTAGACACACCAGTTTATTGTAGCAAGAGGGCTAGTTGGAATTAGCCCAGGAGCAGATATACATGTACCATGACAGGGCTCCTCTCCTGAGTGTGTGTGGGGATGGGGGTTTTACCTGTTGCTTGTTAGACCAACCAATGAGCAACAGGTGTGCATCCACTCTGATCCTGGATCCACCAATTACCTAGACCCAGGTCAGGTATTGCTGCTCAGACCGCACCGTCCCCACAACACAACGGGGTATACTGTAGTAGTAATGTTTGGCTGTGGATTGTGACTACAGTTCAGCTAAAACCAAATGACGGTTTGGGCTCCTTTGTTCTTTTGTGACGGTGGTTCTCAACATTGGATCTTGGGACCAACCAGGAGGACCTCCCAAAATGATTAATAGTTCAACTTGACACCGTTATTTCATTTCCGAGCTGTCAGCATTGCCAGAGAGTCCAATAATGACCGTTAGATACTTGAATCACGTACAGTAGATGGGATTTGACGTAACAGACGCACAAGGCGTAAATTTAGTGCACAGAAACAGGGCTGCCATGATGAAAAATATATTTTTCATTTTATGACGTTGAAAGACACTTTTTCTGTTATGTTGTGGAACAGCCACTGCACTCTCTCCTGGAACAGCAGTGTAGAGGAAACAACCACAGGATTGCTTTCCTCGGACTCTCTCCCACAGAGATTCACAGGAGATTCACAGGAGGTGCTGTGAACCCTGTGGAGATCCCGGATCTACTAACACTCCTTGACAATGGAGGCGCCAATTGGGACACTCCCCAGGTCGGGACGTGGACCTTTACCCAAGGGGACGGAACAAAGAAAGACTTCAAGACGACCAAATGGCTGCGTTTATTTGTCTCGGCATAGACTGGGTCAACAAACCCCTTCGACGATCCCCCTTTCTTTGATCTAGAAAAAACGCCCAGTGGAGTAGGAAGTAGCAGTAGTGGAAGTAGGTGTCTTCCGGAACAACGCCAAACAACAAAGATGGCTGGAGGATGACACTATGTTTATTTTTGCACAACTAATGCTGCGTTCGGATAGAACACAGTAGACGGGAACGGGGAAACTGCACTTTGTGAATGGTGCAGGGGGAGGAAAGAAAAACTGGAGCGAGGGAGAGGTTTGGGTCTGTTTATATTCAGGAATTTTAGCAATGTTTAGACATTTTATTAGCCTCTCTTGTCCATATCTGCGCCAGACCTGATCAGCTACGTAACATCCGACTCATTCCATCGCGAAAGGATATACAGTTGTAAATATTCCTGTACGAGTGAACCAGCTCAGCGATTCTTGCCTCGAACTTCTCAATTTTCAAATGAAATGAAATGAGATAGAAACACTCCTGGCGTTACCAAATCGTCAACCCCCCGGTGACGTCATTAGCTTAAATGTTATCAATTAATCGATGATTGTTTGTTAAGGTTAACGACTATCCATTAAGGAAATCCCTTTAAATTTGCGTTTTGCGTTTTGCCCATGTTTTGGCAGCGCACTTGCAATACCCCCGGCCCATAGGTTGGGAATCGCTGGCCTACACACTTCAATCAATGACTAAGACAGACAATGGCCTCCAAGCTGCTACATGATAAGAGCTGATGTGCTGATCGAATGAAGTTAATTTCTCCTGTAGAGTTAAAGTTAACCGCCCTTAGTGTGTGCCTCGTTTTATTATTTTGATAAGTCACATAACTTCCTACCTCACTATTGTCTGAAATTCGGCATTTATTACCTTACTTTCTTTATCATTTATTTTATTATAATTTAAAATGTTCATACGTTTTAGGTCCGTGCATGGAGTGAAATTAATTTGCAGTTGTTCACGTTGTATAATACAAATGCCTTTTTTGGGGGTATTTCCTAATTTCATTGTCCACATTGTGCAAAGCAATTCAGCGGAGCAGAGCGTCAGCTTCTTCCATCTTGTACAATGACTTGTACAATGACAATTGAACCAGGAAGTCGAGAGCCGGAAACGAACAGGGACAGCTGACCTTCAAAGCAAAAGTTGCATGTTTTCGCCTTCAAAGTAAGATTTGCATGTTTTGAAGCCTGTTGGCTGCAGCGGTCAATTTAAGGAGAGATTAAATAAATAAATAAACAAATTGACTCAGTAATGAACATAATTCATAGCTGTTATAGAGTCATATTTCTGCCACTTATTTCCAGCGGATTGTGAATTAACGCCGCAAAGCTATCCGATGTAAAAGTCCTTCAAGTTTATTTACCGTTATCTCTTTTAATTAGCCTACATGAATTAAAAATAAATAAATACATTATTTTTGGTGGATTATCCTCGTGTCTGTATAATTAAACAAATTGAATGCAATGGTAAGTTGAGAGCAATACAACAAAATCAGAAGCGCCTGCTGAGCACAAGCACCGTGGGCTTTCGCAACTCTATTTTTTGTATAGTTTTATTAATCCCTCTGGGGGGAATTAGTTCTCTGCATTCACCCATCCTAGTATCTGACATATCTAGGAGCAGTCGGCTGCTGCCAGCCGCTGGTCTTTATTTTTTTTAATTTTAGCTTTTTCAATAGGACAGCCTCTTCCACACTGTTCATATGTAATCTGCTAACAACACAGCTCTGGCACGGTGTGGCACGGTGGCGCAGTGCATTGCACTGCTGCCTCACAGCAAGAAGGTCCTGGGTTAGATTCCCGCCTGGGGCGCTGTTGGCACCGTACTCCGGTGGGTTATCTCCCAAACAGGAGCCTTTCTGTGTGGAGTTTGCATGTTCTCCCCGTGCTCACATGGGGTTTCCTCCACCTCACGTCAGTAAGTACCCCCACCAAAAACATGCACCATCATGGTCTGACCAGCGATGGACAATTATCACCTGGTCCCCGGGCGCGTCCACGTATGCTGCCCACTGCTCCTGGCTGTGCCCCCGGAGGAAGGACAAGCCAGGATGGTCAAAAGCAGAGAATCCATTTCACCGGCCACCATCAAAAGCGTGTGTGTGCAAGCATGTGTTGTAGTGTTGCGTGACTAATAAAGACTGTTTCTTTCTCTGTATTACAGTGGTTATGAACCCTTGTATTATGTTCACTTTTTGGACCCTTTGGTGCTGTTCGGGCATTATTGGGGTTTTAAAAGTAATACAGAGATAAAAATGCACATAAAAAACTACTTAACATATATTGTCTTTATCTCACTTCAAACAATAAATATAACATATATGTTTAATGTTTGCAATTAATCTCTGCTCCATCCCTATGACTGACCGAGGGATCTGTCTACGGCTGGCTGTCGGGATCCTCCTACGTCTTGCTGTGGAGATCTTCTCAGGCTGGCTGTGGGTCTCTGACCACGGCTGGCTGTGGGTCTCTGACCACGGCTGGCTGTGGACTTCTTTCATACGGCTGGCTCTGGGTCCTCCAGCACCTGGCTGTGGAGCTCCTTCTGGTGCGTGCACTTCAAATCCACGTTCATACTCAGAATTTATTTATTATCCTCATATTCTGAAACATCCACTTCCACTTCACTGTCTCCCTCTCTTCCAATATCAGCTTCAAGGCCCTCTGAGCAGGGAAGCTCTTGCTCATATTGCTGGTGGAGGACTGGCATTGAAGTGACCTATACACTGTGATGTAGAGTTTTTAATCGCATTTGTCCCTCCCCCGATGTGGAGATGTGAGGGGTACAGCACGAGAAAATGTATAGAATGTTTTTCAATAACATTATGCAGGTTCCCACACTACAGAGAGTGAGTACATCTCTTTATCTGTGTGTGTGTGTGTGTGTGTGTGTGTGTGTGTGTGTGTGTGTGTGTGTGTGTGTGTGTGTGTGTGTGTGTGTGTGTGTGTGTGTGTGTGTGTGTGTGTGTGTGTGCATGTGTGTGTATGTGTGTATTTGTATATGTGTGTGAAGGACATGAATGTGTGGGGGGTTGTAGGATGTGTACTCAAAGAATTGTTTTATTTTACATGTAAAAAGAAAATGCATGCGTGCGTATAATTTTTCTTTGATTAAAACATTTTAATTTGTCAATTCGACCCAAACATCAGATAAGGGTTGACAATAATGATGACATGTAAAAGAACCTGTTTTCACTTTTCAAATTGCTTTGCTTTTTAAGAAATAAGACGTTCTACCCTTGCCTGTTACTCGTTGGCATTATGGTTAACACTGATTTCAGCATTGATTTCAACACTGATATTTTTTCTTATTTGAATCTTACTGCAGGTACCAGCACCTCATACAGATTGTGGGTTGTGTTTACCAACCTTTTAGGCCAGCCAATCAGCTCTTTCGCACTGAATAATGCACAGTTGGTGCTTCAGTCAGAGCAAAAACTTAATTCATTCAGTGATTCATGGGACCTAATGTCACAGTGCAAGGGATTTACATTATCTGCACATCACTTGTCAAGGTATTCAAATGGACGTTTTTTTCCTCCAACAACAGAACTTTATTTCAGACTCATTTGTCATGTCAAATTACATCACATTAGCAGAAGCTTTTGTCCAAAGTGACTTACAATCATTCATACACTGATGGCTGCTGCCATCAGGCACAATTAGGGGTTAAGTGTCTTGTTCAAGGATGCTACATACTGTTGGAAGGAGCCGGAACCAGCAGCCTTCAGATTACTAGATGACCTGCTCTACCTCCTGAGCTACTGCCCCCTGTCAAAAAAGCAAAATTAAGTTGTGCAATTATTTTATGAGAAAAAACTTAGATCTCAGTATTTGCCCCAAAATGCACGTGCTCACCCAAAAGGCCTTTCAACTGATATTATTGAAATCCATGCCAATTTTAAGGCTTGTGGTGTGGGGGTGGTGTGGTCTGAGCAGCCACACCTGAACTGGATCTAGGTAATTAGGGACCCAGGATCAGGGTGCCTGTACACCTGTTGCTCGTTGGTTGGTCTAATGAGCAACAGGTAAAACCCCCATCCCCACACACACTCATGAGAGGAGCCATTGTCATGACACATGCTATCTATACCGGGGCTGATTCCAGCCAGGCCGCTCTCTACAATGAACTGGTGTTTACAACCCCCTGTCTTCTGTGTCTCTGTGCTGGAGGGCCCTGAACACGCAACTTGGGTGGCGGGTGGCAGGCGAAACTGCCACAACTGTGTGTGGAATATGTCAAGCGTCGACAATATTTGGCAAACAACTTTGAATGAAAAATGTATTCACAAAACAAACCAAAAAAAAAAGAAAGAACAAACTCACCTTTTGACATTAGGAACAACAAAGCAAAACCCACCAACCAAACAAAAAGTAAAACAAAATACTGCTCAAGGCCTTTCACAGTCTCTATAACCTCCAGTCCGGTGCCCACAAATTGGAGTCCTGCACTTTGGGCAGGCTTCGCTTATGGTCAGCGGTGGACCAGCCATCTCAGCCGTGATGACATTAACACAACAAAAATGACAAAGGTCAAAGGCTTCTTATTATCGAGTCCAAATGTTTTAGTCGTAATGATTATACTGTAGTAAGATTTAAAAGCATTTGCAGCACTGGAAGCTCAACCTGAAACACAAATTGGAGCACGGACAAAGCACCACAGGCGCAGAGAACTACGGGGGAAATACTGTGAAGTAGATAGGGATCATTGTTTTTGAACATTTGAGTGTGCTTGCTTCGGTTTGAAGTACTTGAATAAGTACTAAATATAGTAGTCGAAGTAGTATGAAATGTAGTAGTAGTAGTCGTTGAAGGTGTCGAGGTACTCGAAAGCAATCAAGTATTTTAGGCATTATTTGATGTAATTGCAGAAGTTGAAGCAGTACATGAAGTAGCTGAAGCAGAAGTTGAAGGACCTTGACAGTTACTGAGAAAGATGAAGCAGTGTTTGAAGAAGCTCAATCAGTAATTGAAATATTTCAAGCAGTCTCTGACTCGTCTGGTCATCCGCTAGCTGTTGGGAACAGTGTTTCGATCTGGAGGGTAAAAGCCTCGTGAGAAAGTGTCCCCATTACGCACGGTGCTTGTTTCGTTCCACGAGGAGGCCTAAAATTATGATATAATATAATATATACTGTATATATATATATATATATACAAAAGAAACTGATTAAGTAGCCTAAATCACATAAATAAGTTGATGAATATGTAAATTAATCATAACATACATGAATCACAGCACTTGATTATAATTCCAGTGTCCGTGTCCATTGGCAACTTATTCACAATCAGTTGTGGGAAAGTAGCAGAGATATAACTGTACAACAGTTATGAATTATGTTCACTATTTAGTCCCATTTCTTTTTTGAACTTTTACTTGAAGGCAATATCGTGCAACTTATCCTTTGAAGACGAGCTGTCTGTGTTTCCGGCTTTCAATTTCCTGGTTAAACTTTCATTGTACAAGCTGGATAACGGGACAAACCTCGTGCACAAGTGCATTGCATAAGTTGGGCGGTGACATTCGGAAATACCTCCAAAAATGGCATTTTTCTTAATCAACGCAGACAACTGCAAATTAATTATACTTCAAGCACAGACTTTTAACTATTATTTAATTTCATTTATGAAGCATGATAAAATAAATCCAATTGATCAGAGAACTAGAACTAGATTTTGTCCGCTGCTGTTCCTTGAATTGAAGACAGTGATAAATGTACCTACAAGAGTTTCAATCTTACGAGACTGATCAATTATTGTTAATTTGCTTCATATTGTTTTCCTTTTTAATCAAGGGTGGTGCCCCAGAAATAAAAGCCATCTAATATGAAAATTTAATATTTGAATATACTGTAACATACAACACTACATAAACTGATACCTTCCAGTCCAGTCCAATGTTACGTTGTAATGTGGTTATAATGCTACAACAGCAAGGCGCCGCTAGGCTGACGGTGCCCCGCTGTTCCCGTTTTATGGAAAGGTACTGTGGTTTGATCCCCGTTAAAAAAAAACATGTTTCCATGCGAGGGTCCGTCTCGGCTCCAGGGCGATGGGGGCAGGACACAGCGCAGACTAATTTATGAGGAGGAGAAAAAAATGAATTGTTACGAGGGGGGAAAAAATATAGGAACATTTGAAAAAGTGGCGTTTAAAGACATCAGACAGACAGACGTCTGTTTTCTAATAATTGAACAGATGCAGAGTGAGTACTCAGGCTGCAAGTGCCATCAAAGATCCAAATCAATTTTTCATTAAGCAATGTTCATTCTTTGCTGATAAAGAGGGTGAGAGCGCGTGTTTACAGGTGGAGGGATGGAAAATGGTATACACACATACATACACGCACACGCACACACACAAAAATGTTTTTCTTCATCAAGAGCCAATTTAAAGTGTCTCAGTGCTCTACACCTCCCTCCTCACGTGTTCAGGTGTCCATGTTCATGTGTTCATTTCTCTCTCTCTCGTTTCCTCCTGCGCAGAAAGATGTTCACGCTGGCTCTAATCAACTGGTTTCAATGTAGAGGACGGATTCAAAGTACACGCAAAATCCATCCATCTATCCATCTATCCATGCATCCATCCATTCATCCATCCATCCATTTATCCATTTATCCATCCATCCATCCATTATAAAGGCCTATGTTTTTGTTGCTCGCTACTATCACTATTTTCAATATCTATTTATCTGTCTACCTCTCCTTGACTCATGTCATTTTTGTAGTTTCTTAAGGTTTTAATTTATTTTGTACTGTGTACTTTTTTCTTTTCTTCCTTCTCTTCCCCCTTATTCCTGCATTCACAGTCCACCAACCTGCCGGTTTCCACTGAAATCAGAGATTTTCTGACGGAACATTGCAAAAGTGCAGTACATGGTTCCCTCTCTGCCTCCCTCTACTCTGCCTCCACTTCATCCAACTCAGCCTTACCTGTACTCTGCCAGTACTCCACTACCTCTACTCCACCACCCTCTTCTCTACTTCCTTCTCCTGTAAAGACATAAGAACCACCGGGGAAAATGTCCCAGAACACCGCTGTCAGAATACTTGATAAGAACTTTGTCTACTTCTTTATATGCCATTCCATGGCACTAGGGGACGCAGATTCCATGTCACCTATTTCCAGAGCGATTTGCCGGAAACAGAAAAAAAAAACACAACTAAACAACAACATCAAAAAAAGACACACGGAATTACCTGAATTCTTTCAAACACCGGAAGGATGTGTTCCTTGGCAAGACGATGTAATTGGTTGTGGTTTCAACGGCCCGTATATGTTGAACAATTGACCCGAGCAACTGTTGAGTTTATTTCACAGCTCAAAATGT
This sequence comes from Zeus faber, assembly GCF_960531495.2. NCBI lineage: Eukaryota > Metazoa > Chordata > Actinopteri > Zeiformes > Zeidae > Zeus > Zeus faber. The sequence goes on along the minus strand of NC_137200.1, from coordinate 28,775,731 downwards.
GGTTATTGCTTTTCTTATTGGAATTATTTTTGACCTTAGTGTCTTTACCTCATTGTTGATGGAGTCAATAAAATATTTTCATTGTGTGCTTGTTTTGCCTCATCATTAAAGCTTCATTTTCCTCCAATGTGTATCCTTTTCTTTCTAGGTTTGCTGACATCAGTGATCATCAAGTACAGTGGTAGAAGTTAAAGTTTTATGGAATATTATTTCAGTTTAAGTGAAAGTTCCGCATTCCTCATTCTCCTGTAGTATTTACTAACCGCAGTGTCAGCTGTAAACAGTATTTCTATGAGGTGTGGAAAATATGTGACCCACTGCAGCGAAACCAGTATTGTTGCCCATTTCTTAAATCTCCACGAGCTGCCAAATAAGTTGGAAAAAAGGTTTCTAGAAGGAAAATTCGATTTTTCTGTGTTTTGTGTTTTTTTTTTTCTTTTTATCTCTCAACGTATCAGATCAATTATAAATCGTCAAGTTGAATATTCCTGTTCGATTACATGGGGAAACACAGTTCACTTACCGAGACACTGAACAGCGCTGAACAACACCGATCGACGGTTTACTTTAAAGCGACCGTCCAGGTGAAGATCATTCCTTCATATTCCATGTGATGGGAAGTCCCAATGTGAAAACGTTTTGATAGAGTTTAACCTTTAAATCGTACTTGTTTTACACACAGGTGGATATATTGTTGTGTAGGTGGCGTAACCCGCAAAGCAGAAAAGATGATGCCCCTTCCGTAAACAGATGGATAAAGTCACAGGACGAGGAGCCTTCGGTTTCACTTGTCTGTGAAACTTTCATCTCCTTGTTGTTATGGATTACGAGAAGCGGGTAGAGGAAGATCTAAATCATATCGCGGACAATAATCTGACCACTGAGATAGATCCAAGTCAGTGTAAGTGGAGCGTACTGGACTTGATTTTCCGCGATGATAGTCAGTTTTCCACAGCGACGCTGAATCTGATACAGGCGTTATCCCGGACTTGGAGAACATGTCAACCTGAATGTAATGATAAAACTGAATATTGTCAAGAAACACCGGAGGAGACCGACGATACACCCGTTGTTATTACTGCGGAATAAGTTGATGACGTGATGTCTGTTGAGGTTGGTGATGCAGAACATGAACAAATAGCAATGCAAGATTAGCAAGATTCTCAAGTTTACCTGCAAATGCGGCCAGGGGCCAACAACCTTGAAGATATTTGGAATACGCACATTTATATATTTAATGACACACCGAGGTTGATATACAGAGGCTAAAATTATTGACAGACTGTACATACTTGTATTCATTGATAACCTGTACATTACGTTCACTCATTCACTCTAGAGGGGTGGAGATACCAGTGTTTTGTTGTTTTGTGCACACTTTTAAACTTCAAAATAATTCCACTTTTTATAAAACATATTGTATATTCTTACAGTTGAATAAAAGCTTTTTTAAAAACAAAGATTTTGTGTGTCGATGACGCTGTTCAAAATTCTCAAGAAATACAAGAACAATGCAGAGATTTTCCCATTCAGCAGGGTGTCAAGTGGCCATTTGGCAAGTAGCTATGTGCCTCTGTTGGTCCTCCAAACCATTTGCATTCTGGGAGCTGGCTGAATGAAGCCTAGTGTGGGGGCAACTTTGAGGGTGATTATCTCAGAAGCACAGTTTCATCATTAAGCAATACCTTTAAAAATATTTGCTTGATTTGCACAAGTGACACCTTGTTTTAAAGCTCTGATTCGCCACTTTCAAATGATCTGGAAAACGTGTTTTCCCTGTGGTCGGTAACATATGAATATCAGCAAGGAAGTGACAAAATTCCAGTGACAAAATAGTGAAATTGAACTCAAACAATGTGTCACACAGTTCGTGGCAATATATAGAAGAGTGAGAAAAATATATCCCAAAACAAAGATGCACTTCAACAACTCAAAACAGGTTTCTCAAACAACTAGAACAAATTTCTTCACCGTGAGTGTGGTCATCCAGCTCTTCCATTTCCATATCGTACATAATGTCATTGACCCTCTTCTTGAAAATGGTAATGCGTCGTTGAGAGAGCCCACGCATAAAGTCTCGAGCTCGGCACTCACGGTACTCTTTAATATTTCCCCTTCAATTTTCACTAGGTGTTTTCTCCGGTGATGCGGCTTCAGAAAAAAACAAGCTGTGAGGCAGGTTGACCCAGAAAAGGAGGAGATTGAAGTCCGTCCCCTGCCATGAAGCGGCATTTGGACCAATTGGAGCTCTCAGAGTGAGAAATGGACGAAAGACGTAATTTGCCTCGGGGCTTGTGCAGAGAACACCGCGAGACCCCAGATCACCGTGTCAATTTGTTCTTATCTTGTTCTGAACACTTGGCAAAAACTTTTACTTCCTTTCAAGTATGCCTCTGCCTTAACTCCCTCCACTTTATCTTCTTCCTCTCACAAAAGGTAGAGTGGAGGAAGGTAGAGTAGAAGCAGAGTAGACGGGAATGTAGAGGCAGAGAAGCCTCTACATCCCCCTCTACTCTGCTTCTACTCCACCTTTCTCTACTATATCTTCTTCCACTCTACTTCTACCCTACCCCTCTTTACTCTACCTTCCTCCACTCTACCTCTGCTCTGAATTCCTACATATGATAGTCAGACTCTTGTGTTTGTGGGGCAAATTGATCAACTAGGAAGCATGTTTGCAGTGTAAACATGCTTCCTTTACTTCTTTTACTGGGTTATTTTCTGCCTAAAAAAATCAAATGAAAGTAACAGACTTCCTTTTGAATCGCCAGAAACTTTGCCTGATACTGGTGTTGGAGCCAGCCTTGCTTACAGGAGAGAGAGTGAGAGATCAAACATACCGCAGCTTTTAGGGACCAGCTAATATCCGACAGCTGCATCCTGTGCAGGCTCCCCCGACCTGCAGGTGGCGCCAAAACCACTCCCCATTACCACAATGGTATATGATTTTGAGAAACCCGTAGAGTATCCAAGCATCCATCCATTGTAAATATATACATATACTGTACATGTTCAGGTATTTCCCTGCAAAACCCTGTGAATGCACCCTCACACCCACACACACACACACACACACACACACACACACACACACACACACACACACACACACACACACACACAAACACACTCTAGTGTTCTTCATATATGATGGAGCTGACCAGAGCTTCAGAAACTACTGAATAATTGATGAGACGCACATACACAAAAAAAGTATCTGTCTCAGTGCCTCAGTTAATAATTAGCAACACATTTCCCATCCATCCATCCATCCATCCACTCACCCATGCATTTGTCTATCCATGCATACATCCAAACTTGTAATATAGCCATTTAGAATCCTACTTACATTTGTCCATCCATCCATCCATCCATGTTTCCATCCACCAATAGTTATAATGAGCAAATTAGTAACATTCATACATACAACCATCCATCAACCCATCTGCCGCAGATCTACCTGCCACACACTACAGAAGTGCTGTTTTTTGAGGGCCCTCCGACAGAGAGACAGATGATTGGGTTGAAACACAGCAGTTTTATAGTAGCGAGGGGCTAGGTGGAACAAGCCCAGGAGCAGGTGGACAGCATGTCATGGCAATGGCTCCTCTCCTGTGTGTGTGTGTAGGGATAGGAGGGGTTTTACGTGTTGCTCAGGGCAATCAACGAGCAGCAGCCACAGTGTGTGGCGTACAGCCACACTGATCCTGGGCCCAATTACCCAGACCCAGGACAGGTGTCGCTGCTCAAACCACACCATCCCCACACCACACCATCCATCGCTCTATCAATTCATCCATCCATCCATCATTCCATTAGCCCACCCAGCCAACCATCTCCGCCCATCCATCCATCCCCCAACCCACCCATTCTTCCAATTTCACTGACCCATCCATTCACCACCCACCCACCCAAGCCCCCATTCCAGTCACCCATCCATCCATCCATCCATCCATCCATCCATCCATCCATCCACAGAACCATCCATTCATCCCCCATCCTCCCATCCATCCATGGTTGTAAATAGCTAATTAGCTACAGTCGGCTCCATCAGGTCAGGTCTTGTCATTGTAGCTCTACAACCTTTCCCTTCATTTGAGACATAGAGTGAATTGACCTAATCACTGAGAAAAGGCACCAAGCCGCCAGCGTTGCTATGGATTCCGACACTGGGGTGGACGCCGAGGCGGACAGAGGGGGCTCTGAAAAAATTGGGGCCACTGAAGTTTGTCGACGAGCCAAGAAGACAGTAATGTAATAAAGTCACCTTCAAAGCCCCATCACCCTGCCATCCAGATTATAATGAATTATAACAAGTCTTCATCATGCTCAAGCCCACGTCGCCGCTCCATCCCTCCTTCTATCCCTCCGTTTGACTGTCTCTCCTCCTCCTATTCTGTCTGTCTTTCTCCCTCCTTCCCTCCCAGTCTCTCTCTGTCCGTCTCACTTGCTGTCTCTCTCGCTCCCTCCTTTTATCTCTGTTTGTTTCTCTCGCTCCCTCCTATCCTCCATCTCTGTCTGCCTCAGTCTCCGACTCGCTCTCTCTCTCTCTCCCCCTCTCTGTAGTCCCAAATTGATCTTTCTGTCTTTCTTTCTTTCTGTCTTTCTTTCTTTCACACCCACCTCCACCCTCTATCCTACTTTAAAGTTCCCTTTGGCACTTTGATGACGCTCCCTAAAACAGAGACATGCGGTGGAAGTCAGGAGCCGCTCGGCCTCGTCGTTTAAGGTGATTTAGTGAAGAGCTTTCGGGAGCCGTAAAAAAAAAAAAAAGTCTGAAAAATCTCGGTGCTTGTCATCGTAATACAAATCCAAATTAATATTTAAAAGGCGGATTTTAGAGCGTTTCGGTTGAAAAAAAAAGAAAGAAAGAAAAGAAGCAGGGACTTGGGGGGTCGATTAGAGCTCATCTGTTCTGCTGGAGTCCGGAGGCAGAGGGTTCCATCTTCATTTATGATTAATTTGGAATAATGGAAATGGTCTGAATGGGGGATAGGAGTGTGAGGAGGAGGAGGAGGGGGTGGAGGAGGTGGAGGAGGAGGAATTTATTCTCCAGGTTGAGCTTTGAGGGTCGGGGTCCAGATGAATTCATGAACTGGAAGAGGGAGAAATTACAGATGAAAACTTGAGTATGCTTATAACATGCTAACATGCTAACAAACGCATGGAGCCAAACTACACTGATGTGGATTCAAACATCCATTCATCCATCATCCATCCATCCATCCATCCAACCATCCACCCACCCATCCATCCATCCAGCCATCCGTCCATCCATCTGTCCATCCATCATCCATCCATCCACCCACCCATCCATCCATCCATCCATCCACCCGTCCATCCATCCATCCATCCATCTCTCCATCTATCTCTCCATCCATCCATCCATCATCCACCCATCTCTCCATCCATCATACATCCATCTCTCCATCCATCCATCCATCCATCCATCCACCGCTCCATCCATCTCTCCATCCATTATCCATCCATCTCTCCATCCATCCATCCATCCATCCACCCATCCATCATCCAGCCATCCACCTATCCATCCAACCATCCACCCACCCCATCCATCCACCCATTTATCCATCCATCCATCCATCCAACCATCCACCCACCCATCAATCCATCCATCCATCTATCCATCCATCACCCATCCATTCTCCATTCATCCATCATTCTTCATTCATCCAATCATGATGCTACCCACCCCACAATCCATTCACCCACGCATCTGTCCACCCACCCATTCATCCATCCATCCATCCATCTATCTATTGTATGTATGTATCTGTCTGTCTGACTGTCTGTCTGTCTGTCTGTCTGTCTGTCTGTCTGTCTGTCTGTGTGTCTACCATCACAAACACTTAGAAAACAGATGATTCATCTCTAAATGCCATCTCTGGTTGATCCCCGTTCATTAACAAATCATTAATATAATATTTTATTCAACATATAAACATTTATATACATAACAGCTGAATAATTCACTTTAATCTCATACTGTATGTACTGAGGGAAATGATGAAAAATCAAAGATTTCCCTTTTAAGTACCACGAAATAGCACAAAATAGCACAAAATAGCACAAAATACCACAAAATACCATGAAATATCACAAAATGCCACGGAATACCATGAAATACCATGAAACACCACAAAATACCACAAAATACCACAGAATACCACAAAATACCACAGAATACCACAAATAAACTGCAAAGTGCCTCCCTGTATATTGTAACACAAAGTACTATTTGTGGATGTAGTAGAGTGTAGGGTGTGAGTGTTTGGGGTTGAGTGGCAGCTGAGGTCACACACACTTCACTTCAGCTTCAGCTTCAGGAAATAAAATGGCGCCGTGTTCTCCGTGACATTGACTTTTATGGAACACGTGCCAACACTCAGCGCCGCTACAAGGATAATAGAACCTTTAGCTGGAGGCTGCCTGCGTGTGCGCGTGTGCGTGTGCGTGTGCCTGCGTGCGTGCGCACGTGGGAGAAGAAGAATTGAAAGTACAAAATCTTTTTTCCAAAGTACAACGTTACTTTCTCGAAGCAGAAATGTTCCACAAAAGGTCTGCCCCCCGACGCGAGGCTTCATGAGGCTCCAGCTCGCAGGGCGGCTCCGTTGTCCTCTAATGGTACTGCAAGAGGAAAAAGACCCAAAAATTCTCTGAACTTTGAAGCCCGAAAACGATCTGGAAAACCAAGTTCTGCGTAACGCAGGAGGAGGCTTGGCGTGTGGGTGTTGTTGGTGGTGTCTCGTTTGAACCACGCTGTCACAAAGACATTGTGGTTGAAGTTGAATCCAAGTAGATCCACGTACGGAGCAGAGATGAACAACAAAACAACCAGAAATTGAATGATTTTAAGACGGGCGTGCCAGCTCAAATTATGTCCAGCCTGGATAAAACTATCTGGGAGACGTACTTCAGCATGAGCTAGAAACAGCGTTGAGGTGTCGTTTAAACCGCTATGTCACAAGGATCTCGTGATACGGAGCAGATACGAGTGAAAAACCAAATAAATTTGACCCAAAATATTCACCTGCTCTTGGTTAACGGACACTAAGACGGTTTATGATGTCATCATATTATTTACTATAAATTATATTCACAGTAAGATGCTTTATGATGTCATCATATTATTTACTATAAATTATATTCACAGTAAGATGCTTTATGATGTCATCATATTATTTACTATAAATGTACAGATTGTGATTGAGAATGTCCAGTTGGGCCGTGTCCAGTGTGCGGTCTAGACACGGCCACTCTGCAGTGTTTAGACGTTACCAAACTATTGATTTACGTGTATATTTATAAAGATTCTTATATATAAGTATATTAATATAACTTCTTTCCTGGTAGATGTCAGTAGATCCTTTTGATATTTTTGATTTGTGGTCCACATTACTTTGCCAGATTAATGAAAAATACAATAAACACTAGTCCACAGGGTTAGTCACGGCTTCACTGGAAAGCACTGAGTTTGGCGACTGCTCAGATACTATTTCCAACCTACTGCTTAGATATAGAACCAAAATACTGAGTTACAGTTTGATCTTTCAGCAGTTTAGTTCTATATCTCAGTAGTTTGTTTCTATATCTCAGTAGTTTAGTACTATATCTAAGTAGTTTAGTTCTTTATCTCAGTAGTTTGGTTCTACATCTCAGTAGTTTGGTTCTATATCTCAGTATTTTTGTTCTATATCTCAGTAGTTTAGTTCTATATCTCAGTGGTTTCGTTCTATATCTCAGTAGTTTAGTACTATATGTCAGTAGTTAAGTTCTATATCTCAGTAGTTTGGTTCTTTATCTCAACAGTTAGGTTCTATATCTCAGTAGTTTAATTATATACCTTAGTAGTTTAGTACTATACCTCAGTAGTTTAGTACTATATCTCAGTAGTTAAGTACTATATCTTAGTAGTTTAGTTCTATATCTTAGTAGTTTGCTCTATATCTCAGTAGTTTAGTACTATATCTTAGTAGTTTAGTTCTATATCTTAGTAGTTTGCTCTATATCTCAGTAGTTTAGTTCTATATCTCAGTGGTTTCGTTCTATATCTCAGTAGTTTGGTTCTTTATCTCAACAGTTAGGTTCTATATCTCAGTAGTTTAATTATATATCTTAGTAGTTTAGTACTATACCTCAGTTGTTTAGTACTATATCTCAGTAGTTTAGTTCTATATCTTAGTAGTTTAGTTCTATATCTTAGTAGTTTGGTCTATATCTTAGTAGTTTGGTTCTATATCTCATTAGTGTAGTACTATATCTCATTAGTTTAGTACTATATCTCAGTAGTTTAGTGCTTTATCTTAGTAGTTTGGTGCTCCAGTATATCTGTGGACTCACTAGACGTTGAGCTGCTGATAACTCTACTTGTTCTCTCGATAAGGAAGCCTTCTAATGGTTAGAGGACACACATAGTTGACGTTTTCTTTGAACATTAGCATCGATAATAAGGTGTGTGTGAGTATGTCGGTACGTGTGTGTCCTCATGTATATGTGTGTGTGTGTGCGTGTGTTAGAAGGTCGTGCAACGCGCCGCCCTTCTACGTTTCTTCATGTAAAGTCAAACAAGCCAGATGGCTGAAGTTCCTATATCACTTTGAGGACTGTGAGTGAGTTTAATTTTAGTCTGGATGGACTCAGTGGGACCTCAAACCCTGTAGCAGACCAGATGTGTGTGTGTTTGTGTGTGTGTGTGTCGATCGATAGATAGACGGATAGATGGATGGATGGATAGGCAGATAGATAGATAGATAGATAGATAGATAGATAGATAGATAGATAGATAGATAGATAGATAGATAGATAGATAGATAGATAGATAGATAGACAGACAGATAGATAGATAGATAGATAGATAGATAGATAGATAGATAGATAGATAGATAGATAGATAGATAGATAGACAGATAGATAGATAGATAGATAGATAGATAGACAGATAGACAGATAGATAGATAGATAGATAGATAGATAGATAGATAGATAGATAGACAGATAGATAGATAGATAGATAGATAGATAGACAGATAGACAGATAGATAGATAGATAGATAGATAGATAGATAGATAGATAGATAGATAGATAGATAGATAGATAGATAGACAGATAGATAGATAGATAGATAGATAGATAGATAGATAGATAGATAGATAGATAGATAGATAGACAGATAGATAGATAGATAGATAGATAGATAGACAGATAGACAGATAGATAGATAGATAGATAGATAGATAGATAGATAGATAGATAGATAGATAGATAGATAGACAGATAGATAGATAGATAGATAGATAGATAGATAGATAGATAGATAGATAGATAGATAGATAGATAGATCGATAGATAGATAGACAGATAGATGGATGGATGGATAGGCAGATAGATAATGAGATTATATGAAAAAGGAAACAACTATGATCCTCCCAGAAATAGATACTACTTCTACCGTATGCCATCCGTATGCGATATCAGATTACTTTGACATTCACAGTAAACAGAGGTAGCGGCTGACAGTGCCAGATCATAAGAAAATACCCAAAAGCTTGTCCTTCCCCGCCTCAATTAAACTAAACAAGGACTGAGGAGGGTTTTGTTGCTGTAGTTCCTGTGAAAAGCAAATTAAAATGACACGCATCGGCCCCCGGAGAGCCCGGGTCCCTCCATGTCTCTGCAGGGACGGTACACACTGTGTACCACACTGTCATCAAAAAATGGAATTAAGTTGCCAAATAAAGAGATGTTTCTATTGATCCAAAAGAGAGAGCAAGAGAGAAGGAGCGCCTGACAGATTTACAGTCACTGGAGAGGAGTTTTACTTAAATTGACTCCTTTGACTCGAGCCCCAAGAGGAGTCGTATGGAAAAAGTTTTGCTGCTTTTATTTTTGCTGATGTGCAGTTTCATGGGTTGGTTGGTTGGGTTGCTAGTTTAATACTTTAATTTCAAAGGAGAATCGTACTCTGTGTCTCTCATGTTTTGGAAGATTTTTTTTTACTTATTAGTGATGCGGGACTCGCAAACGATTTGTTTATTCATAAATGAACAACTTCTTCATAACAAACGACTTGTTTGTGGTGAAGGGTTCTTTCACAGCGAAGGATCCATATGTAGCGAAGGATCTGTTCATAGCGAACCATTCGTTGCTCGTCCATGAGAGACAGCCGGAACTCCAACATAGGAACGGCATTGCAGCACAGGGGGTCGACATCAGTGTCGATGCACCACTGTTCCAACACATTCCACTTGGAGGCATAGAGTCGAGAAGTGGGTGGCGCACGAGAACCCACATTGGTGGAGATCACAATCCGCGTTGTTCAAGCCTGAGCATTTCAGGAGCCAGGCCAGCAGAGGTCGTCCCTGGACTGGAAACGATGGTTGGTTACCGAGCCCCCAGCCTGCGATAGCGCATCGCAATGCATGGGGACCTGGCATGGCATGTCATCAGTGGCTGGATCTCCATGAACCAAAGTGATCCGGGACAATCGGGGGCTACCAGTATCATGGACACCCCCCCCCCAGTACCCGTTCCACCAGTTGGGAAATAGACCTGACGGAGGGTAAAGAAGGGTAAAGAAGACCCTCCACGTAAAGAAGACCATCCGACCACGGATGGTGCATGAACGCGTCTACCCCCAGGGGCGGGTGGCCCCCCGCGTGGAGGGAGAACCACAGAGGACACTGAGCCATCTCCCTCGATGCAGAGAGGTCCACCCGAATAGTCCCCACAGCTGGAGCACTATATCCAGATGGAGGCGGCAGTCTGCTTCGCGGGGTCCGCCCGCCCTCTTCAGGTGGCATGGGATGTGGCTTGCCGACAGAAAGCAAAGCTGCAGCAGCACCCATTCCCATGGTTTATATAGGCCACAGCAGCTCTGACCTGACCTGCACATCCTAGCCCCATACCAGGGGTTCGAAGTGCTTCAGGACCAGTAACACAGCTTCCAGCTCCAGGAGGTTGATATGCTGTGTATGGAGGCCATACGACCCCCTACCACCTGGTCCCGCCCCATCCCATTCGGGAGGCATCCGTGAAAACCTGTCCGTAAAAGTAGACCAGGCCCAGATACACGCCCTGTGCGAGAGTCTGGGGATCCCTTCAATAGGCTAGATCCTTGTCCAGGGATTGTGGTACAACCAGCACCTGCAGCCGGCGGCACACCACGTCAACCGGAGCCCTCCAAACCATCAATGGATACTACGCATGTGTAGGAGGCACAACAGCTGCCAGTAGCCCGAGAAAATTCATTATAGTCAGTACCATTACTGAGTGGACCACCTGGACACGTCCAAGGACAGATATAATGTCTGCCCTCCGTGGTTTGGACAAAACGGTGCTCTCATCTGCACGGTGTCTAACTGTATACCCAGTTAGACCTCATTTTGATTGGGTACGGAAGCCAGAATCAGGAGGTCATTGAGATACGTCAGAAATCTGACCCCTTGATGACACGGCAGCAAAAGTGCCTACTTGACACAGCGGGAAAACACCGGCGAAGCAAGCTTGTATTGAAACAGTACCCTGGTGTACTTTAGGCTATTCCCTCAAAGGCGAGATGTTTCGGCACTATCGGGACATGAAAGTAGGCGTCTTTCAGGTCGATGTTGCACAGAATCACCCCCGTGGATCGCCCTGAGCAGCACCTTCATGGTGAGCATGCAAAATGGACGAGTCACTATGTGGCGATTCAGTGTGCACAGATCCAGGATCGGATGCACACCACCCATATCCTTCAGAACCAGGAAGACGTTTGAATAGAATCCTCTGTTCCGAAACTCCATGGGCACTACTGTCACAGCTCCTATGCTGGGGAGAACTGCTATCTCTGCATTCAGAGCTGCAGCCTTCTCCTGTGATGTGACCATCGTCCACACCACGCCTTGGGAAGGGGGGGCAGATCACAGAGGAGACGCGATCTGGCGTAGCTGTAAGCTCCCATAAGGGCTGGGTGGCCAGTTGGGGGGGTGTTGGCAAAGCACTCCACCAGATCCCTGAAGGCCAACACCTCCACTGGTCCCAGCCTGATCGACGGGGGCACAGCCCAAGGTGGGGGGGGGGCCTGTCATAAAAGGGATGATCAGGCATGCGTCTCCCTGAAACGTGATGCAGCTGTAGCCATGGTGCGGCCAGTCACAGTTCAGGAGCATATTGTGTGATGCCGGCCGAGGGGCAGCATATGCCGCGAGGGGCACTGTCAACGTGAAGCCATGGGAGTCCCGCTCAGGCACAGCATGCGGCCACCGGCGAGGTACCGTGCAAGAGCAGCCTCCAGCTCTATCAGCTCCTTGTGCGTGCAAAGTGACGGATGATAGAACATTATTGCTTTCATTAAGGAAGTGTTCCCTGCAGAGTGGCTTCCACGTCAACCGACTGTCCATCCTGCTTGGTGCTTCCCACCACGCACTGTCATTGGCGTATCTTCCTGGAGACTCCAAGGAGCTGGGTCGACCCGGTTCATGCCGCTCCAGCACGTTGGAGGATTGCCAACCAGATTGCTTATTTCTCGCCTCAAATTTGTTCAGACACTGATTTTGGTGGACTGATGACATGAAATCAGTGAAAGTTTACATACTTAATATAATGAAACCTCAGGGCGTCAGGGGGGTAGCGCAACACACAAAAAAACACCACGTTTTGGAACAGGATGGTACAGAGGCACGTTAGAATGGCTAGAATGCATAATCTGGTGGTATTTTCAGCAAAAAAAAAACTTTCAAAAACATGTGTCGGGAACCTCGGAGACCTATATTTACTTGCTGAAAAGAAGCATAATAGGTCCCCTTTTAGTAAGGTTTGCCCCGCAATGTTAAATTTGCCTGCTTTTTTACCATTAGAAGGAACATTGTCGAACATAGTATTGAGACTCTTGAGCCAGGGTGTTCCATCCCATAATGCCCCTCAAGACCAAAGCAGCCACCCTTCCGACATTGGTATTGTCAATACATCCTTCGTGAAGAGCATCGCATTATAATTATAATTTCCTGGAGGACGTTCCTGCCATTGTTGTTCAGCGCAATTAGCTGCAATGCATTATGTTGGAGAGCTGCGGTTCTAAACGTTTTGGACAAAATGGCCTCTGTACAGTGTAATTACATCCTATAAAACACCTAAAGTAAAATGTCAATGGGCACTTTCAAGAACCCTCACGAAGACGTCAGTGAATAATTACTAACGTTTGGCAGGAAAATAAGAGGCCGGATTCCATCTGAGTGGAATTAAGCTTAATAACGGTGGAATTTATGAATCCTTCAACCGGTTCAATTAGCATATACAGTAAGCTGACAACAACGAGCCGTTTGGTGACAAATTGTTAATTAGCGCAGATTAATGAAGTTCTGAACCCATGAGTGGAAAGTGCCCGGTTCTATAGAATGCTCTTTATCTATATCTATGAGTGACATTTCTGCAATTTCCCTTGAGCCAGGCACTGGCTCTGGAGCTGGAGCCGCTCTGCAGGATGCTCGCTGTTCCCAATAGACATAATATGAAGGGTTTAATGTGGAGGGTGAATGATGAATGAATGGGTTATACGGCTTTTTATATTCATTTTTTACACAAAGGACCCTCAGTTTGACCCAATCTGATCAGGATAGTCTCTGGGATAGAGATCAATATTTATATTGTTAGATCTGATTTTGTGTCTATACTCAAATTTACTATGATCGAAACAGTCATGAGTATACATTCTCAAACGGTGCGAGAATGAAATAAGGCTTAAAGTTGAACTATTCCTCGTGTTGCTGAGGACCCCGGGAACCTCTGCAGGATCCCATGTTGAGAACCTGTTTGTTTCAAGTGTTGAAACAGTCAAACAGATGGAAGTCAGTTCAGCTTCAGTTTCCTTATTATTCCATTCCATTCCGATTTAAATGACACTGTTTCCACCTGCTTCCCAAGCAGCCGACAAGCAGCCTGCAAGCATCCTGTAACCAGCCTGCGAGGAGCTTCCAGGCAGCCGCAAGCATTCTGTAAGTATCCTGTAAGCAGCCTGCAAAGACCCCCCAGGTAGCATTCTTTCAGGGAAGCAACCAGCAAGCAGCCTCCAAGCAGCAGATCATCGGGGAATTAGTCAGTCGGCAACCAGGCTGCAAGCAGCGGATCGTTCATGGAAGTAGCCTGCAAGCAGCCTGCAAGCAGCCGTTCTGTCGGGTAAGAAGCCTGCAAACAGCAAGTCTGTCAGGGAGGCAGCCTGTAAGTAGCTGCCAAGCCCTCTCACAGGAAGTAAAGTGTGAAGTTCCACTTCTCACCTCGTTCTCGCTCCTTCCTGTTCCCACACTTTCTATTAGACACGTACACGACTCGCAAACGATTTGTCCGTGTTGAACTAATCTTTTAAATGACTCAGGAGCCTGGAGTCACTCTGGCCAAAAATTTGTTAGTTTGCGACTTCAAAAAGAGCCTTGTGTGAAATATCTTATCTTGCAGATTCTCACCCCACTGTCTCACACACACACACACACACACACACACACACACACACGTAGATTCATTCATGAGGTGGGTTGCAAGTTCAAACCAAGGCCACACATGCACACACACACACACACACACACACACACACGTACATCTGTACAGCTAGACCAGTGCATGCTGCACACCTGCACACACACAAACGCTCCCAAAAAACACACAAATGCAAAGTGTATGTTACACACACACACACACACATACACACACACACACACACACACACATACACACAAATGTCTCTGTCCTGTGTGATAAGCTCATTTTTTCAAATTTGTTCTTGCTCTCAGGACACAAGATACCTGCTGCCTCTACCGTGCACTCTTTGAGAAACTCCCCTTCGGAGAAAGGCTGCTGGCTTTTGCTAATTTGAATGCCAGCAAAAAACTTGGCTTTCGTGCTTGATTCTTGGACGGCAGTTTGTCGGATAAAGGTGTTTTGCTGAGCCTGCAAGCCAACTGCCAACCTCTGAGCGGTAGCCGTCCGTTATGCGGTTTGATTGGTTGTTAGCGTAATTAGGACGCTTGGTGGAAAAGTGACGGCTGATGTTGTATTCCTTTAAAACCGCAATCGTTTCTTGGCAAATAAGACATACAGCCTTTGACCGGACTTCAGTAAAAAAGTATTTAGTTGTCCATTCCTTATTAAACACGCGGCACTCACTGTCGACTTTTCTTTTCTTTGTCCCACTCATTGTTGCAGATGGCGTCAGAGTAGTAGCAGAGTAATAATACAGAGTAGCTCGGGCACCGCAAAATCAAGTCACTGCGCCTAATCCGCCACCTGGTGGAAACGCCAGGCATTACAGCTCAAGGTGAAATGAATGCAGTCATAATTATGAAAACTGTACCAATCTTTGGCCGTAGTTTGCCCACCCCTGAGCTAGACCATTGCATGCTGCACACCTGCACACACACAAACGCTCTCTCGAACACACACACACACACATGCAAAGTGTATGTTAGACACACACACACACACACACACACACACGCACACACGCACACACACACACACACACACACACGCACACACACGCGCGTGCACACACACACACACACACACACACACAAACACACAC
This sequence comes from Zeus faber, assembly GCF_960531495.2. Lineage (NCBI taxonomy): Eukaryota > Metazoa > Chordata > Actinopteri > Zeiformes > Zeidae > Zeus > Zeus faber. The sequence continues at coordinate 28,760,165 of NC_137200.1, read as the reverse complement.
ACACACACACACACACAAACACACACACACACACACACACACACAAACACACACACACACACACGCGCGCGCACACATACACACACGGGTAGATTCATTCATGAGGTGGGTTGCAAGTTCAAACCAAGGTCACCTCTCTCTCACACACACACACGCACACACACACACACACACACACAGTACATTTGTCCAGTGAGACCAGTGCATGCTGCACACCTGCACACACACAAACGCTCCCAAAAAACACACAAATGCAAAGTGTATATTACACACACACACACACACACACACACACATACACACACACACACACACACACACACACACACACACACACACACACACAATACATCTGTCCAGCTAGACCATTGCATGCTGCACACCTGCACACACACAAACACTCTCTCGAACACACACACACACATGCAAAGTGTATGTTACACACACACACACACACAGTTGTCTCCAGGTGGATGGCAACAGTCACAGTGGCAGACTCTCTTCCCCCTTTCTCTTTTCCTTTCTCTCTCCATCGCTCTGCACTCCTTCATTATCTCTCCCCCTCTCCCCCGATCACCATCTCCCTCCTCCTCTGTCTCCCTCCATTGCTCTCCACTCCTTCATTATCGCTTTGTGGTTCCCTTGTTCTGTCGGGGTCAGACCTGGACACCAACAGGGAGTGTAGTTCCTGACTTCCTGTCGGCCGAGAGGATGGAGAGAAGGGTAGATGAGGAATGGGTGTTATTAAAGAACAGAGAGAGAAAGAGAGAGGGAGAGGAATAGAGAGAGAGTGAATTATAACTAATATATAGAAACATCTATGTATATCTCTCTATAGATCTGTGGATAGATAGATACATGGATAGATAGATAGATACTATAATAAGAAGAAAATTAGACTAAAAAATATTAATAAACTAATGAGAAAAAATATATATACCAACATAACACATAACACATAATATATAACACATAACAATAAAAATAAACAATTACAAGAATAATTTGTCATCAAACCGTAAAGCTAGAAATTAACAAAAGAATCGCAAAATGACAATATATAATACACCTAAAACAGGAAAGAATAATCCAAAATAAACAGTACACAATAAATTGTGCAAATACATTAATATAAAAATAACAAATTGTTTAAATTTGCATATACATATACACACAGTATATAGGATATCAAATTATAGGATATATATGTATGTATGTATGTATATATATATATATATCCTTCTGTTCTGTTTGTGTATGTATGTATACAGTAACAAACTATAAGTATATAGTTTGTTTGTATACATTTAAAAACAAACAGACAAAGGCAAAAACTAGTAGAACCCCTAAAACAAATCCTAGAGCATCTTCATGTTTCCATGGTGATGAGCCTCTGTGTTACACCTCTGCTCTGTTGCCCACGGCAACGCCTCCCTCTGCCCTCAGGCTACCGTCTGCTCCCTCACCTGACTTTTTATTTTAAGTAAAATATGAACTATAATCCCAAAATAATAATATTAGAATCCAAATAACACCATGGACTGGACATAAGACAGCGAGTTTTTCTCATTCAATGAGAGTCTGTGTACTGGATAGTACAATGCTCTGGATGGTACACTGTGCTCTGGATACCACCTACCTCCACCCTACATCGGTCCTAACTCCATCTACCCTCACCCCAACCTCCACCCAGTTCTTCCTGGTCGTGAGGCTCTAAAGAAGGAGGTACACGTGTCCCAAAGCACCGTCAGCAGAATACTTAACAAAGGCTGCCTCTCTCCAGCGGTGCTCTCCATGGTTCCAAACCTGAGCTGGGCAGTTTCACTCAAACAGGGAATGGTAAATACCGGTTGTTTCTCCAGCCAAAAAGATCCATCTTCAGTAGCCATTTTTATAGAACGTGTTTTATTTGTCAGGTTTCTCATCTCCTCCTCATTCTCGTCACATTTTAATAAATCGACTTTTTATAAAATTATTATTATTATTGTAACATTCACCTACAACATTCACAAGCGAGAAATAGAAATCTGATTTGAGATGTAAAATGCCGAGAGAGAAGAGAAATCAAACATCTTGCTTCTCCTGATCACTCTCTCTATCCTTCTACTTCTCTCTCCACCTCTTGCCCCATCCCTCCATCTCTCCCTTTCTCCATGCTTTTAAATTACACCATTCTACTGATTGCAATTACGTCCCGTCAAGGGCTTTCCTAGCATAATTTTGATCCATTTAATTCAATAAAGTTTGATCATTTTAATTCAATAACTGTTTTAATTTGATATCTGTTCCAATTTAATAGCTATTTAAATTCAATATCCTTTTAACAAATGACTCCCAATTTGGAGTCAGCATCTGATTTCCTAAAGCAGAAAGAAAAGAAACTACAGTTAAACGAAATGGGAGAAACTCCAGCTGTTATTATTGAATCCAAAAAAAGTAACTAATACAGCGACTCAGATTACTGTCGTTGAGCAGATCATTTGTGACTGTCATTCTTCTTTAATATTCATAATGGGATATAATACGAACACAAGCAAACAAACTGACTGTACTAACTGTGTGTACAAATTAATAGTAATCCAAATTCTATTCCATTTTTATGTATAAGTGTATATACTATATAAAGTTATATATAGTTATTAATATATACATATATATAAATTGAACACTCTATATATATATGTATATATATATATATATATATATATATATATATATATATATATATTTATATTTATATATATATATATATATATATATATATACATATACAGTAGGAGCCACTTGAAGAGGGCTCTTCCAGCCGGTTGACAGCCGAATTGCAACCAGCTTCCAGTCAGCTTCCAGCCAACCACCAGGTGGCTCCCAGCCGGCTGCCAACCGTCTGGAATTGCCCCTCCTTCTCATGTGTTCTGACAGGGTTTGTTTAATTTTGACTGTAAACACGCCCATTTATTCAATTGCTGTGTGTCACCATGAGATGCCGCTAATTTCACAAAAAACACAATCACATTCCAGAAAGAGATTTCAGTTTTTCACCCCTAACCCTAATCCATTACCTGAGCTTTTGTCCTTTGAACCCTGACCAGAGGTCATCTTCCAAAGTTCAATTGTTCTTTTGTCATAATGAGAACAGGTCTTAATGCTTTTTAAATTACACAGTTCACTAGCTTTGTAATGAGAGCAGTCAAACTCGATCTATGTAATTATAGTTTCAAGTAAGATATTGTGAGATACTTGATAACAATGCAATCATCATTATCGATAATGAGATTCTTAGTCTCACAGCCAACTCAACTTTACATAATACGTAAAATAAGGGTATAGTAGTGATTAAAACAAAACAGTATTTAAGAACAGAATTTAAAGAGTATTTAAGAGTATTTTAAAACAGTATTTAAAAAATCTGAAATGCAAAGGAGTGGTGTAGTATAAGTAATATAAAAGTATTTACCTAAAAGAAAGACAAAATAAAATGCAGACAATAATGACAGTGAGTCAACTTGATAGTGGACATCTTAAATAGTCGTGGGCCACAATAATGCAGTGCCATACTGAATGGTAAGATGGACACATATAAACACTAGAATGTACTACTTAGAGGTAGGACAAAACAGGTATGCAATGCAATATTTGATAGATTAAAGTGACTCGTGGTAGATGATGTAAACAACAGTTTTTTCTTCATTTTGAAGTGACCAAGTGTGATGATTTATAGGTTCTAGTCTTTGGCCTTTTGATTTCAGGATGAGGGTCTTTGAACTATCAAATTTTTATTTCACTTAAAATAATTGTGAAAACACAACAAATTTCTGCATTTGAGCCCCTCACTCTGAGAAACCCCCCAATTGAATAGATACATTTTCCAAATTCCAAAAAACAATGATGGCACAATTAAATGTTAAAAATCAATAAATAAAAGTCAATAGAATAAAATGAAATACTTCATAATTGACGCACACAAGACCAAATGTCACCTGCCGTCACTGAGGCTCCACATCTGCTTTCACACACAACAAGGTAAGTTATAAAAATGAAAGGGTTTGGTTTAAAGTCAAAGATAGAAAGTTGTTTTCTAGAAACTTCACCTATATACAATTTTCTACAGCTAAATGTAGCAGACTTAAATGAAAAGACAGAATGTATTAAGGGTTGACAAGTTCTGCCATAATAATTCTGATGCCAAATTAATTTAAAAGTTCCATAAATGTTGTGAATAAATGTAAATCACACACACACACACACACACACACACACACACACACACACACACACACACACACACACACACACACACACACACACACACACACACACACACACACACACACACACACACACACACACACACAGGCGTTCTCATCACACATACCCCCACACCTGCTTGGAGTGCACCCCAGCACCCTCCTGGTTGCATTCCTCTCCTTTTCTCCCTCATTTTCTTAACTATGACAGGAAGAGGCCACGTGACCATTTGTTGTTCCAGTTTTAATGGATCTAATTTACTGTTTTTCAAAACATGTTGTCTTCCAATGTTTATGTTTCCGTGTAAATGTTGTTTCTTTCTATGTTTATTTGTCTCAACAGTGGTGATTCTCCCTCTTGGAGTAGTGATCAGTTGTTTATAGACCCACACATGATAGATAGTTCTCCAAAGAGGGGGTTGGTGGTGGTTCTGTGGTCTGCTCGTCCCACAGCTCGTCCACAGGACAGAGTTATTGCAGCAGTTGCTGATGATTAAAGAATGAATAAAGAGTCATTGCAGGTTGAGAAGTTGAACTCCACTTGCAGACTAACTCTGTCCTAGATGCAATGGAACAAATACTCAAACAAATAAATAAGCAAAAAAATAAACAAACAAACAAATAAGTAAATAAATAAATAAACAAACAAACAAACAAACAAACAAATAAACAAACAAACAAACAAACAAACAAATAAATAAATGTGCAGGTTGTGGCTACGAACGCACATTCGCATTGTGTACGTGAGTAGTGTAGACTCCATCGCCGTTACAAACTGTGCGTGTGTGTGTTTGTCTGTTTGTGAGCGTGTGTGTCTATGAATTGTCTTGCCTGCTTGACGACGGCGGGGTGTTTCGTTTAATATTTTATTCTTTTGCCCGTTTTGTAAATATAAACACATTCTGTTCACCTCCAACCCGGTGCCGTGTACCTCCTGCAGCATTTGAGTGATTTCAGTTATTACAGTAATTACAGAAATAGCACAATATTTTTTTTACCACATCGTAAAGACATCACTTCAAACATGTGACGTGAACAGCCAATCCAACAGAGCAGAGAAACAACCATGTGACACAAACAGTCAATGCTACAGCAGGAGAGCGGTGCGTCCTCCGTTCTCTCCCCGGCTGCAGCGCTCTCCGGCTGGGCAGCACGCAGCAGGGATGAGGCCCTATGGACCTGCTGCGGCGGCTCTTCCTATGATGCCAATTTGAACTCGAACTCGCGCTCCTCCTAATCCGAGTCTGCCACGGCCCCCATCCCCGCAAAAGGAGAGCGATTAAAGAAAGAATCTGCGGTAGGAGGGCGTCCCTCGGTCCGCTCCAAACATCCCCGCATATAATCACAGAGCGCAGATTCGGGATCCTTGGAACCTCTGAAAACTCTGATACCTACTAAACATGATTAAACTGGACCTTGTGCATTGTTGCCTGCAGCTATATTTATTATTAGGGGTCCAGTCCGTAGGGCTCGAACCCTATTGTGTTTGTTCGGCAGCCCCTTATTGTATTGTTCGGGAAAAAAGTCTCGAAATTTTTAAGTCTAAAACTATCTGGAACACCAACTTCGGCATAACACACGAGCACGGTTATGCTTGTTTAATCCGGGTTGTCACAATCACCTCGTGGTTGTAGTTTCATCCAAATTGATCCACATACGGAGCAGATGTTAACGAAAAACGAACCTAATTTGATCAATATTACAGACACGGGCCAATGCATATCACACCGAAATATGTCCAACCCAGCTAAAACTATCTGGAACACATTCTTCGAGCACATATGAATGCAAAACTGAACAACTTTGACCAAAAGTTTTCAGCTGTCTTGATTAACTGACGCATCACTTTTCATGAACAAAATTAACTAGATGATATTTACAGTAAAACACTTTATGACGTCATCACTATAAATTATATTTACAGTAAAACACTTTATGATGTCATCATATTATTTACTATAAATGATATTTACAGTAAAACACTTTATGACATCATCATATTATTTACTATAAATGTACAGATTCCGATTGAGAATGTCCAGTTGGACCGTGTCCAGTGTGCGGCATAGACTCCTTTTTTCGACATTACCAAACTATTGATTTACATGAATGTTTATGAAGCTTCTTATCTGGTAGATGTCACTAGACCTGTTAGATTGATATTTAAAATCCATGGTCCACATTACTTTGCCGGATTCATGAAAAATACAAAATAAAGTAGTCCACAAAATCTCTTCAACGAATCCACTCAAAACCACTGAAATGTGCAACTGAGAGATGCGTTCAAGAGCCAGCGAGGCGTCGGAAAATAGAAGCCCTGCAACGGTAATTACCCACAGAAATACCACAACATTTTTCGTATACCAAGAAAATGTAATCCAAGTAAAAAACTCAACTCAACTTTACAAATAAATCACGTAAATTGCAGCATGTGCAGAACACACGATTCAAGTATAATAACATTATTGTTATTATTATTATTATTGTTATTATTATTTCCGTTGCGGTAAACACCGAGACTCAGGACACACAGGTCGAAACACAGTCTGGTCATCGTATTTAAAAGTCGTAGTACCTTAAATTTAACAATGCCCAATTGTATTTCTTAAATTCGATGTTTGTTTATAACATACTCTTAGTTTGTTTAGGTCAGTTGGTGTAACGTACGGTGAGCGACAATCATTTAATTCTGTTTACGTTTAATTAAGTTCTATGTTTTGGCAAGTATAAATCCAGCTCTGTATCTATCTATCTATCTATCTATCTATCCATCTATCTATCTATCTATCTATCTATCTATCTATCTATCTATCTATCCATCTATCTATCTATATATCTATCCATCTATTTATCTATCTGCATGTCTGCCTGTCTGTCTGTCTGTCTGTTTATGGCTGGTTTATAAACCGTCAGACACAAATGAATCTATTAAACAAAATAGAAAATAAAGTTGTTGCTGGCATTTAAATATTGATGCGTCCTTAATATAAAATCAAGTGCATTGCTAATCTTCCACATCCCTGTCAGGCTTTCAAGGTGAGCTCTACATGACACTCATTATGCTAAGTATACTCATGATTATCACCTGTGAGGTTACATTACTGTTACTCCTGGGTGGAGGAACACTGCCCTAAGGGGACACAGTAAAGAATTTAAAGATTTATTTATGATATTATTATAATTCTAGGGATTAATCGTGTTCCTGTTTGTTCAGCTCAGCTTGTTTGGAAAAAAATCCTGGAAAATATATGATGTTGGTGGAGTTGGAGATGGTGGAGAAACAATGTCAAATCGAGACAGAATGCAGGCAGACAGGATGCAGACATACAGGACGCAGTGAGACAGTAATGATGAAGCGAGACAGGATGCAGACATACGGAATGAAGACGGACAGGATACAGTAAGACAGGTTGCAGTGAAACAGGTTGCAGTGGGACAGGATGGAGTGAGGCAGAACAAATGCAGCAACAGGAGGCAGACATACAGTACATAATGCAGACAGACAGCATGCAATAAGACAGGATGCAGACGTAAAATATTCAGACAGACATGATGCAGTGAGACAGAGTGTAGTGAGGCATGATGCAGGTGAGACAGGATGCAGCGAGACGGAGTGTAGTGAGGCATGATGCAGTGAGACAGGATGCAGCGAGACGGAGTGTAGTGAGGCATGATGCAATGAGACAGGATGCAGCGAGACGGAGTGTAGTGAGGCATGATGCAATGAGACAGGATGCAGCGAGACGGAGTGTAGTGAGGCATGATGCAGGTGAGACAGGATGCAGCGAGACGGAGTGTAGTGAGGCATGATGCAATGAGACAGGATGCAGCGAGACGGAGTGTAGTGAGGCATGATGCAGGTGAGACAAGATGCAGCGAGACGGAGGGTCGTGAGGCATGATGCAGTGAGACAGGAAGCAGCGAGACGGAGTGTAGTGAGGCATGATGCAGGTGACACAAGATGCAGTGAGACGGAGTGTAGTGAGGCATGATGCAGTGAGACAGGATGCAGCGAGTCGGAGTGTAGTGAGGCATGATGCAGCGAGACAGGATGCAGCGAGACGGAGTGTAGTGAGGCATGATGCAGCGAGACAGGATGCAGCGAGACGGAGTGTAGTGAGGCATGATGCAGCGAGACAGGATGCAGCGAGACGGAGTGTAGTGAGGCATGATGCAGCGAGACAGGATGCAGCTAGACGGAGTGTAGTGAGGCATGATGCAGCGAGACAGGATGCAGCGAGACGGAGTGTAGTGAGGCATGATGCAGGTGAGACAAGATGCAGCGAGACGGAGTGTAGTGAGGCATGATGCAGTGAGACAGGATGCAGCGAGTCTGAGTGTAGTGAGGCATGATGCAGCGAGACAGGATGCAGCGAGACGGATTGTAGTGAGGCATGATGCAGCGAGACAGGATGCAGCGAGACGGAGTGTAGTGAGGCATGATGCAGCGAGACAGGATGCAGCGAGACGGAGTGTCGTGAGGCATGATGCAGCGAGACAGGTTGCAGGGAGGGTTGCCATTCTTGGGCCCAGTTAAAGTCCATGTGAAGTGAATGGAGCGACGTCACATTTTAGACGTCACAGCGTCACGACTGAAACACGTGAGAGGACTGAACTTAAACTGTGAAACTGGAACAACACTGATTGGCTGCAGGCGAGCGGCCAGGAGGAACCAGCAGGGGGCGGCGGAGAGCGGGGACCGGGGTCAGCGCAACATTTAAACACGGAGGTCACTCGGCTGCAAAGCTTCACATGGTATCACACGGTCAACGCCGTGCGCCCTCGTTGCAGCGTCTCCGGCGGACACGCCCCCCCAGCACCTCAGAGCAGAGGGAACCGCCTTTTTTTATATATGGCGATTTTTTTTAATCACTCAAATTTGGCTGAGTGGTTAATAACACGTTGTTTGTGGTGGGACACGAGGAATTGATCAAAGGAATGCACCTTCCGGAAACAACCAGGTGAGACCGGGGGGGCGGGGTGTGTCCAGCCCTGGGACCAGGACCAGGACTTCTGCTCAATCTGGGGTGGAAGGGTCTCTGCGTAGCGACTCGATGGCACCGCCAGGTAGCGTTGCAGGCAAAATCATATGAGGGACGTGAAACCAGACAGAGAAGTGGTTGCCCATGGCAACGGTCATGATTAACAGATCGCAGATTGCTGTTATCGACCAATCAGAATGCAGTATTCCTCTGAGCCGTGTGATACAACTGATTTTATGAAGTGAGGGATAATGTGCAGCCAGACGGTCATTATCACCAAATAACCCCGACATGACACAGAGGGTTCTGGAATCATTCCAAAGGGGCCTGTTGAGCCATAAACGATGTGCTCTACATATTACAAACCAACAAAGTAATATTTACTAGTAATAATGTAAAATAGTCAAGTATTTTGTCATAATTTTAGAATAATTCATGATATTTAACTGTGGAACTACAACTATATTTAACTGTCTTTACTGCAGTGGCTGGTTTGACCTATACAACATGGCCGCCGCCAATGACACCTTTTGGCTTCGAAAATACATAATATATTCGTTGAATAAACAGCACAATATTTTATTCATTCATGCATGGAGTGAAGTCTCATTCTCAGTACTTTCTTTTGACACCATAAATGATCACAGGATACATTTCATATTTCAAATTCATATTTTCCACTCATGTTGTGCAGTTCTACAGAAAATACCAACGTGGGATTAAATTGGAAACAAAGTCCTTTTCAGTTTCCACCTGAGAGGAGAAGCGTCATTTTCCACTCAGCGGGAGAAGAGGGATGGAGTCTGCTGCTCCTGTGGCTGTGCACGGGATGGGGTGTGCACGTGAGGTGTGCATGGAAATCACACGCACATATATTATATGAATCACACACGCACACACACACACACACACACACAGAAACTATACATACATTTAAAAATGCACACACACAAACTGTCACACATATTCAGTGCATGGAGACAGGAACGTGCGCACACACACTCAACTAGCCAGGACACACACACGCGCACACACACACACACACACACACACACACACACACACACACACACACACACAAGAAATGTCACACAGAGATGAGTCCATAAACTTGGATCCTGCACGCTATCCCCACACATGAAAAATAGACTCAAGTGTACACAGCCGGACTGCATCAACTCCTCAACAGAGATTCAAAGCAGGTGCTAAGAACCTGGATGAGATCACAGGATCTGCAAACTCTTATCTGCATTCCCAAACAACGGAAATGCCAATTGGGACGGTTCGCAGACAGGGACGTGGACCTTCATCCCAGGAAACGAAGAATGGTGTCAGAGAAGCCAAATGTGTCTGTTCGGAGGACGGACTGAGGACTCCCGAGCACGGTGCCTCAAAGTGTTCTGGAGCCGGCGAAACGTTGCGGTCTGCCTGGGAACATTGAGGCCCACGTAAGCTCTACACCTGACTTCCGAGCTCACGA
>NC_137200.1:28714459-28739459 GCF_960531495.2 Zeus faber | reverse complement strand
ATCAATGGTAAAAAGTATTTTATTTATTATCAGTTAGCTGCAGTATAACAACAATATTATTAAGAAGAATAAAGAGAAATGGGATATATATATTGCTTTTTGAAGTACTCAGAGATGTGTTATACGTTAAAAATATATGCCTTACTTAAAAAATACAGGCATTAAGTTGGATTCAGTTTTATTAAATATTATGTGGCTCACAGGGAAATACATTTAGAATTATTTGGCTTTTACGGCTCTCCCAGCCAAAAAGGTTCCCGACCCCTGCTCTATAGTGATATCTGGTCTCATCTCACAATATAAATATTATAACAATACCTCGACTCATATTGCCATATTGATATTAAATTGATATCTAGTCTCTTATTGTGATATTGATATTATAACCGTATCTGGTCTCATATTGCGATATTCATAATTTGACAACACCTGTTGCCCAGCGATACCCGTGAGACGTGAGGGGGTCCGCCTGCAGGGGGCGTCACCAGACACCGCCTCAGAGCAGCCAGCGCCGCTTATCACATACATTATTCATTCAACACAATATCTGGCTCCCGGCGGCCATACTTCCTGGATTGGGGAGGTGGAGAGAGAGAGCGAGAGAGCAAGGACCATATTGTCATAATATTGATATTCAATATTATTTCAGCGGCGTCATGAAATTCAAACATTGTCATATCAAGATACAATGTGTGCGGAATCAAAATGATTACAGTTACATTACCAGGAGTATTTGTTACAGTTCATTTCGCCCCCGTTAAACTAACTCACCAAAAAATCTCAACCCCAAGGCGCCTCCCGGGCGGAGAAGTGGTGGCGAAGGGTTGGAAACGGTCAGTGTCCGTCCGTCGATGGAGACGTACCGTACACACAAATGAATCAATCTGTAAAACTCTGACTCTAAAAGCCGACACTCCATTAACGCCGGTCCGCTCGCTCACATCGGCCCTCAGGTTCAACTCCACGATAATGGAGTTATAAATTATGATGAAGTTATCAGAATGATAAATTCCTGGACGGACTCGGAGCCAAAACCCCGTCAAGCCTTCGGATCCGCCGACTGTCTACATCCCCCCGCTTTGATCCAAAACCCCACATCTGCTTAAAGCGCCTCATATAATAACATTTCTTTGCTGGTGTTGAAGCTAAGGTTTCTAAATTGTCTTCACAGGCGTCGAGCGGTGAGGTCGCACGTGGGCCACCAGCTGAGCGGCCCTCCCCGCGGCGGCGCAACGCGGTCCGGTTTGTCTCCTCCGGGCTACTGTAGAAGAGGCATGGCCGCCCCCGTGAAGCGCAGCCGCTCCCCGTGCAGATATAGACGCTTCATTCTAAGGCCACGGAAAACAACAATTATTTTTTTCATGGGACTATAAACTCATTAAAACATACTTGTGAATATAGCATACGGTCTCTACATTCTACACACGGCCCCTTCAATGGTCTGTGCACATTTCAAAGAGACAGGAGACGTACTGTAAGCAAATGGGAAACAAACGGGGAGGAGAACAAACCCGAAAAATGTGGACGCACAGATGGAAGTGCGTCAACGCTGCACTTTAAATATAAATAATAACTTGGCACTGAAAAAAAGATATACACTGTACATAGAGTGAAACCCCGCGGAACCTCCACCCGCCGCTCTGCTCTGGAAGAGGAGGGTCCAGCGCTGGCGGCTCCTTCCCGGGGACATTTCCGCCGAGGACGTCCACATCTGGAGCCAGGTGTGGAGGTTTCAAAGCCGTCGCCCTTTCAGGAGGCTTCCTCTGCCGGTGTTAGTTTATTAATCCTGCCGGCTGCCAGACATTATTTGTGGCGGGCTCCGACGGAAAAGGGTGAGGAGGGTGAGACGGGGACACCGGAGGGGGAGGGAGGCGGACGTCAGATGAATTAACAGGAAACAACAGGATATGTCCCCCGCCAGCAGCGGGTTTTTTGGAGACAGAGTTTGAGGGGGGCGGGCATAAGCTTCCCTCCGAGGCGCTCTGTCTCCATCTCAACAGCCCAGAGAAGTGAGAAGAGTTGGGCTCTTTTCTCGGATGGGGTTCGCCACGAGCGACTCGGGAGAAGAGATTCGCTTCGGTTGGTGCTCGTGGTGAAAGGTTCTGCTCTTTTTGGGGAACATCATGCGTACGATGGTGGTGTACGGTGTACGAAAATAGCCCAAAAAATTTGGAATATACAACATTTGTCAGCTAATTAAAAAAAACATATGAAGCAAATAAAAAGATACTAATACACAAACATACAATATACAGAATATAATGCTATAATATGCTAATTATAATAGTATATATATAATAGTTTTCCAGTGGAAGCTGCTTCGTTCTCTATGCAGCCTGATTCAAATGAAGGAGAAACTCTGTTCAGGTTGTGACGTTGCTTCCTTCCTGCTTATTGTTGTATTTTCTGTGTTTTGGGGTGAAGGTGACATTGAACACAACAGTAAGAAGTAATGCCTTACTGCTTCTCTTCAGATAAATCAGCCCCTGTGTGTATACAGTACAAGGTCAGAGAGTGAAAGTGTTTTTATTTGATATTTTATTCCATTGCAGTGAACTTCCTGAGGATGGGATCAGTGCAGTTTAAACAAACCACATGAAGCCTCTTCAGAAAAACTGCTGCTGGGCCACTTTGTTGGGTGAGAGCAGGTTACCATGCTCAGATGGAGGTACAGGTATAGACAGACGGGCAGACAGACAGACAGACAGAAAGACAGACAGACAGACCGACAGACAGATAGACGGATAGATAGATAGACAGCCTTGCACTGAGCTAACACAGCATGCAGAACTGGAGTATTGGTACTACAACTCCTGCTAGAACTACTACTCTACAACCACTATGACTACTCTACTACTATTATGACCACTACTGTGACTTCTACTACTAGTAAGATTACTCTATTACTACTACTGCCTCTACTACTACTACTGCTGCTACTACTACTACTACTACTACTACTACTACTACTACTACTACTACTCCTACTACTACTACAACAACTACTACTACTACGAATAATAGGACTACTCTACTACTACGACTTCCACTACTACTACTTATACTACGACTACTACTTCTATTCTACTACTACTACTACTATTACTGCTACTACTAGGACTGCTCTACTACTACTTCAACTACTACGACTGCTCTACGACTACTACTACTACTCTATTACTACTGCTACTACTACTACTGCTACTTCTACTACTACTACTACTACTACTATGACTACTACTACTAGGACTGCTCTACTGCTACTACTACTACTACTAATTTTACTACTCCAGTACTAATACTACAACTACCACTACTACTACTTCTACTGCTACTGCTACTACTTCGACTACTCTCCTCGACTACTCTACTACTAGTACTACAACTACTACTATGACAACTACGACAATGACTACTACTACTACTACCAGGGATGTGAAGTACCAACATGGAAATACTCAGCGTTTTATTAACTTATGGTACTTAAACGTGCAGTTTAAGTACCATAAACGTACCTTAAACGTGTAGTTTAAGTACCAAAAAACGTGCGTAGCTGAGAGTTTAGATTTTTGGCAACTTTCATTTTACTACATTTCTGAACCAGACGTTTGCTTTTTACTCCAAAACACCAAAACATTCTCCTTGAGACAGATTCCTTGCTTGTTACAAATTTGTCCAAAATAAAATAATAAAATAATAAATAAAACACACAACTCTCTTCCCGGGAGACTCCAGACTCCACAACTCGGACTCATTCATGATTGTTGGGGAATCCAACCCAAGTCTGACAGGAATCAAAATTAACCCAGAAATCAATAAAACAACTTCCTCCATTCTGTTGAGATGAAATCGAAGCCGCTTTCATACAGAGATCCCACAAAACTAATGAAGACCCGTCCGTACGGCGGCTTTGCTTTTTAACACAGAACCAAACGACGGCGGCGTGACGTCGCCCCCCGTGTGTGATGTCAGATCGCACGCCCAGCCTCCCCCATGTGATGTCAGATCGCACGCCCAGCCTCCCCCATGTGATGTCAGATCGCACGCCCGGCGTCCCGGACCCCCCGTCCTGGTCCTGGGGCGTGAGGTGTAACACACCAGTGCCGGCCTCCAGCGTCAGGTACGACAGAATCAACGATCAAAAGCTGATCACCTGCCGCGCTCCGGTCCAGCACCGTCCCCTCCGTTTAGCCGTCTCCCGTGTTCCACGTGAACGCGGCGGTCACGGCGGTGGGGGTCGCACACCCAGCACGCCATGGAAGCGTGGCGGCCCCCCTCCCGACCGGCCGCGCCCGCCCGCCGCCCGTGCCCCCGTACCTTGTACGCGGGGCGGCAGGCGGTGGAATTGGCGGCGCAGCGTTCCCGCCGCAAACGGGCGGTGAGATGCTACGGCACTTGAACAACAACAAGTCAAACTTCTTCCAATTCCAGAAAGGCTTGTTCCAGTTTGTTTCTTTCTTTCTCTTCATCTACTTTCCTTCCCTTCTTCCCTTCTCTCTTTTCTTTTCCCGACTTGCTCTTTCTTTGACATTTTCAAAGCCGCTCAGTAATCAGGTGGAGGCTTGTTTGGGTTTTTCTTTTTCTGAGAATTCCCCGAGGACGGTGATTTCACCTCAACACGCCGCCGCTGCCTCCTCCCGGCCTCTATTACCTCCAATTATTACCCACAATCCCACACTGCTCCTTTCTCACCCCGAGGAAGAAAGGAATGTGGAAAAATATAAAAATATCAGCTTCTGCGGTGCCGCTGCGAGTGACTGGTGGAGGTTATCTTTGATTCAGAAAGGCATATAATATATTGTGTTTCATGAAAGGTAAAGCTCAGTTCATTTGCTGTAGCTGGAGTTCCTTATCAACATGTAAGTAATGTTTAATAATTACAATATTAATACAACATTTCACCTCCCCCGAGTGGAAATATGTTAATGTGGCGTAGTTCCCATATGATCCCATACTGAGCTGAGGTGCAGGAGGGTGCAGCAAATCTACGCCTGCAGAGCAAACTACAGTTAGCGAGTGGCTCAGGGAGGGTGGACGGAAGGAGGGAGTAAGACGCATGAAACAGTGAGTGACGAAGTGACTAGTGAGACTGGAAACAAGAGCCGCTTGGCTGTTAGAACCAACCGGCAGCCATAACGGCATTACCAGCTTTGAAACCGGTTCACAATAGTGAAGCATGACTCGCAAACTATTAGTTTGTTCATAAAATATTTTGAAAGAATGAAACGATTCTTGTGAGAATGCCATTCATAACTCAGAGCTGAACCACTCTTCTGACTCGTTACACCAACCGGAGTGAAGCGAACCGAGAGTCGCACGAATTGAAGTCACTCGTGAAGAGCAGACTCTCCAGAAACAGCCAAACTTTTCACCAGGAATCCAGAGGTGCTCCAAGTTGCAGTTCCTCTCGCAGCCACAAGAAGCTGCTCCAGGGGCAACAAACTCTGACGAAATGGAGTTGAGGAGAAAAAGAAGAATGTTCACGTCTTTGTTTTCTTTGGGTCTCAATAACTCAGTTGACTTCCTTAAATGGGTGATATTGAAAATGATTGTTCCATAAAGAGAATATTAAGGCAATGACAATGTAGGTGTTTGGGGGTGTGGTTTCCTTAAATGCCTTTAGCACCAATGTGGCTCCGCCGCCAATCAAACCTCCATCTAAATCCACGGGTGTTTTCCTCATTTGAGAATCTCGAAAGAAATGCTGAGAAGGAGGAGGAAGAAGAACGCCCCGCTCTCCCCGAGGGGAGCGACCGGGTGAAAGAATGTTCCCGGAGGGATAGAAATCAGGTTGAAATGACAGAGCAGGTCCATCAAACATTCACTTACCTGGTGCCGAGCGCCGGTGTGATGTGCTGCCTTAAGCGTCCTCTCACTTTGATGCCATTTAAATTTCTACATCCTTTTCAAGTTCTTCCCGAGACCAATTTACACAACGCAGAGCGCGGGAGAAATATGAGCCCGGTCGCTCTAATCTCCATCTCAATTTACAGGAAGCCGATAGCACAGAGAGTGAGCATCTCAAACACCAAATTCACAGTCACTATCCTACAGCTGTTAACCACGGACCATAGATAAAAATGCACGTAAAATGCTGCCTGCTCGTTTAATACAAAACTGGGAAGCGCAAGACTAGATAAGGTAAGTGAGATACTAGAAATGGGAAGTAAGAGACTAGAAACGGGAAGTGAGAGACCAGAGACAGGAAGCAAGAGACTAGAAACAGGAAGTGAGAAACTAGAAACGGGAAGTGAGAGACTAGAAACGGGAAATAAGAGACTAGAAACGGGAAATAAGAGACTAGAAACAGGAAGTGAGAAGCTACAAACCAGAAGTAAGAGACTAAACAGGAAGCGAGAGACTAGAAACGGGAAGAGAGAGACCAGAAACAGAAAGTAGGAGACTAGAAAACGGAAAATGAGAGGCTAGAAACGGGAAGCTAGAGACTAGAAACGGGAAGTAAGAGACTTGAAACAGGAAGTTAGAAGCTAGAACCCAGAAGTGAGAGACTAGAAAAATGAGGTGAGAAGCTAGAAAAGGTAAGTGAGAGACTAGAAACGGGAAGTGAGAAGCTAGAAAAGGTAGGTGCGAAACTAGAAATGGGAAGCAAGAGGCTAGAAACAGGAAGTAAGAGACTAGAAATGGGAAGTGAGAAGCTAGAAACGGGAAGAGAGAGAGAGACTAGAAACAGAAAGTGAGACTAGAAGCAGGAAATAAGAGTCTAGAAACAGGAAGTGAGAGATGAAAATGGAAAGTTAGAGACTAGAATCAGACAGCGAGAGACTAGAACCAGGAAGCGAGACTACAATGCCCAGAGGCCTCCATGTAGGTTAATCACAGGTGGAGCTCATAACATTAATTACAGGCATTTTGTTCTTTGGTCCAGGGTCGGAAGACCTACATTGCCTGCACTGGAAAACCAAAAGGCAGTGCTTCTCAAACTCTAGGAGAAGATGTTGGAGAGTAGGAGAAGATGTTGGAATAGGACAAGGAGTAGGAGTAGAGGAACCTTCAGCCGACATGACAGAGTGCCATCACCATCATGGCAGAAACAGCATCCATTGCATGGTAAGAGATAAACTGTGTATTTCAGAATTTCAGTTTTTGTTACCCTGGATTAACGTTGGTGCAAGGATCCGCCTCGCCGATCACCCGCCACCCAAGTGGCATTTTCAGGGACCTCCGGCACAGAGACACAGACGGGATTGTAGACACCAGTTT
Organism: Zeus faber; assembly: GCF_960531495.2. Taxonomy (NCBI): domain Eukaryota; kingdom Metazoa; phylum Chordata; class Actinopteri; order Zeiformes; family Zeidae; genus Zeus; species Zeus faber. Next base: position 28,732,238 of record NC_137200.1, on the reverse strand, counting down.
ATTGTAGGGAGTGGGCTAGGTGGAATTAGCCCAGGAGCAGATAGACAAGGGCTCCTCACCTAGGTGTGTGTGGGGATGGGGGTTTTACCTGTTGCTCGTTAGACCAATCAACGAGCAACAGCTATGCAGCCACTCTGATCCTGGGCCCTCAATTACCTAGACCCAGGAGAGGTGTGGTTGCTCAAACCACACCACCCCCAGCAGCACGTGGTTGAAAAACACCGGATTGAAACAACACTTATGACTGGTTTCCTCCTGGTGCTCTAGTTCATAACGTCCAGTTTGTTCCACATCTTCACACACTGCAAAGCATTGTGGGATACGCTGCCGTCCCGAGAACAGCTGGAGACACGGAGATAATGGGAGGAAACGTTCTGTCTTCAAGGGAAGAGACAGGAGTTGAGACAACCTCACGTGCATCACACCCACACATGCACATATATGCACACATACACACACACATTTGTACTGACACATCACACACACTGATTTGTACATTTACACATGCTATGGAAATACACATTACTGCATACATAAAAAGACAAAGCAGATATCTTTGCATGTACATACACACACACTTAGACATGGGCATTTGCACACACACTTACACACTCCACCCCCTCCACAGGAGATTACCCATCATGCCGCATCGCAGCGTGAAGATGAGTAATCAGAGATGAAGGGAGGAGGATGAAGAGCGAGCGGGCGAGTGACACTCGTTTTAATCCCGAGCAGTAGACAAGATGGTAGATGGATGCATGTTGGAGAGACTGAAATTACTGCCAAACTTAAATCACATGTACAGGCACACACTCACAGCTCTCATCTTGAGTTGAACTTATGGCACTGTGCTATCTACCAAGCTAACCTACTACTATTATTATGTTTACCTTGGCAAATAGAGTATATGTCAGTTTGATATATTGGCAATTTGGATAGTTAATTAGGGGTCCAGCCAGCAGATTGTATTTGTTCAGATTGTTATTATTATTCTCCTTGGCATTTTTCAGGCTGAAAGTGTCTGGAACACGACAATTGTTGGAATCCACTGACAAGGTTGAGGTCTCGTTAGAACCAGGACACCTCAGACATCTTGTGGTTCAAGGTAATTCCACATTTATCTACATTTGGAGCAGGAATTAGTGAAAAACCAACTAAAATTTAATGGAAGTTGCACATTTGCATCGCACGAGGGATGGGGTGTAGACTTCAACGGTCTTTTGTGGTTACAAACTGCATGTGTGTGTCTGAGTGAGTGCGTGTATCGTCTTACCTGCTCGATGTCGGCTGGGCTTTTCCTTTCATATTTTATCTCTTTTGCCCTTTTTGTAAAAAAACACATTCTGTTTCATCTAACCTGGTTTTAGATGCGATGTTGTGTCCCTCCTTATTTTGGCGGCATTCGATCCAGTCCAAACACACAAACTGGAGGATTCGAAAACATATTCTGTGTTTGTGTCCTTACACATGGAGTTTGCTTGCAGCTCCAGAGCAACGGGTAAGAACTGTGTCTGTTTTATTTTAGTCCCAAAAGTTTAAAAAGTTGATGAAATGCCTCTGAGGGACATGCAGTGTTTAGTCCAACTGAATGGAACCGTGTGAAGTTCCACACGGAGTGATTTCCTTCCACAGAGACAGCGAGAGGCAGGACTCTGTGGACGACAGGTTCTAGACAGGGGTCTTCTAATCATTAGAAACTGGGAAAATGTAACTTGTTTTAGTAGTAATGCTAATGTAAAGAGGATCTACAGCACAAACTGATTCTACATTCGATGAGAACTCAAAAATGTGTAATTGATGTAATGGACCATGTGTATTGAGGCCTTCAGCTACATTTATTATGATTATTATTATTATTATCATTGTTATTATTATTATTATTATTATTATTATTATTTTTATTATTAGGGGTCCAGCCTGCAGGGTTGGAACCCTATTCTGTTTGAGATTTTTAGGTCTCGTAAGAACCGGGAAATGTCAGACAAATAAAATGAGGGGTAAAATGAGATTGTGGAGCAGCGCGCTTTGTGACATCATCATCCAATTTGCTATGTCACAGCGTCTGTTGAAAGGTGTACCAATTTCACCAGACGCTGTGACATAGCGAATTGGATGATGACACCAGTCCTGCAAATCAAACAAAATGTTTTTTTTCACATTATGAAAGTCTAAAGAAAGTTGACCCACTGCGAATTTTAGGTACATTTGGTGACATTTGACTTTTTATTTTTCATGTCATTTGAAAGTGAAGAATCAGAGTTTCAAAACAAGGTGGCACTTGTGAGGATCAAGCAAATATTTTTAAAGCTATGACTTGTAAATGACGAGGGTGCGGCAAACTGTCTTTCTGAGATAATCACCGTCAGAGTTTTCCCCACACTTGGCTTGATTCAGCCAGCTCCCAGAATGCACATGGACTGGAAGACCCACAAAGTCACATGGCCACTTGACACCCTGCTGAATGTGGACGTGACACACTGCTGAATGGGGCAATCTTTGCATTGTTCTTGTGTTTTGAGGGAATGTTGATCAGCGTCATCGACACACAACATCTTTGTTTTTAAAAAAACTTTTATTTGACAGTAACAGTAAACATGTTTTATAAAAGTGAAATTATTAATGAGTTCAAAGTGCGGACAACACAACAAAATGTAGTCTGTCAATAATATTAGTCTTTGTTTGTCAACCTCGGTGTGTCATTTAATATATAAATGTGCGTTTGCCAAATATCTTCAAAGGTCTTGGAGTTATTATGTTGGCTAACCCCAACCCTACCCCAGCTACACTCTGCGAGCCTGTTTGGGGCTTCTTTTCATTTCATTTTGGCCTCTGGCTGCATTTGCAGGTAAAGTTGAGATTCTTGTCCATTGCTACTTGTTCATAATCTGCATCACCAACCTCAACGCACTTCATCATGTCATCAACTTCCTCCGTTGTACAGGCGTGTCGTCGGTCCCCTCTGGTGGTTATTGAAAATATACAGGTCCATATGATTTAGATCTTCCTCCACCTGCTCTCGTAATCCATAACAATGCAGGGACGAAAGTTTTCACAGACAAGTGAAGCTGGATCCTTGTCTTGTTTAGTGACATCAGCATTTCTTCTTCGATGGTACATGTTTGTACACACCCCCTGTACAACAATGTCTCCCTGTGTGTGTGTAAAAGTAGTTTGATTTAAAGATTGAACTCTATGAAAACGGTTCCACATTGTGACTTCACGTCACATGGAATATGCAGGGACGATCTTCACCTGACTGTCGCTTTAAAGGAAACAATCGATCAGCGCTGTTCAGCGTCTTGGTAAGTGAACTGCATTTCCCCATGTAATCTAACGGGAATATTTAACTCCACGGTTTAACATTTTTCTACAATTTATAAATCAAACTCGGTTTTGAAAATATGTTGAGAGATTTAAAAAAAATAACAAAGGAACACGAACCTCGAAAAATCAAATTTTCCTTCTAGAAAGGTGTTTTCAACTTATTAGGCTGCTCCTGGTGAATTTAGAAATGCGCGAGATAGCGGGTTTTGCTGCGGTGGGTCACAAATGTTGGCAATACAATAAACCTAATGATAATCAATAAATATGAAAGCGGAAAATAATAATAAACAAGTTTAATTGGCAACATACAATATACCTAGAAATTAACAATCAACAATAGACCTCTGTATCAAAAATTAACATTGTGACAGGAATTTTCAAAAAATGCTTTTGCTAAATTGCTAAGTGAACTTTGTCTGGCTTCTCTGGCTTGTCTGGATGCTGATCATGAAATATAGAAATGAAAATACAGGACCATGATTAAATAAACAACACATGAAAAAATAAACTTTTTTTAAGCTGCACAGAGAAGGATTCTAAAAATATACTTAACAGCTGAAGAAAATGTGATTGTACAGGTTTTCTGTTTATCCTCCCTCACAAAATATTATTCTGCTTTTTGCTGTTTGTTTTTTTGGGGATTTTGAATTAAATTCAGACGTCTCAATGAATGACTTTATCCTGGAGAAGAGGAGCAGTAAGTGCTGCTCCAGGCCAGAATTATTGAAACAGCAAGATACTGAGAACAGCCATTTATTAATATGTAGATATATATATATATATATATATATATATATATATATATATATATATATATATATATATATATATATATATATAATAACAATAATAACACTATTTCTCATATTATGAGGAAAAAAATAGTAGTAATATCAGCTGATGAAAAATTACCTTTAGTACGATTGATATTTAAAATCCGTGGTCCACATTACTTTGCCGGATTAATTAAAAATAGAATAAAAAGTAATCCTTAAAGATTTGTCAACGCGTCCGTCGAAAACACCAACATGTGCGACCAAGTGATGCGTTCAAGATCCAGTGAGGCATCGAAAAAATAAAAGCCGTGAAATGGTAATTACTAACAGAACAAGTTTTTTTGGAAACGTAACTTACTTCCTTAAGTAAAAAATACTATTTAACTTTACAAAAAAAAATACATAAATTAGACTGCTATTGTAAATCGATGTGAATACATCATAAGTTACATATAGACACAAGAGACACAACGCCATCTACTGTCACTGAGACCCCGGATGTACTTCAATGCAACAAGGTAAGATAACAATGACAAGATATAGTTGAAAATAAAAAACAAATTACTTTTTTTGTAGTAAATGTCATGTATAAACATTTTCCATGCCTAAACTTAACAAACTTTAATTAAAAGGCGGAACGTATTTGTGATATTAACAAATGATTCCATAATAATTCTAATTCCAAATTTTGTTTTAAGTTACATAAATGTTGTCTGCATTACAATATCGACAAGTAATCTATTAAACAGAAATTGTACATTATAAACAGAAAAAGTACTATAAAGTAGTAATTACAAATAACATGTATTTGTATATTTTTTTTAATGAAATATATATATTGTTATGACAAGTAATTACAAAAGTTGTTTTCATTATTGTTACAGATGTCGAAAAATAGCAGAAACTCTAAGACAATTAAAAAGCCATTGTCCAAAAATCCAGTCATCAAGGTCAGTCGCAATATTGAATTAGAAAGTACTGAAGAAATATCTTGGGAGAAAAACGCTAATGGAAAAACTTATATAATATACAACATAAGTGTTGATTCCCCATACATATCCGCGTTAAGAGAGTCATTTCACAACGATAATTTTCAGACTCCAGAAACAAACAATGTGTAGCTATGAATTTAACAGCGTTTAACTTGTTTTGTCATTTCTTGTCCTAATTTCCCAATTACTCTACTTTGGAACGTACAAAAAATATTAGGACTATAACTCAGCTATTTAGAACAATTATTTAGACCTATGACCTATGACCTATCTCATACACTTGCAGAATGTCAAAATTACAACTTAAAATCAATGTTTGACGTCTGGATTAAAGTGGAAATGCTTCAACCTTAATGTCACGAGCTTGGATTCATGAAATTACATGGACATAACTACGCTATATTTAAATGTTCAGGTCAGTCACAATATTCTAAAATGAAGCACGATGGACATAACTCCACGACAAAGCTCCACGATGTTTGATGTTTGTACGTTTAGTAAATTGCGATGCATTTCACATAAAATAATAAACTGTAATATGTACCTAAAATGATAAGCTAGACCCCATGTATTGTTGCCTGCAGCTATATTTTTTATTGTTCTCACTAGGCCCCGATTAAAATTTTTGTAATGTCTATTATTTTAACAAGAGGGTTGTTTTGTGTGAAAGACGGAATACTGAGGAAGGAATAATCTGATAAATAATCTGTGTGTAACCTTCATCCAAGCTGAGTTGAGGCGTTCTGTTATGGATTCATATTTCAATCATAATTCATCCGGGTTCATACAGGCAATTTTCAAGGGAAATTCAACATTTTCACTGACTTTTTCCAGCACTCACAAGTAAGTGTGCTGGTACTCACAGCTCATAGGTGTTTCACCCTCATCTTAGTACTGCGTAACACTGCTCATGTATTGCCTGTATGCTGTGTAGTGTGGGGTCTGCTCAATTCTATTCTATTCAATTCACATCAGTTCAATTGGAATGGGAAACATGTCTTTGCATTGGAAAAATGAAAAATGTCATAGAAACATTCATTTTAAATGTAAAGTATATGCATGCATGTATTGATAACCTAAAACTAAGTGGTGTAAACATTGGTTAAAAATATATATACAGATAATCAATGAAAAAATCTACAGTGAAGATAACCTACATTTTTCAATAACAAAATGTAAAAGTTTTATATATATTTATACAGTATATCTCAATTCAAAGAGTTGTATTAACATTTGCCAAAGCAAATGGAAAACCAAAAATGAAAGGTATAAAACAAAAACAATCTGAAAAAATGTAAATGTTGCAGTGAAGAATTACATACAAATGAGTGAAAATGACCTAAAATTAAATAGAACATTTTAATTATTGCTGTTAAAAACACACAAATATACAGTATATGAGATGAGAGGTAAATTTTTCAGATATTCTAGCGAAAAAATACAATGTAGTCCGGCCTAGCCTAGTCCATTCCGTTCTAATTAAGTATAGTCCAGTCCAGTGAAAACCCGGCTCAGTCTAAAAAAAGAGATGTTAGCACTTCAGCAATCCCGGGAGACTTCAGGAAAGGTTATTCGGTAACGCTTTACAAGATAACCCACGTTTAAGAGTCTAACTTACCGGGAAACTTAACAGGACTAACCATGTAACTTCCTTGTATGAAACAAATTCTTTCACAGCCAGTTATACAGTGTAATTGATTAATTGGTTAATTTACATTTTAATACAATATTTTGTTACCTGTCTAATATTTCCGTAGCCGAATTAATTTTCTTTTGTTGCAATGGGGGCGGGTCATTATTGTTGGATTGCACACTACACAGAGGCAGAGCGGAGGGTAATGTCTTAGTTTATGTTGCTGTATAGTATTGTTCATGAAGATTGGGATGAAGTGAAGACTTGTAAAGCTGTAAGTTAACTTTCTTACTCTGCAAGGTTATCTGTACTGTACATTTCTACATCATGCTTGTAGTTATTGGATATGCTAAAGGGCTAGCTAATGGCTAATATGCTAGTGGAGGTCACGTGATAGCAAGGTAATAGAGCCATGTGTGGTGTGGGGATGGGCTGGTTGAGCAGCCACACCTGACCTGGATCTAGGTGATTGGGTCAGGGTTGCTGCATACCTGTTGCTGGTTGGTTGGTCTAAAGAACAGCAGGTAAAACACCCATCCCCACACACACTCTGAATAGGAGCCCTGTCATGACATATGTCTATCTGCTCCTGGGCTGGTTCCGACTGGCCAACTCTCTACAATTAACTGGTGTGTAGACAACATCATCTTCGGTGTCTCTGTGCCGGAGGTCCCTGAAAACACCATTTGGGTGGTGTGTGGTAGGAGAAACTGCCACATTACGTTTCAGTGAACACATTTTTCACAAGTTGAACAGCTTATTGCCTCAAGGTTAATGGATTTTGCAAGATATATTATGTGTTTGTGAGGTATCTGTTTTGTTTTGGCATTTTCGTGCTTTATTTGACAGTGATAGTGGAGGAAGAATGGGGACAGAGAGAGGATAACGTGCAATAAATGGCCATGTGCTGGAATTAAACCTGGGCTGCTTCGGTAAGGACTGAGCCTTGTATATGGTGTGCGCTACCCGGTGAGCTAGCGGGGCGCCCAAGTGAGCTATCTGTTTTAATGGTTATTCCCAATGATCCATATTGCACTGGACTCATTTTATGATTTTCTGTATTATGTTTTATCTAGTTCTTAGGGCATGTTTGACGGCATGGATGTGCAAAATAAATGCCCCGCACCAGGACTTAATTTGTGCTGGATCCTGCGGGACCATGTTCTGGGACCTCCAAGATTGAGACCGGCACCTATTTTATTGGATCCGGCACCTCCGCACAAGCTGCGGAGCTGTGGCTCGGGCCGCGAGCTCTACTTTTACCGGAAGTTACACAGTACATGTAGGGAAGTTACACTCTAAATCCCCAAGGAAGTTACACCGTAAGATCCGGGAAGTTACCTGGTACGTGTCGGGAAGTTGGACTCTAAATCCCCGACGTAGTTACACCTTAAGATCCGGGAAGTTACACAGTATGTGTCGGGAAGTTACACTCTAAATCCCCGTGGAAGTTACACCGTAAGTTCCCAGAAGTTACACGGTACGTTTTGGGAAGTTACACTCTAAATCCCCAAGGAAGTTACACCATAAGTTCCAGGAAATTACACGGAAGACGCGGCCGTCTTCTCAAGCATTACCGGTTATTCTAGTCAACACCCTGTCAGGATCCGGCCCTGTTATTTGTCTTTCTCTCCCTCTGGCTCCCTCTGTCCCTTTCTAGCTCCCTCTGTCTCTCTCTGTGGCTCCCTTCCGCCCTCTCTCGCCCCTCTGTCTGTCTCTGCTTCCACATCCCTGCCACTGCACACCTGTCCACATTCTGCAATCTCACCACCTGTAGTCACCTTCCTCGTCACTCCAGCTGTATTTAACCTGTTCCACATTTAGTTGTGTGTATTTTTGTGTACAACATTCTCTGTCCTATCCACTGTGTCTTACCTACTGTGTCGATTTTCTGCCTGATTCCCTGGACCTGATTCTTTGCTTGTTCCAGGACCCTGATTCTCTGCCTGTTTTCCTGGACCCTGATTCTCTGCCTGTTTTCCTGGACCCTGATTCTCTGCCTGTTTCCCTGGACCCTGGTGATTCCCTGCCTGTTCTTCAATAAACCCTTTAGCCTTGCACCTACTCCCGAGCCTTCGTTGTGTCCTGCATTTGGGTTCACCAGACTGTATCGTAACACAACATTCTGGCCTAACATGAACCCAGCAGGTCCAGTTTTTGTAGCTTTCAGGGGGTTCCTCACCAGGGACCAACAAGGAAATTCACCTACTGGCTACAAGCCTGCTAGCCACCCATCTGCCAGCCACCGGCCTGCTAGTCGCCAGCATGCTTCCCGGTCTTAACATTTGCGTCCTACCCCTGGCCAAGCCCCTACTGGCCTGTCCTATTCCTGCCCCTGAAGATCCCCAGCAGTCCCCCTTCTGGGGGTCGCACCTCGCCTTTTTCTCTAGGGACCCTCAGAAGTCCCCCAGGAGAGGACGCAGTCCCAAGGATCCCCGAGGCTGTCCGCGTTCTACCCTGTCAGGTGTTTCCAGCTGTAGGCACTCCCCAGGAGCACCCGCTTCCCCCTACCCCCGGAGACAGGCCAGCTCAACCCTGGAAAAACGGGGGCGCCACCCGGCCCCCCCCTAAGACCCCCGTGGGGCCCCCGGGAACCCCCGATGACCACAGGACTTAGCACAACGGACATCTCCACAGCGGCCAGGCAGCCACCCAACCGCAGAGCCCCGACGAGACCAGTAGGACCCCACATACCCCACAACATCATGACATTGGGGGACATGACGGGGGACTGTAGCTCAGGCGGTAGAGCTGGTGGTCTAGTGATCCAAAGGTTGCTGGTTGGATCCCAGGCTCCTCCTGCTAGCATGCTGTAGTGTCCTTGAGCAAGACACTTAACCCCTAATTGCTCCTGATGGCTGCATCCGTCGGTGTTTGAACAATTGTAAGTCGCTTTGGATAAAAGCGTCTGCTAAATAACTAAATGTAAATGTAAATGTGACATTGCCACGACTTAGGAAGACTTAAGTATTAATGGATGGAGTTATGTCAGTGATAAAAGTATCCCATATTTCATTAAATGAATCAACCTTGTTTTTGGATATTGCCAATAGTTTTTCCATTGAGATGTAGCTTATTAATAAGTGTAACCATTGGGATGGGGTGAGATTATCTCTGTTTTTCCAATTGAGTTATGTAATTTTCTTAGCAATTGTTAAGGTGATCACAATGGGTTGGTGGTGTTTAAGTGGTGGGTCAACTGAGAAGACTATCTATCTATCTATCTATCTATCTATCTATCCATCTATCTATCTATCTATCTATCTATCTATCTATCTATCTATCTATCTATCTATCTATCTATCTATCTATCTATCTATCTATCTCTTCCAGAACACCTGAATCTGGTGCTTATTGCTTGATCTTTCATTTTATGGCTCCATTCTTCCAGCAGGAGGACAGTGTGTACATCACAACGCTCTGTTCTTCATTTCCATTCATCTCACAACGCTCCTCTTTTTTTAACTCCTCCTCCTGCATTTCACTCACTGCGACGTCCCCGAGTCCCGTTCAACACCGCCTCCTTCTTCCCTGCTTTCTGGTGAACGGTGAGAATGCTGCGACTTTGAAATGGAATGAACAATGAACAGAAGGAAGAGAAAGAAAGAGAGAAGGAAATAAAGAGGTTTGTGGAAGAGAGAGAGTTTGATAAAAAACAAGAGTTGTTTATCCGTCCTCGTCCTCATTTTACCGGAGAGCGGTGGTTTTATGGAAATGGAGAGAACGTTAACGCCTGGAAACTGAAAGTTAGAAGAATGGCTGCAAAAAACAAACTCCAGACTCTTTCTTTTCTGTCTTTCTTTTCATTTTTCTCTATTCCCACACTTCACGGTTTGCAGGATTTAACTTCCCTGATTTGGCATACGGTTAACATAGCGTTAGGTCAGTATTTATACATAGTAATCATTTCCACCTTTTTTATATATACCTTATTATATATATAATTGCCAAAAATGTAAATAATAAATAAATAAACATATATATATATATATATATATATATATATATATATATATATATATATATATATATATATATATATATATATATATATATATAATTATTATTAATATTTTTTGACTTAAGCTTATTTTTATGCTAATTGTCTGTCGAAATGACCCAATCCTCACCATGACAAATTCCTCATATATGAAAATGTACTTGGCGGAATAAAGTGATTGTAATATATATTATGTATAATATAATACAGTATAAAAACTGGCTTCCTGTTGTCGTAGAGGGATTTCTACTTTCGAAACAATTCTCTGGTTCCTGAGCAGACCTTTTCCTTCTTCCCAGGTTGGAGCCGGAGGCAGAATCCATTGCAGAGACTAATTAAGGTCCAGATAAATGGACGTTTAATTAGTGTGTTAATGAGCTTCATTGTTAATGAGCTTTCAGCTCCATCCTGTGACAGCAAAGAGGGAGAGGATCTGCTGTGAACCTTACATATACTGTATACTGTGCATATAAAAATGTGTGTGTGTGTGTGTGTGTGTGTGTGTGTGTGTGTGTGTGTGTGTGTGTGTGTTTGTATATATAATATATATATATTAGATTTAGAAAGTCTTAAATGAAGAAATGTCTTTTAAATGTTTTGGTTTAGTAAGTTTGGAAATGCAAATGCAAGGAAATGCTGTTCTTAAATAATATTAATAAACATTTACTGGTTGAAATTTGATTTCAAGATGGATTGGGAATAATTCCCAGTGTCCAGTGATCCTCATTTGAATTGACTCTCCAGAAAGCAGTTCCAGTATTCCCCCTGAAAAGCAAAGTCGCAGGCTGCGCATCCACTCCTGTCTGGGTCCACGGTGTGTCCAGCGTGCTGTCCACCTCCCCGGCTGTTCCCATATAATGAATTCCAAGGAGCTTGACTACCACGGGGGCTCTGTTAGAATAGATGCCTGCGTGGATCTTGCAGTTGTGACTCTGGGAGTGCGGAGGCAGGCTTCATCACACCCTCCTGACAAAGCTCGGACTCGTACTGTTTTCCGCTGACCCTTCCTGGGTGTTGGTCGGACCGGCCGTCAGGAGCCCTGGGACGGGTCTCGGTGGGCACTCTGTGGGCCGCCCGAGCAGCCCGAGTGCGCGAGAGATCTGCGTCGCCGGCCCACTTTGATTATGCACCAGCCCTCATAATCAAAATGGCCGGCGACGTGCATCTCTGTCACCCTAAAAGCCCCCATCCCAGAATGAAACGGGAGGCGCATTCATGGCTAAGTTGGTCAAAATGCACAAAAATGAGAGTAAAAGGAGTAAAGCTGTCACTGAAAAGGCTAGAGATAAAATAATGAAGTCACTTCAAGTTGATGCTATAACTTGCATGAAGATAAGTGACATGTTTGCGAGAAGTAGCAGCAGCAGCACTTAATAAATAACTTATACAAATAAAAATGTAAGTGGTGGAGAATTAGCTGCTAAATATCATTATTATTTACTTTACGAATCACTTCTCCCTTCCAAAAAAATCCAGCCGCTTAACTATCCATTCAAGAGATGAAATCAAACAGCTTAGGATCCTCCTTATCCTGGTAAATATGCAAAACATTTATCAATCAAGCATCGGAGTTATACATATCTGATATTATTCATAATTTATGGACCAGCAATACCCGAGCATGAGTACAAATATAAATTTGTTTTATTGTTTATAGACCAGCAATCCCCATGCCAAGAGTAATGGTCTGTACCTTAGCAGCAGGCCTAAAAATGTACAATAATTGAATTTTGTTCAATGTTTGAATATTTATGTTATGCACAAAGCCCAGGAAAGTCCAGAATCAGATGCAATATCATTTCAGAAATTGATAAGATACTGATTAAAATACTGCATCTCATAATTAAGGAACTGATTAAATAACTAAATAACTATCTTGGTGCCCATCTGTTTTGTTAATTCTGGTCTAAACTCATATTTATAATACAGAAAACTGACATTTACAGCTTACTTGGAATAAATAATCGAAAACATCACAGTGGCTGGACATGTTTCCATAGTTGAACACTGGAAGCCTGTTAGTGTGACGTGGAGCTAAAGTGCACAGGGAGCTTTTCACGACCGCGCGTCACAATCCTGCAACATTGACTAAACAACCAAGGTTTAATTCATGTTCTCCACAATTATCAAATATCTACATGTTTTAGACGTTCTAATGGTCGCACAAAAAATAGTGAAGGTGTTTTACTTCCATTAAATCTGAAATAAAAAAATTAAAAATTAAATCACCAGGCAACCGGCGAGAAGAGATGAGCCCAGAGAAACAATGGCAGGCTGTGTGAGATTGTGACCAAATTCCCAAATCCACCAACACGTCATCCACCCGAGAGCGTTGCCGACGCAGTCCTCAAAAAAACATTTCTTTCCAGGGAGTTCTGTAAGAGAGCAAAAGGCGAGCGTTGGAATATTACAACTGTGGGCTCTACAGGGTTAGGAAGCTTAAACTGCACTTCTACAGAGGAAGCATCTTGTTCACACGCGCACACGCACACACACACACACACACACAGACACGTGTGCAAGCTTGGTGCACGTGAAGCGTCTGGCTGAAGGTCGTTTTTCTCCGGCATTTCTTTCACTTTGACGTTGAAATGGAAATGAAGTCACGTGGACGCGTTCAGCCGCCGTTGTGGGGACTTCATGTGGAACCGCATCCTTCAGTCTGCGTCATTCAGGCTCACGACAAGGAAATGACATGCAAAACGATTCACCAAATATGAAATATGAGCATTCAAGGAGAGACGTAGAAAAGCAGCTGTGTGATTCTGATCAAGAGGTGAATTACCTGAGCGCCCATTCATGGGTGAAAGATGAGTGAATGGATCCTCCGATGAGATTCAATTCAACCCACTCTGTTTGTAAATCACATCTGCACATTTTTTAATTCCTATGTATAGAAGCAATTTTATATGATTATGCACACACACACATGCACATGCACACGCACATACACACACGCCCACACACATACACACACGCCCACACACATACACACACGCACACACACCCACACACACACAGACACACACACACATACACACACGCACACACACCCACACACACACACGCACGCACACACACACACAGACACACACACACATACACACACACACTATGTATGTTTATGTTTGTGTGTGTGTGGGGGGGGGGGGGTTATGAGAGTTGCTAGTCTAAACTGATTTTAATTCAATTTATTTGTGCTGCGTAATATTTCAATAAATAATCCAATCCTATGTGTGTGTGTGTGTGTGTGTGTGCGCGCGTGTGTGTGTGTGTGTGTGTGGTAATAGCACGTTTAGTGCTGGACCTCTGCTAATCAGGCAGAGCAGTAATTAGCCGCTTGCGCCTCTGAAAGAAATGAATTGGAGCTCAGAGAAGATTAGAGAAGTGAGGTGTTTGTGTTTAAACAAGGTGGAGGGGGAGAGGGAGACCTCTACTCTACCTCTACTCTACTTATACTCCATCTACTCTATTTCTACGCAGAATAACATGTATTCTTCCTCAAATTTGCCCAGAGAACCTCTGACTTTCCTGCCAAAATGGAAACTTATTCAAACGTTTGGTGGCAGAATTCATCACTTCAATGTTTTTTTCACGTATGAGGATTTATTTACTTATTTTCATTTCCTGTATATGTATGTACTTATGTTCATGTATGTTTATGTATTAAATATATGCAGTATTGTTTTTCTTTTTTTCACTTGCATTCTCTCAGCTCGTCCTGATGCTGCTCTGTTGTTGACTCATCGCATCTGCGGACATTAAGCATCTCTAAAAACATCCTTTATTCCCCCCTATTGTTTATATATTCATCTTTTGTCTTCCCTCCTTCCATCCCTCGTTCCTGTGGCGAGGCGTCCTCCACCCATCCCACTAATTACCTGGGGAGTAATTAGCTGCTCCAGCGCTTTGTGACGCTCACTTCTCTCATTGTCTGGGTGAAGAAGGAAAACCTCTCCCCCCCCCCTCTCTCTCCCTCTCGATTCACTCTGTTCTCTCCTTTCTTTCTCACGGTTTCTTTCCAGATGATCCCCTTCAGTGAGTTCACCTCCTGCAAGGTTACAGTAAATATGATAATATGAGACTATAAGATCAAACTGTCTGACCTCTACTCTGCCGCTACTCTCTACTTTCTACTTTACCTCCTGTATACACACTGCTATACACCGTTCCAAATGATTATGCAAATTAGATTGAAGTGTCCTAAACATTAAATTTTTTGTTTTTCAGTTCAACTCATGGATGGTTTTGTGTCTCAGGGCTCTTTGGATCCCTGGAATCAACCTCAGACACCTGTGATAATTAGTTTGCCAGGTGAGCCCAACTCAAGGAAAACTACTTAAGAAGAACGTTCCACATTATTAAGCAGCCACAGGTTTCAAGCAACATGGGAAAGAAAAAGGATCTCTCTGCTGCCGAAAAGCCACAAATAGTGCAACGCCTTGGACAAGGTACGAAAACATCAGATATTTCATGAAAAACTTAAGCCTGATCATCGTACTGTGAAGAGATTTGTGGCTGATTCAGAGCACAGACGGTTGGTGCAGATAAAGGCAGAATGAGGAAGCTTTGTGCCAGAAAAGTTCATGGGAATAAGAGAGCAGCTGCTAAAATGCCGTTACAAAGCAGCAAACAGGTATTTGAAGCTGCTGGTACCTCTGTAGTACCGCAAACCTCAAGGTGTAGGATCCTCCAGAGGCTTGCAGTTGTGCATAAAGCTACTATTGGGCCCCCCCTAAGCAATGCTGACAAGCAGAAAGGGTTGCAGGGGCCCCGAAATACATGAAGACTCATTTTCAAACAGTCTTGTTTACTGATGAGTGCCGTGCAACCCTGGATGGTGCAGATGGATGGAGTAGTGGATGGTTGGTGCATGGCCACCATGTCCCAACAAGGCTGCCACGTTAGCAAGGAGGTGGTGGAGTCATGTCTTGGGCCGGAATCACGGGGAGAGCGCTGGGCATCCCCTTTATGGCCCCTGAAGGTGTGAAAATGACCTCGGCAAAGTATATGGAGTTCCTGACTGAGCACTTTCTTCCATGGTACAAAAAGAAGAACCGGGCCTTCCATAGCAAAACCATCTTCATGCCTGACAACGCACCATCTCATGCTGCAAAGAATACCTCTGTGTCATTGGCTGCTATGGGCATAAAAGGAGAGAAACTCATGGTGTGGCCCCCATCCCCTGACCCTATTGAGAACCTTTGTAGCATCCTCTAGCTAAAGATATATGAAGGTGGAGGCAGTTGGCATCCAAAAACTCACAAGTTCAATGGAGGCAAGAATAGTGAAGGTGATATGAAAGAAGGCTCCTATGTTAACATGTAACTTGGCCTGTTCAGATGTTTTTGATTGAAAAAGCTTTTGATTTCAGTAGATATGTCTCCTAATGCTGCACATTCAACAAATGACCATTTTCACTTCCTTACAACCTATAAAATGTTTAAAACTCTGTTGTGCATAATATTTTGGAACAGTGCGTTTTGAGTTTTTATTTTTGAAAAAAATCCTGTTATCATTGGGAGGTTCGTTCAATAACACTGGAATTATAGCCTAACGGTTGATGACTGACGGTGAAAATCAGAGAAAAATATCATTTGCATAATAATCTGGAACGCAGTGTGTATGTTCTCTGTTCTCTAATATATTTAACGGTCATAATGATAAGATATGAGCTGGTGATAACAATAATGATATGACGACAACAACAATAACAAATACAGCTGCAGGCTGCAATACACGGGGTTCAGTTCAGTCATGGTAAGTAGGTATTACAGGTTCCGAGGTTCCCGAATCTGCGCTCTGTGATTATATGCAGTGAAATTTAAAGCAGACCGAGGGACGCTCTCCTCCCGTGGATCCTTTCTTTAATGGCTCTCCTCGTGAGGGGATGGGGGCCGCGCCGGGCTCGGCTTGGGAGGAGTGCGAGTTCTAGTTCAAATTGGCGTTTGAGGAAGACCCGCCGCGTCAGCTCCAGGGGGCCTCATCCCCGCTTTGCGCTGCCGAGCGGAGGATGCCCCGGTGCTCCTGATGTACGATTGGCTATTCCTGCATCTATTAAGGTATTTACAGAGGTTTATGAAAGTAGTCAAACTTACATAATTTTAGAGGTTTTCCTTGAATTGCATTTCCAATAAGTCACATTCTCCTGAAATATGAAAAACGTTGCAGCATTTTTGTGAGCAATTACTATATCACAGCCTCTATTTTTTCAACGCCTTCCTGGATCTTGAACGCATCACTCAGTCGCACATTGGAGTGGACTCGCCTCGACGTGGTTACGAGTTTTTGGGGATGACTCTTTTCAAATTTTTCATGAATCCGGCACGGTAACGGGGACCAAAGAGATAAAATATCAATGGAGCAGATCCACAGACCGTCTACCAGGTAAGAAGGTACATAAATATACACGTCAACATATAGTTTGTAATCTCCAAATACTACAGAGCGTCTTCACCTCACACCGGACACGGGGCGATGTGCATTCTGAACCAGAACCTGCACATTCATAGTAAATAGTACGATGAGGTCATAAAGCGTCTTACTCTAAATCACATCTTGTTCATTTTGTTTAAGAATTGTGTCAGTCAAGCAGGAGCAGCTGGACACTTGGGCTCAAATATCTTTGGTTTTTCACTCACATCCGTCTGTGGATCGATTTGGACGACGCTTCGAGCGCCAGATGTTTGTGACACAGCGGCTCAAACAAGATGTCAGCTGTTTTCGTAGCTTCTTCCGTTTGTTCTTTTGTTTCAAACGGTTTTATATTTCGAAATTCAGAGACTTGGCGGTACAATCCTTCGGGCGGAACACAACGCAACGACTCTGTGTCATCACATTCATTCCTAAATTCCATTGAGCACTTTCTTTCACAGCCTGGGCTTAATATCTGAAGTTTTTCCCTTTTACATCTTTGATTTCATACATCTTTTAAACGACATTACCAGATCTGTAAATGAATTATTGAGAGCACAGAGAGGTGAGGTTCAGTTCAATGAACCAGATCATTTATTCAGATGAATCCAGAATGTTTCTTTTTTTATTTACTTGTGGA
>NC_137200.1:28699459-28709459 GCF_960531495.2 Zeus faber | reverse complement strand
CGGTCCCTCACTGAGAGTGCAGCTCTATTTCCACAGACACCTCTATTTCCCAATGTACAGTCAACCCCATAAATCGTGCTGCGTTTAAGAGAACTCGTGAAACTGTAATACATACAAAACACGACTCAACTGGACCCCGTGCATTGCTGCCTGCAGCTATATTATTATTATTATTATTATTATTATTATTATCATTATTATTATTATTATTATTATTATTATTATTATTATTATTATTATTATCATTATTATTATTATTATTATTATTATTATTATTATTATCATTATTATTATTATTATTATTATTATTATTATTCAAACAGGTGCTTGATCCTTGCAGGTCCAGATGCATTCTAGGAACTCAAATCCGGCGGGATGCATTGAATTGGAATTTCTTGTAGAGATAATGTGACGCTTAGTACTTTTAAGGAATTTTAAGTATTTCTTTAAAGTACTTTGTTCTTGAGGAATATTGTAGTCTTTGATGTTCCTCGTCAGAGTTCTCTTTGTTTCCCCCAAAATGACATCAAAGAAAAAGGCTGTTTTTTAAATCGCTGGAGGTGCGATGATCCATCCAAATTTTACATTTAGCCGCCGTTCCGGAAATAAGAAGCTGCTTCTGTTTGATTGATGATCCGAGGCGGTGGCGGGGTATTGCCTTGAGAAGTCCAAAAAATCCCAGTTCAAGAAATTAATCTTTAGAAGAGGCAAGAAAAAACAAAAAGCTCTGTGTTACTTGATTTAACAAAAATGATCTAACATTCCAGTCTGTGCACCCCTCCAGTCGGTCATACCATTTTCATCACCAACTAAAGTGATAGAAGCAGTCAGCTGGTAAGTCAGTGGGAAAATGTATTCAACAAATTCATCAGAAATTAAGTTATTTGAGAAAAAAAGTGTGAAACTGAAAATGTGATATTTAGGGGTATTTCATTGTTGCCTCTGATCAAATAGTAACAACAATAATAATAGTAATACTATAAGATGAAAATAATAATAATGATAATAATAATAATAATAATAATAATAATAATAATAATAATAATAATAATAATAATAATAATAATAATAATAATAAAATAATAATAATAATAATAATAATAATAATAATAATAATAATAACAATAACAATAACAATAATAATAATAATAAATATAGCTGCAGGCAGCATACACAGGGTCCTTTATCGACATCAATTACAATTTTTCAAGTTCCCAAGGAACGTAGCATAAGTTTGTACTGTCGCTCGTCTTTACATCAGCATTACTACTAAAACGAGTTACAATTTTCAACACACACACACACACACACACACACACACACACACACACACACACACACACACACACACACACACACAGTTTGTAACCACTACAGACTGATGGAGTCCACACGACGCAGCTCGCACGGAGTAAATGTGCATACGTAGCTACAACCTGCACATATATAAGGAATTAAATGATCATGTCACCAAGCGTCTTATGACACAAACCCGTCTCGCTCCACCTCTCCACCGCACGTTTTAGAACCTTGGTCAGTGGGCGATGCACCAACGTTCGGCTACTTACGGTCAAATTGAATCGGTTTTTCACTAATTCCTGGATTCCCGGATGAAGCTTGAACCACGAGATGTCTCTGGCGTCAACCATGTCTGTAGCTGCCGTGGTTGTCGTGGTCCAGACACTTTTAGCCCAAAAAGTGCCAGAGTTCAGAGTGGACATTGAGGATGTATTTAAAACTATTCAAAAATCGTAAAATTAAGCTTGATTTTTGCTTGAGTCAGCACTGGAAAGGGTCCTAACAATAAAATAATAGAAGTGACTGAGACCAGAACACCGTGGAAAGTGCAGCAGTGTACAATGTATTTTCAAAGTAAAAGCGTTTGGCAATTAAACTAAAAAAAGCCCAAGACATCCATACAACAAATATAATCAATAAACCTGTTGATTTCAATTGATTTCAGTATCTCCAGCTCTTAAAACACCACTTTGGTAGAGCGTGACATGTGATTCTGTGATGGCGGCCTGGCCCTGTTGGCCTGCTAGCATGTTAGCCTGTTAGTGGCCTCTTTACACTTCATCGCGTCTCTGATCGTATCGGATTAACTTTACATGCGTCTCGCGGGGGAGGCCGCCTGAAAAGCTGTTTTCTCCCCCTTTTTTTTTTTTTTTTTCCCTGCCTTGTTATGCTAATGTGCTAATGGCTATGGCTAGCTGCTGCTCTGCATGGATCCCAGAGAAGCTGGAAGCGCCGTCCGGGGAGCGTCTGCACCCGCGGGCTAACGGCTCAATTATTTACCTCCGCTGAAAAATTCAAAACAAAACAGAGGGAAGACCAGTCGTCTGGAGGAGGGGGAGAGAAAGAGAGGAAGAGAGAGACAAGGTGGAGAGAGAGACAAGGTGGAGAGAGAGACAAGGTGGAGAGAGAGAGACAAGGCGGAGAGAGAGAGAGACAAGGTGGAGAGAGAGACAAGGTGGAGAGAGACAAGGTGAGGAGAGAGAGACAAGGTGAGGAGAAAGAGACAAGGTGGAGCAAGAGAGACAAGGTGGAGAGAGAGACAAGGTGGGGAGAGAGAGACAGGGTGGAGCAAGAGAGACAAGGTGGAGAGAGAGACAAGGTGGAGAGAGAGAGACACACAAGATGGAGAGAGAGACAAGGTGGAGAGAGAGAGAGAGAGAGAGAGAGAGAGACAAGGTGGAGAAAGAGAGAGACCAGGTGGAGAGAGAGAGACCAGGTGGAGAGAGAGACAAGGTGGAGAGAGAGAGACAAGGTGAGGAGAGAGAGACAAGGTGAGGAGAGAGACAAGGTGGAGCAAGAGAGACAAGGTGGAGAGAGAGACAAGGTGGAGAGAGAGAGACACACAAGGTGGAGAGAGAGAGACAAGGTGGAGAGAGAGACAAGGTGGGGAGAGAGAGACAAGGTGGAGAGAGAGAGAGACAAGGTGGAGAGAGAGACAAGGTGGAGAGAGAGACAAGGTGGAGAGAGGGACAAGGTGGAGAGAGAGAGAGACAAGGTGGAGAGAGAGACAAGGTGGAGAGAGAGAGACAAGGTGAGGAGAGAGAGACAAGGTGAGGAGAAAGAGACAAGGTGGAGCAAGAGAGACAAGGTGGAGAGAGAGACAAGGTGGGGAGAGAGAGACAGGGTGGAGCAAGAGAGACAAGGTGGAGAGAGAGACAAGGTGGAGAGAGAGAGACACACAAGATGGAGAGAGAGACAAGGTGGAGAGAGAGAGAGAGAGAGAGAGAGAGAGGGAGGTGGAGAAAGAGAGAGACCAGGTGGAGAGAGAGAGACCAGGTGGAGAGAGAGACAAGGTGGCGAGAAAGAGACACAAGATGGAGAGAGCGAGAGACCAGGTGGAGAGAGAGATGGAGGCTTCCTTCCGCTCTGGTGCTGCACCTTCATCTCCTCCAGAATCAGAATTTGATTATTTGACATGAAGAAACAGAAGAAAAGAAAGAAGAAACAGTCTTTATTCGTCACGCAACACACTACAACACATGCACATGCTTGATGGTGCCGGTGAAATGGTTCCTCTGCTTTTGACCCATCCTGGCTTGTCCTTCCTCCGGGGCCACAGCCAGGAGCAGTGGGCAGCGTACGTGTACGAGGGACCAGGTGATAAGAGTCCTTCGCTGGTCAGACGATGATGTGTGCATGTTTTGGGTGGGGGTCCTTACTGACGTGAGGTGGAGGAAACCCCATGTGAGCACGGGGAGAACATGCAAACTCCACACAGAAAGGCTCCTATTTGGGAGATAACCCACCGTAGCACGGTGCCAACAGCGCCCCGGGCGGGAATCAAACCCAGGACCTTCTTGCTGTGAGGCAGCAGTGCAATGCACTGCACCACTGAAAAAGATGAAGATGAAGATGAAGATGAAGAACATTTTCAACTTCAAAAATAGACAAATTTACAACAAGAAAAAGCCAAATATCCAAAATGTCCAAAATGGTAAAAATATCATTACATTCTCGGGTGGAAATGTATGATATGACAAAATATACGACGATAATACACAGCAATTAAAAATCTGCTCTTTTTGTAGATATGAAAATGTCTCATTTTAGCACCAACACCCACGACAGATCGGTCGGTCAGTCAGTCAGTCAGTCAGTCAGTCAGTCAGTCAGTCAGTCAGTCAGTTAGTTAGTCAGTAGTCCCCTCCCTGCAGGACTTATACACCAGGAGGTGTAGTAGCCGAGCTGGGTCAGGATCATGAAGGATCCTCACCACCACCACAACGGACTGTTCCAGCTGCTGCGGTCGGGCAAGAACCTTCAAAGCCACACAGCGAGAACAGAGACTGAGACGGAGTTTCTTCATTAAACCATAAGGACTGTCAATGCTGAACTCACCAGGGGTCCTAACAAAAAGTACTGAGTCACTCACACAGGCTCCACTGCCTTACTGTACTGTATGTAGCATACTGTACTGCATACTGTATCACTGTTCTGGGTTACTGTATACTGTACTGCATACTGTATCACTGTTCTGGGTTGTATATCTGTAGCTGTATACCTCCACACTCACTTTATTCACATGCACTTTACTGCACATCTCTGTATATACAAATAGTCCATCCCATATACATAACTTTATTCCCTTCTATGTAGTACCCCCACTCTGTATTACATTTTTGAGTCTTATTTTAATTGTATTTTATTTTAGTCAGTCAGTCACTCGGATAGTTTCTTCGTTGTTAGTTGCAAGGTTTTACAGCGCATCCAAGATGGCAGACGAGGCTACAGACTTAACCCTAATTGTGAATGTTTTAGCGTTGATACTCCATGTGTTTGAACGTATCCGCAATATAAACAAGAGAGTGGAAAGGAATAATAAAGGAAGCAGAAAGGAGGACGCAGCAGCTACGCTGTTAGTTAGTTGGTTAGTTGGTTAGTTGGTTAGTAAGTTAGTTAGTTAGTTCGTTAGTTCGTTTGATAGTTCGTTAGTTGGTTGGTTGGTTGGTCGGTCGGTCGGTCGATCGGTCGGTCGGTCGGTCGGTGTTTCCCTTTGGTTTCGTCTCAGCTCGCTTGGAACCTCCATGGAGGTGATACCAGTACCAGGCCCCGGGTACTAACCACAACTTTTGCCCGATGGAAAACCAAATAAGGCGAGTACAGTCAAGTCGATTGGAGCCGGTTCCATGCTTTAGTTATGTAGTTACCTAGTTACGTAGGTACTTGGTTAGTTACGTAGTTATGTAGTTAGCTAGCTAGCTAGATTGCTCATTACTTACTTACTTAGATCTCAGTGTGTCTACTGAGCCCATTCCCTGAACACAGATGTAAACCAGTAATAATTTCACTCTGGTGCTGGGATTATTAACATGTTTCCAGTAAAGGTTGCTGTCATGTTAAACACGGATTCATTTTCATATTTCAAATTGTAATATTTAACATTTAATAAGCAGGATGCTGTGGACATCTGGCAGCTGAACACAAATAGAATCTGGGTCCTTCAGGAACGTTTTAGCGGTCTTCACTTCGTCTGCACGAGCCATTAACTGTGCTAATGATGCAGAGGCCCTCACATAAGACACACACACGCACGTGTGCACACACACACACACACACACACACACACACAAACACACACACATATAGAGTACATAGATATATTTATATACTGTATGTATATGAGTATATATACAGTATGTATATTAGGGATGCAATGGTACACGGTATGTTGTCCAACCATTTGGTACGCGCTCTTTGGTTCAATACGTACACGTGAACCGCTGTATTACGGTATCACGGTCCACCAGATCGGTTGGCGCAGTCAAGTGCTGCCTCCAATACAAGCATTTCAGAATCAGCATTTCTCTTTTTTTGTGAGAGGTAATTTTTTTTTACTGCACAGAGCTACGCAGCCTTCAATAGAAACAGGAGATAAAACTACATAGAAATGTTTTTGGGAATAGTGCAATCAATGAAGGTGTCAAGTCGGAAAATAACCCCCTGGGATGGGCGTGTCCCTCTTTATTACAGACTTCTCGTCAGACACTCGCTTCCACTCGCACCAGATAGTGTTGATTATTTTGAATGGCTCTTTTGTAGGAATGAAGAGAACCGAGCCTCGCTGGGTCATGAGCCCTTCTTGTTTTTGTCAAGTTTTAGTCAAGTAAAGTCAAGTCATACTTTATTCATAAAGCGCATTTCATACCAGGGCAACACAATGCGCTTTACAAAGAAATACAATCAAAAAAAGAGCTGTCAGCCGGTAATATCAAAAGAATGCCCCCTGAAACAACAGCAACAACAAAAGCAGCAGGAACAAAACAAAAATAACAAAACAACAACAAAAACAGCAACAAAAGCAACTAAAACTGCAGCAGCAACAACAGCAACAGCAGCAGCAGCCACAGCAGAAAACAACAACAACAACAACAACAGCAGCAACAACACAGCAGCAGCCACAGAAACAACAGCAACAGCAGCAGCAACGTCAACACCAGCAGCAACAACAACAAAAACAACAGCAAAAACAACTACAACAGCAGCAACAGCGGGCAACAACAACAGCAGCAACAGCAGCAGCAACAACAGAAACAACAACAACAGCAGCAGCAATAGCAGCAGCTACAGAAACAATAACAACAGAAACAACAACTGAAACAGCAGCAGCACAGAAACAACAGAAACAACAGAAAAAGCAGATACAACAGAAACAACAGCAACAACAGAAACAACAGCAACAGCAGCAACAGAAACAACAACAGAAACAGAAACAACTACAGCATAAACAACAGAAACAGCAGCAAAAACAACAGCAGCAACAAATGAGACAATAACAGAAACAACAACAACAGCAGCAGCAACAGAAACAACAACAATACCAGCATCAAGCCATCCTATCCACCACGCGAGGAAAATCTCCTCATTTGTATTGAGTCAACAGTGTGCACCATCTCATCTCAATCTCAAGATTCAAGATTCAAGATTCAAGAGGTTTATTCGTCACATACATACATATACATACTTTCATACATATATGCAGTGAAATGTCAATGCAACGCACCCGGTGATTGCACACAATATGTCCTAGACTAAACACAGTAGCTACCTAGGAATTTCTACTAGACTAACTAACTGATTCCTAAAACGTAATGCAGTTAGTCAAATACTATAGAATAAAATAAAATAAAATAAAATAAAATAAGAACTCAAGGGTAATGCAGGGTGGGGGTACAAAATAGATAAAGGGAATAGGCTTATGTATATGGGATAGGCTATTTATATATATACAGATATGTGCATTAAAGTGGCATGTGAATAAAGTGAGGTAGTGTTTGTGAGATATACAGCACAGTATACAACAGTACGGCGCAGCAATATGGTAACATCGAACAACCCAGAACAGTGATACAGTATGCAGTACAGTATGCTACATATAGTACAGTAAGGTAGTGGAGCCTCTGTGTGTGGCTCAGTGAGGACCCCTGGTGAGGTCAGCATTGACAGTTCTTATGTCTTGAGGTAGAAACTCCGTCTCAGTCTCTGTTCTCGCTGTGTGGCTGTGGAGGCTCTTGCCCGACTGCAGCAGCTGGATGTTGGAGTGATGAGGATCCTTCATGATCCTGCCGGCTCTGCTACTACACCTCCTGGTGTATAAGTCACAAAGACACTGCCTCGCCTTTCTCACCAGAGTGTCTGTTGGTAAAGTCCATGTTAAATCCTCTTTGATGTGGACTCCCAGGTACTTGAAGCTGCTCACCCTGTCGACAGAAGTCCCATTAATCACCAAAGGCGCGTGCGTCCTTGGTGATTAATTGTAATCCACGCCTAAAGTCCACAATCAGCTCCTTAATTTTGCTGACGTTCAGGCGTTCATCGCCGTCGGTGATCAGGCCCACCACGACGGTGTCGTCAGCAAACTTGATAATGGTGTTGGAGCTGGACCTGGCCACACAGTCATGTGTGTGCAGGGAGTACAGTAGGGGGCTGAGGACGCAGCCCTGGGGGAATCCTGTGTTCAGAGTGAGGGAGCTGAACATGTGCTTCCCCACCCTAACCACCTGGGGCCGGGCTGAGAGGAAGTCCAGGATCCAGGCGCACAGCGGAGTATTCAGTCCGAGCTCCTTCAGCTTGACAGCCAGTCTGGTGGGGACTATGGTATTGAAAGCTGAACTATAATCGATGAACAGCATTCTCACATAGGCCCCCTTCTGGCCATCCAGGTGCGTGAGCGTGGTGTGCAGTACCTGGGAGACCGCGTCATCCGTGGATCTGTTTTGCTGGTACGCAAACTGCAACGGGTCCAAGGTGCGGGGGAGGGAGGTGCAGATATAAACCTTAATCAGCCTCTCGAAACACTCCATGTCCCCTGAGGTGAGGGCCACCGGACGATAGTCATTCAGGCAGGCAGGAGCGGTGATCTTCGGGACAGGAACGACGGTGGGCCTCTTGAAGCAGGACAGGACCACTGATTCAGCCAGGGAGATGTTGAATATTGTAGTGAACACCGGGGTTAGCTGGTTAGCACAGGTCTTCAGTACTCGTCCAGATACGCCATCTGGGCCCGCAGCTTTCCTGGTGTTCACCTTCATCAGAGCCCTCCTGACATCATGCTCAGACACCGAGAGTGTGCGCTCATCCCCAGCGGTGTAACTCCAATAACCCGGCGAGCTAGCGGTGCTGTTGCCAGACTCAAACCGCGCATAAAAGGAGTTCAGTTCATTGGCAAGGGAGGCGTCCACACTCGTGGCTGGGGAGGAGCTGCTCTTGTAGTTTATTATGGTCTGCAGCCCCTGCCACAAGTGTCCGGTGTCCCGTTGCTCCGTCTGTAGCTCCACAGTCTCTCTGTATGTCCGTTTAGCATCCTTCACCGCCCTCCGCAGATTGTATGACGCCACTATGTAGTTGTCCATATTTGCAGATACAAGACCGTCGTTGTAAGCAGCTGTGCGAGCATTCAGAGCGCAGCGGATGGATTTATCGACCCACGGCTTCTGGTTTGGAAATTCAATTCCACCGTGGGAACGATGCTGTCCACTAACGTAGCCACTAAGCTCACCACTACGTCTGTAAACTCTCTGATGTCACTTGAACTTCATTGGAACATGTCCCAGTCGACGTCAGTCAGAGTGTCCTGAAACGCAGCCTCTGATTGGTCTGTCCACCGCTTCACTTCCCACTTCCCGTCACCACCAATTCTCGCGCGATCAGAGGCCTGTAAACAGGAACCAGCAAAATCGTGGTGGGATCTGATTTACCAAAAGCAGGGAGCAAGACGGTCTTGTATCCGTTCTTGTAAGATGTGTAGCAATGGTCCAAAGTTTTATCTCCCCTGTGGCACACGAGATGTGTTGGTAGAAATTAGGCAGAACTTTTTTAAGGTTGGCCCTGTTAAAGTCCCAGTCACCACCACAGCCGCGTCGGGATGTTTGTTTTGAAATCCGCACAACTCATCATACAGGTCCGACAGTGCTGTGTCGGTGTCCGCTTGCGGTGGAATATAAACGGCTGTAATGATGACCGTGCTGAATTCCCGGGAGAGATAAAATGGACGGCATAAGATTGTCAGCTATTCCAGGTTCGGTGAGCAGAGCAGGAGAGAGACTTGGTGTTGTTGGGTTACACCAGCGGTTGTTAACCATGAGGCAAACGCCTCCACCTTTGTATTTCCCCAACTCCGCCGATCTGTTTACATTTACATTTAGTCATTGATCAGACGCTTTTATCCAAAGCGACTTACAATTGTTCAAACACCGACGGACGCAGCCATCAGGAGCAATTAGGGGTTAAGTGTCTTGCTCAAGGACACTACAGCATGCTAGCAGGAAGAGCCTGGGATCGAACCAGCAACCTTTAGATTACTAGACCACCAGCTCTACCTCCTGAGCTACCATCCCCATACTGTTGCCGCGGAACTGAACGTTGGCAAGAAGGATACTTTGCAGAGGTGGACGGTAAGGTTGCGTCCTCATTCTGACCCGAATGCCGCCTCGTTTACCACGGTGCTTTCTCTGTGGGCCTGCTTGTGGAACAGCAGCTCCATTTT
>NC_137200.1:28646800-28694300 GCF_960531495.2 Zeus faber | reverse complement strand
CTCAATCACAATCTGTACATTTATAGTATTAGCATTTGTACATTTAATCATATGATGACGTTGTAAAACATCTTACCGTAAATATAATTTATAGTAAATAATATGATGATGTCATAAAGCATCTTACTGTAAATATTATTTATAGTAAGTAATATCATGACATCATAAAGCGTCTTACTGTAAATATCATTTATGGTAAATAATATGATGATGTCATAAAGCCTCTTACTGTAAATCTTATTCATAGTAAATAATATCATGACATGATTCACTCATGTAGCCCAGTTTTGTTCCTTGCCTGTGAATCAACGATTACATGACAGGACTTCTGCTTAATAATTGTAAATGTACGACCGGAAATGATGAATAAACATGCATCATTATTATTTGACAGTAATTCCTGAATTTCTCTATCAATTGGCATAACTACAGTGCAACGCAGAGTCATAGTGATCTACACCAATGCAGACAGTAAATGGCTCTGCAAATGTTATTTGGAATGTTGCATGAAACATAATTCATCGTGTTGACAATTCTGTTATTGCAATATAATCTCTTCCTCCATCATTATCATTTATTCTACCAGACATTTTCATATCCTGGTAAGGATTATTTCCTTTAATCAAAACATTGTCTCGGTCATTTTGTATCCATGTGCAAACGTTCTGGATCTTGTTTGTAAGAACTTCTGTTAAACTGATAGCAGCACACTGTTTGTTCCTGGACTCTCCAAATGTAAATCATCCTGTTAAAATGAACCTTTGAACACTGACACGTATGGCGAAGTAGCACTCAGTTTTCTAATTAACATTTACTTAATTCATAGATATAATTTCAATATCTGTTTCCCCCCCTAATTTATTTTTAATTTTGGATTTAAAAGTTTTTTCATAGTGTTTTTCTTGTAGTATTGTTTGACCTCCAGGGCCGGATTTTTCGAACATTGCTTCTTTATTGTCTGAGACTTTCGGCTATTTTTCTGCATCTGGAACAATAACAAAAACAAACTTTGTAATTACTTTACATAACAGTAATAATGAATACATGTTATTTCATGAACATAATAAATAAATGTAAGTTTTAATTAGTGCTTCAGTGTATTCTTTCTGTTAAGAATCTACAATTGGAAAGTTAAATAGATGATTTGAAGCGTCTTACTGTAAATCTCATCTCCTTCCATTGGTTTTCAAACCAATGGAACGAGATTAGATTTACTAACCCCGGTTCTAACGAGACGTCAACCATGTTCCTAGCTTCTGTGGTTGTTCTGTTACAGATTGTTTTAGGCCGAAAGATTACGAGTACAATAATTAAAATCCGAATAATTACAAGAGGGAATAATAAATAATAAATATAGCTTTAGGCAGCGATACACAGGGTCCAGTTTAGTAGTGTTAAGTACGTATTACAGTTTTTCCGGGTTCTGTGAAACGCAACACGAATTACAATTTCCCGAGTTCACATTGAATGCTGCATCGTTCTTTTTTTAAGAGAAGAAGAATCTTTATTTGTCACACGGCACACACACCACAACACATGCATTCATGCAGTGACTGCGACCAACACACACTTACAATGGGGATGGTGAAACTCATTCTCTGCTTTTGACCCATCCTGGCTTGTCCTTCCTCCGGGGGGGGAGCCAGGAGCAGTGGGCAGCGTTCAGCCCATTTGTGCCGGGGACCTGGTTACAATGTTCTGCATGTTTATGGTGGGGGGCCTTACTGACGTTACATGGAGGAAACCACATGTGAGCACGGGGAGAACATGCAAACTCCACACAGAAGGGACCCTCATCGGGAGATAACTCGTCGGAGCACGGTGCCAACAGCGTCCCAGGTGGGAATTAAACCCAGGACCTTCTTGCTGTGAGGCAGCAGTGCAGTGCACTGTGCCACCGTACCCACCTTGTTTTTCACTTTTTGTTTCAAAACTTTTTCCAAGGTTTACAGTTTTCAGAGTTTTCTTTAAACGAATCATCTGCTCAAGTTGTCTGTCTACGTGTAGCACACGCTGTGCAGTCCACAGGGTGCAGGTCGCTGGATGTGAACGACTTCTGAGAGACAAAGCTTAGACTTATTTAACTTCGGAGTAATGACGTCACAAAGCGTCCCACTCCTGAAACAAATCAATTTGGGTCAACAATCTTCTACTTCAAGTAAAATCACAAGTTTTTCAGTCATTTCTGTTGCAAATGTACAAACCCCAATGCCAATGAAGTTGGGACGTTGTGTAAAATGTAAATAAATACAGAATACAATGATTTGCAAATCCTTTTCAACCTATATTCAATTGAATACACCACAAAGACAAGATTTTTAATGTTCAAACTGATAAATTTTATTGTTTTTTTGCAAATTTTCCCTCATTTTGAATTTGATGCCTGCAAGGTTCCAAAAAAGCTGGGACAGGGGCCTGTTTACCACTGTGCTACGTCACCTTTCCTTTTAACGACACTCAATAAGCGTTTGGGAGGTGAGGACACTAATTGTTGAAGCTTTGCAGGTGGAATTCTTTCCCATTCTTGCTCGATGTACCACTTCAGTTGCTCAACAGTCCCGGGTCTCCGTTGTCGTATTTTGCGCTTCATAATGCGCCGCACATTGTCAATGGGAGACAGGTCTGCACTGCAGGCAGGGCGGTCTAGTACCTTCACTCTTACTGGGAAGCCAGGCTGTTGTACCACCTGCAGAGTGTGGCTGGCATTGTCCTGCTGAAATAAACAGGGACATCCCTGGAAAAGACGCTGCTTGGACGGCAGCGTAGGATTTAAGCACCCTAATCACAGGTAGTCCAACCCTTCAGTTTTCTGTCAAGCTTTGCTTTAAAACTCTTTTAAATGATCGCTTCTTTCGGATAAGTTCTGCTTGGGTAATGCCGGTCCATAGTCTAACAGCTAATTTTAGTTTTATACGTTATGCCTATTTTAGTTCAAATCCCAAAATAAACTCTTTGTTTTCTTTCTTTACGAGGTGAACAGGTAAATAACCTTTTTGATTTTAATTGCTTTTTCTTCTCTTCCCTTGAGTATTGCAAATGAGTATTGAAATCCCCCCCGTCCTTTAAATGAAAACATCAAGTAACAATGACAACTATATAAATATTAAGGAATGTAACACTCAAAAGTAAATTATGTTTTTGTCCTTTTAAATTAAAAAGTCCAGTTCCGTTTCACACTGTACTGTAGCTCAGTTCAGTTTAGTTTCCAATAATTAGTTGGCAATCGACCTGGAGCTGGAACGCACACAGCGCCTCACACTGACGGTGTCCATCCAGCTCCCAGGCACGTGGTCCCTGGGTGGAGCTCACCATCTTGTGTCTCGTGCATGTGTGCTGTCCCCACACGCACACCCAAACGAAGGGAGAAGAACGTCCAATTCACTCAAAACAAAAAACCTGACCTGTACGACAGGTCATGCAGAAAATATTCCCATAAATATTGCTTCACATATCTTTGCATAATTTAATATCAGACTACGTATTATACAATTAAACCAAAATTGCGACGGAGCAGTACTTTTCCTCCTGCAATTGACGCAATTTACACAAATTTAAAATTACACACAAATTAAACAACATATCAGGCAACACAGTATAAAAATATGAATTTAAATTCCCCTTTTGTTCATTACTGGAAAATGACAATATTGACCCGTGAATACATACTATGATTGTCTTGGCTTAATTCCGCCAAAGTCTTCACAGACTGCTGTTCTGATAGTAATACCGCTCACTACTACTGAGCGGTTAGTAGTAGTGAGCGGTTTAGCTGCTTTAGAAAGTATTTTATTTATTGAACTCTATTCACCGCCTCTCTCCTCAGCTGCTTGTCTCGTCTGCCTCATGTCAGACTTTACCAAACCCCAGAAGAGAAGGGTCTTAAATAGACGGTCAGCATGAAAGGGGAATGCTTCTCTATGAATTGACATACTCCCTTAGGAATATTTATAATTGTTTACTCATGCAAATTATTTATTCTCACATTTTACCTTGATTTCTTAAAAAATATTATTTATGCTTTAATTTATAAAAATAATGTAATCTTTATAGTCTGTTAGTCTTTATTCATTCAGCTTAAAATGAATTTAAAACATTTATACACACAAAAGTACAAGGTCAAAACAACTAGAGTTAACCAGTTTAAAGCTGCTTTTCAAACCTTCCAAGCCCTGTGTTGTTTCCTCCTACTCCTCCTCCTCC
This sequence comes from Zeus faber, assembly GCF_960531495.2. Lineage (NCBI taxonomy): Eukaryota > Metazoa > Chordata > Actinopteri > Zeiformes > Zeidae > Zeus > Zeus faber. Next base: position 28,690,100 of record NC_137200.1, on the reverse strand, counting down.
TCCTCCTCCTCCTCCTCCTGCTCCTGCAAGCTCTTTCAGTATTTCTTTTGTTGGCAAACTGCACGGAGCCTTCTCTGTGGTTGCCAACATGAGCTGGCACATCTGGAAGGTGCCTGCCTCTCAGGTCATTTTCTTCCACAGCTCTTTCTGCAACTTGGCTTTCTTTTGTTTTGAGATTCACCCGCTGCAGAGAACCTTGTACAAATTGTGTCCAACTTGCAACTGGAAAGTGTCTGACGTCTGTAGTCCAGGTTGCTATTTGCAGGCAACACTTCATATCTTTTGCCATTTGCATCCAGACAAGGTGTACAGGGGTTGGGGGGCAGTAGCTCAGGAGGTGAAGCAGGTCGTTTAGTCATCTGAAAGTTGCTGGTTCTATCACCAGCTCCTCCTGATAGAATGCTCTAGTCTCCATGAACAAGAGACTTAACTCCTGATGCTGTGTCCATCAGCATGTGAATAATTGTCAGTGGCTTTGGGCAAAAGTGATGATTCAACATAAACAAAAGACAGTCATGTTTGAGTTCATGCAAATGAGATGTCGATGACTTCGATAAGGTCGTTCTTCTGGACATTCTTCGAACAGATCAAACTATACATTAGAAGCTCATGAAATAGTCCATTTAGGGTCTATAATAAATAAACAAAATCTTCACTCTGTTTAATGTTTGAACAATTTGAATATGTGAGTTGCAGCACCTGCAGAAGGAATGTGTTCAGACATCTTAGATTGATGATGTCATTACTTTCTGTACTTTGACTTTTCATTCGTTCGTTCGTTCCGACAACAACAAGAGTTTTTTTTTTAAGCTTCCGAACGTTTTGGGAACCAAGCTTACGCATCACACAGCTACAGTATGTCACTCCAAAACTCTGCATGCTTCCAACCTGGGGTCCGATTTAAGCCGTACGCGATTGGTGGATGTTTTCAATGGCGTTGAACACTCCAATCTGATTGGTTCATCAACTACAGTTACGATTTGCCTGAGCAGACTGACAATTAAAATACCGGTTTGTGAAAATATATGATCGAGACCAGAGCTGCCAACAAACTGTATTTGACTTTATAGAGTTATTTAATATCATACTTTAAAAAATGGTTTATTCTATCGATGGAGGTCGATCAACGACACGAAAAAGGCATCGACCCACTGTCCATCAACACGAACTAGGTAACATTCACACATTCGCTCTACAACCCAAAGTTGCTCTGTTCAATGGAAAGAAAAACACCGAACGCCGCGGGTGGAGCACTGACTGACTCTCTCTCTCTCTCTCCCTCTGTCTCTCCGTCTCTCCGGAGGATGCTCTCGCCATCCATCAGCTTTTATTGCTGATCTACAGAATGGAGCAGGAAGCTGCGCTGAGCTCCACAAAACCACATGAACTTTATGAGGAGTCACTCTTTTCTCTCCCTCCCTCCACCCCATCCCGCTCCCCCTCTCTCAGATGGTTGTACAACAGACAGATGGTGCAGATAACAGCAGACCTTTAAAATGGAGTGATACTTTATCAGCAGAGGTGCATTCTGGGAGTTCCCTTTGACACCAGCAAGAATGGATAGATAGATAAACATATAAATAGATAAATAGACCAGGAACTGCTCAACAATTAATATGAATTTGTTAATATCTGATATGGATCACCAGATAACAGAACGGTGTGACACCAGAATGTGTGACCTGCCAAATCCTTGTCCCACTGTCACACTTCGCTGATGATGTCATAATTGCCAGTCTTCTCTTGCTCTCGCTCTCTCGTTCTCTCCAGTTTGTGATCTTTATTCAGTGCACTAGACTCTGCAAAACATCACAATGTGCTTTGCATTAATAACAGATAAATAATACAAAGTAAAAAAATAAAAATAAAAAAAAGCAAAGACAGCAAAAAAATAAATAAAAATCCATAAAGATATTTCACACACGGTATTCCAATCGCTCATCTTCAATCAGTAACATCTTACAAACAACACCAAAGCCACAACAGAACAATGTGCCTTGCATTCAAAATTATTAAATGATATAAAAGGTACAAAAAAAAACCCGACAGATTCACAATCGGGCAGAACACACAGTAAAGTAAACCAAGGGAGTAAAACAGTAAACGGAGGAATAAACAGTATTTACAAACAAAACATCAGGATATAAAATGGAGGATCCAGGTTGAGACTGAAGTCAGTGAATCTGTGGAAGGTTTTCTCTGGACCAGGCCTCCTCCTCCTCCTCCTCCTCCTCCTCCTCCTCCTCCTCCTCCCATCCATGACCAACCAAGGTTTCCCAGAGCAACACACAGGATGCACAGTACTATGGTCTGCCGCAACACTCCCCGCTTTGTGCTCGGGCTTCCTTCTTCCCCGTGACCAAGGCGAGACGTTGATGAGAAGAGCGCATTGTTGAGAACAAAAAACTGTGACGAAATGTACGTTTTCTTTCCTTGGCGGGACTGAAATGTCAGCGACCGGCTGCTGGACTCCCAAAGCGCATCATGCTTTCCTCCAATCCTGCGCATGCTCCTCGAGGCTTTTTTTTCCAACTCCGTCAACTTATTTTCAAAAGCCCGTTTTCGGGTGGCTCACGGTCGGGCCATCCTACGGTTCCTTCCATGAACTCGTGCAGCCCAAGGGGATCCTACCATTTTCCGTGTGGATGTCAAGTCAGAATGGGAAACCGTGGCGACGACACGGAAGATGTGGAGCGTACCGCCTCCGACGACTTCCCCGGCAACAGGTGACGTCACTTCCGTGAACATCGCCGAACAAGCGTCCGCGAGTGACTAAGAATTACAAGCGTTTTCGTCGTTAAGACTAAGACTTAATCTCAAATAGCTGCCAAAATGAACACTGGTCTGACGCTGAGGTTTCATCCAGGAATTAGTGAAAAACTGGAAGTTTGACCCGAAATTTGACCGGAAGCCGCCGAACGTTGATGAATCACAGACGTTCACGGCACGACATGGCAACGTTCCAACACCTCCGGTCGGTGGTGAAGGGAGATGAGTTTGGGGAGTAGGACGATTTGTGACATCATCATCCAATTTGTTATATAGTGGTGCAGGTTGCGGCTACGAATGTCCATTCACACTGCGCAAACTACGGTGTTTTCAAACTGCCCGCGTGTGTGTGTATGTGTGTGTGTGTGTGTGTGTGTGTGTGTATTGTCTTACCTGCTTGACGTCGGCGGGGAGTTTCTTTTGATATTTTATTCTTTTGCAATTTTTGTAAATATAAACATTCTGTTTCATCTCACCCGGTACTGTGTACCTCCTGCAGCACTGCAGCCAGTCCTAACACAAACTGTAGGAGTTGAGAACAGCCCAAAACATATTCATGTTTGTGTCCTCACACACAGAGTTTGCTTGGAGCTCTCGAGCAGGGGTGCAGGGGTCCATCTCGATCGACCGGTAGATCTCAAAGGTAGTGCGGGTAGATCGCGCGCCATTCAAAATTATTATTATTTTTTTTAACCGATCTGACCAACATGTTGAATGAGCTTCATTAAGGGCTGCAAGGAAAAGACAAAAGTGTGCTCAACATGATCAGTTCAGTGAATGCTTTCAAATGAAAAATGCAACTTCTGTCCTCGACGCTGCAGCGTCGTGATTTGGGGAACTTTGAAAACCTGGCATCAGAGCTGGAGACCCCAGGGAAGTCGTGTGCGCAACTTGACAGCGCTACACAGAGCAGATTGAAAGCTGTCTGTCAGATTTTGACGGACGCTTTAAGATTTTGCTTTATTTGAGCCAATCGCTACCTTTATGTGCTGCCCATTTAGGGAAGATGTCGAGGTTGATTCACTCCAACACTGTTTCACCTGAAATGCTCTGGAGGACGAGATGTTGACACCGCAGGCTGACATTCAGCTCAAGTCCAGGGCTCATGGACAGTTTTGGAACTTACCCACGGAGGAAAAGTACCCAAACATGAGGAAATGTGCTGCCTCCTTGACTGCATTATTCAGCTCTACTTATTTATGCGAGTCAGCCTTTTCCCACATGAAGATTATTAAATCCAAATAGCGTTCCACCATGACTGATGATCATTTGGAAGCTGCTTGAGGCTGACTACCAGCAGCTTCTGTCCGGACTATGCAACCCTGACCGACTCCATTCAGTGCAAGTCATCAGAGTAAGGTAGTGACCAGAAATGTATTTATGTGTATTGTGCCGTAAGGGTTCATGCAGTGATGCAAGGTATGCCAACATATACTGTGTATATAAAGTATACTTACTATATATGTGACCCACCGCTTCATTTGGCGCCATCATTTAGCGACATCGTTTGAAAGTGGAGAATCAGAGCTTTCTAATCAAGGTGTCAGTTGTTCAAATCAAGCAAATATTTTTTAAAGCTATGACTTGTTAATCACAAGGGTGTGGCAAACTGTGTCTCTGAGATAATGGCCTCCAAAGTTTTATCCACACCAGCGTTATTCAGCTCCTGAATGCAAATGAGGTTGGCTGACAAACAAAGCCTCATGGCTACTGAACATACTGCTGAACGGGCCAATCACGAACAGCGTTGCACAGCGTCAACAACACACAACTATTTTTGTTTATATAAAAGCTTTTATTTAACAGTAAGAATATACATGTTTTATAAAAGTGGAATTATTTTGGATTTTAAAAGTACGGACAACACAACAAAATCTAGAGTCTATTATTAATATGAGTCTCAGAAAATCTGAAATCTGAAAATCTGTCACCAACCTCAACGGACTTCATCACTTCATCAACTTCGGGCGTGTCGTCCGTCTCCTCCAGTGGTTCTTGAAATTATTCCATTTCATCGTCACATTAAGTTTGAAATCCGCTGTTTTAAATTTTCTCCAAGTCCGGGATAACGTATTAGATTCAGCGTCGCTGTTGGAGAACTGACTCTCATCGCCGAAAATGAAGTCCAGTAAGCGCTGCTTACACTGACTTGGATCTATCGCACTGGTCAGATTAAGGTCTGAAATGTGATTGAGAGCTTCCTCCACCCGCTTCATCTAATCCATAACGATACGGAGAAGAACGTTTTCACAGACAAGTGAGACCGAAACACCCCCGTGCTGCGCTGCAACCGTCTGTTTACGGAAGTGACGTAGGTGCGTGACGCGAAGGGTTCTTCTTCTACGGCATTTCACAACAGTAGCTCCATGTGTGTGAAAGAAGTACGATTTAAATGTTGAATTCTATCAAAATGGTTTCACATTGTGACGTCACCTCACATGGACTATAGAGTAATTATCTTCACCTGGACGCTCGCATTAAAGTTAACCATCTATTGGAGTTGTTCAGCGCTGTTCAGTGTCTCGGTAAGTGAAATATGTTTCCCCATGTCATCTAACAGGAATATTTAACTCCACAGGTTAACATTTTTCTACTATTTATAAATCAGACTTGGATTTGAAAATACGTTGAGAGATAAAAAAAGAAACACAAAGGAACACGAATCTGGAAAAATAAAATTTTCCTTCAAGAAAGGTTTTTTTTCAACTTATTTGGCTGCTCCTGGCCATTTTAGAAATGCATAAGATGGTGGCTTTTGCGGCGGTGGTTCACATATATAAATGAATATATTTAGCATTTTCTAATGCAGGTAGATCATTTTGACCCGGTCATTTTAAAAGTAGCTTGCAAGCCGAAAAAGTGTGGACACCCCTGCTCTAGAGCAGTGGGTCTGATCGTGTCAATTTTATTTTAGTACCAAAAGTTTAAAAAGTTGATGAAAGGTCTTTGAGGGACATGCAGTGTTGAATCCGTTTGAATGGAAGCGTGTTGTTGGGAACTTCCACAAGGAGTGACTTCCTTCCACAGAGACACCGTGAGGCAGGACTCTGGACTACAGGTAGAAGACAGACACCTTCTAATATTTAGCCATAACAAGTCCTCACACTCAAGTCTATCCTTGTAGGTGTAATTAAACGTGTCACCCGGACTCACGATGTAATTACATGAGTCGATGCTGCATTCATTGGAAACTCTGAAAATTGTAACTCTTTTTAGTAGTAATGCTAACGTAAGACGAGTAACAGCACAAACTGATGCTACGTTCCATGGGAACGTGGAAATTTGGAATTGGTGTCGACAATGGACCCTGTGTATTGCTGCCTGCAGCTATATTTTTATTTATTTTTTATTGTGAAACATTTTTAAACATTTTATAAGTGAATAAATAGTAACAGAAAATAAATAAATAACAATGTGGCAGACGAGGGCACATGGTTGAGCCACGTCTGCAAGGGACAGGGCTGGCTTGGCTCCGTGGCGTGGCAGCATTACTGGGTCTGCCCAATCACCCTCTTTAGCGCTGATTGGTCGGACTGAGAGAGTTTCCATAGATGCTGTTCTGCCTTTCAGTGGAGATGGGGAGGTGCATGACGCGGAAACACCTGCGGGTCAGATGCGAGACTGCCAGAACAACTCCATCTCCCTCCCTAACATGTGTACATGTGGGTAGAGACTCCCACAAACATACTTCATATTTTCACGTGTTATTTTTTATACTCTACACACTTTACACACTTAAATTTCATTTTGTTCTGGTTTGTTTTGATTTTAGTGACTTATTTTATCTTATTCTCTCTTCTCTCTCTCTCTCTTCTCTTCTTCTATTCTTATCATTTATAATGGTTAAAGTAAATTTTTATGTATATTTAGCAATTTAAACATGTCAGCCCTGCAAGGATGTTTCATGAGGGTTAGCTGACTGTGGCAGATGAGGGGGCGTTGTTTAACCACGGTCTGCAGGTGACGGTCCTGGCTTCTTTCCGCCACAGTGCAGCTGTATCGGGTCTAGTCAGCCTCATTAGCACTGATTGGTTGGACCTGGCAGGAGAGTTTTCTTATGTGTTATTTTGTCTCGCGGTGGTGATCGCATGGTGCAGGACATGGAAATCCCTCTGGACCAGACAGTTTTTTACTTATTACTATTGTTATTATTAACGAAGCTCACGGCATGTCAGCGCCCCACTGCCAGAAAGACTCTGTCCCCCTCCCTAAACCCATACTTATGTGTAGAGACTCCCACACTGACCCACTGACAATGACAGGTTGTCCAGTGGGGGAGTGGTGGAGTTAACCGCTCTTGTTCCCACTCAATACCTGCCACAAAAGTGTGAAAAAACTTCAGAATTCTCTGCTAGAGGACTTAATGTGTACTAATTCATCAGCATTATCTTATTCAAATATTTTCAGATTTCGATTTGACACATCATTTGAAAGCTTACAACCTGCACTTTCATAATCTGTTAAAAAACTGAAAAATGACCTTGGTCTACTTGGTAACAAAAACACCAGACTCTTGTCACAAATTGTTGTCAATTTACTACCAACTGTGACCATAATTCCTTTGGGACTTAGTGGTGGAATATATACAATTCAGTTCACTGATTGAAGGTATGGTAATGCTTTAAAGGTGACATGGCATTATGGGCCCGCCCGACATGCCAAGGGGCCGCGCAGTCTATTTGAGCCAGGCATTCGGTGGCCCACAGTAGGGCGGCCTTTCTGGCATTTGCCCAATTGCCAGATGGCCAATCCATCACTGACCATGACCGTTTGTTTGCATGAGAACCATGAGAAGCAATATCTGGGAGTAGAAAAGAATATTCTGCATGTCTCAAAAATTATGCACCTGGCTTTACTTAGCAGTTAAAATTTATGTGGAGACAAAGGGAGTGTGATACGACCGTCGAGCTTGATAATCTCATCTCTACAAACAAACTGGAGAATAAAATACAGACATACCGTGACTAGGATGGGTAAAATGCAGGGACTAATCTCATGGAAATATACAGAGAAAAATTATGATTAATTGGTTATATAAGTGAGAGAAAATAAAAGATTATTAAAGATATCTTAATTTCCCACCTTGGAGACTCACTCACAGTCTCACAAAGGTGTGAAAATATTTCGGGAAGAATATATATTTATATGGTTATATATAACGCTTAAAAAAAACACATCTGATGCACATACAGTGCATCATTTATGTATTTTTTTTTTCTCCAATGCTAGTGAAGGAAAAAAAGAAAAAAACTCTACACTACTCAAAGAAAGTTTGAGAACCACTGATCTAGTTAATATTTGTAGCTCCACTGTAACATACATCATTGATCAAATTGCAGCTCTAAACATTAAAATACATTCTGGAAAACGAAAGAAATGAATGTGGTGGAACATCAAAATCGTCAGGAGGTCTTAAAGAGAGTGCAGGATGGCTGAGCGTAAATGGTGGAAAAACAATTTCAAAAGGCATTATGACATTTCAAAGCACCAATTAGTGTTACAATAGAACCATGACACTATCCAGACAGTCATATTTTCTGATGAACGCATCCTGTAAGTACGGGGTAATCATGATTAGACACACAAACATCACAAACGTCTTCTGTGTGTGTGGTGTGGTGTGGCTACGTTGCAGAAGCAGCTGTTGGCGGGGCTTAAAACCCCGCCATGGGGCTGTGTTCCAGGGTTGGGGAAGAGAGCAGGACAATGGCGATGGTGATGAGGAAGGTGATCATTCAGACCAGACCAATCTCCTGTTGGTGGGGCGTGATCTGGAGTCAGATGCTACTAGCACTTTGAGTTGGGAATTTGACTTCAGTTCACATCCGATGGTTCTCTGGTTCTCTCATCACTGTTTATTCTTCGGTCCACTGGAGGGTTAGGGACTTTCTTGCAATGGTATGCAAGTACTCCACTTTCATTTTTTTTCCGTGGTCTTGGCATATCTAAAATTATGGCAACTCACGTTGCCAAGGGTGCGACCCTGTGAATAAATGTCATGACCCAAATAGTGAACTTTCTTTTGGCCAGCTGGAGTTCAGTTTTAGACAGTTTGTGACCATTTTGAGCTTAGTATTTTAGGAGGGCCTGTCTATCGGCGACACATGACTGCTGGTCTGGCAAGCAGATCAGTACAGTACATAATAGATTAATGTGCTGCCATTCATGAATTCAAAAAACAGTTAAATTTTCTAATGCAGCAGAGAATACTGACGGAGACTGCATCTGCCTTCTTAACAGGCAGTTTGGGTGCATTGCATGGAGATGGAGGAAAGGGTACAACATGTCTGCTTCTAAGAGCGATTCAAATACTGGGGTTATTCCAAACACGGCATCTGGCCACAACGGATATTACGGTTTACATCGTTGGTAGGAGGATTTCGGTGTGACTGTGAGGGGAGCTGCCCCCTTCATTAGTCCATCATATTTATTTGCGCCCCAGAGCGTCTCTGGCACCCCCTTAATGCTTGTGTAACAAAAATCCCTGTCATTTTAACAACAGGGAGGAGATGGACTTGGCACATGGCACAACTGCAAATGTGAATGATAAGGGAAAAACCAAACATTATTTTTTGGGATAATTTTACTTCCACCAGGCGCACCTGCCAATCTGTTAAGCCCAAGGATGTACAACACAGACTCAAAAGCAAATGTGGTTTTAACAGGTTTATTGCAGACAAAAAGAGTTTATTTACCAAAGTCCAAACGAGCAAAGAGTGCGAGTGGCAGAGTCGGCTGGCTTAGCAGAGATCCTTCTGGAGACTGAAGACTGGAGGCGACTGGCTGACTGGCATGGAAACCACACCGTAGACTGTACGATCTGGTGACGATGACATGAAGCTCCCGGGGTTAATTACTGCCGCTTGATTGGTTTTAATGAGACGCAGCTGTGTGGGTGAGCCGACAGGGAAGGATCCAGCCAGCACGTCCAGTAGCCGACGGAGAGAGAAGGCAGGATGGTCATCCACGATCCGGGCGGTTGGAGGGGGATCGGAAGGAGGGCAAAGAAGACTGGAGGAGACAGGTTTTAGTTGCGATATAGGGAAAGTGGGATGAATTCTCCTGGAACCAGGTAGCTTTAACTTAACGACAGTGGAATTAATGATCCTTTAGATGACAGAGGGACCAAGATAACGTTGTGCCAGTTTCCTGGATTCCGTCTTCAGGGAAATATTTTTGGAAGAGAGCCAAGTTGGCTGACTTGTAGTGTAGTTGGGGATGGTACTCGATGGCGATTTGCCAGCCTCTTATTGTTCTCCACAGAACGGAGAAGGGCTGCCCGTGTCTCCTTCCACACTCTTCGAGAGCGGTGAAGATGGTGTTGGACTGACAGAACGGCTAATTCTTTTTCCTGGGAGGGGAACAAAGGAGGCTGATGACAAAGTGATGCTTTGAAGGGAGACAGACAGCGCTGGCAAAGGAGTTGTGGGCATTCTCGATCCAATTCATGTGGCACTCCAAGAGGAGGGGTTGGAGGCAGCGACACAACTTAGGGCTGCCTCCAGGTACTGGTTGGCCCTTTGCACCTGTCCATTGGTATGGGGGTGAAAACCGGAGGAGAGACTGACAGTTGCCCCCCAAAGCTGGGCAGAACGTTTTTCACACATCGGAGACTATATCCACCGGTATACCATGAACGCGAAAAACATGATTAGTCAGAGGTCAGAAGTCTCATGAGCAGATGGAAGTTTAGGTAGGGCGACGAAATAGACAGCTTTGGCGAATAACAACATTCGTGAGTATTGTGGTGTTACTTTGGGATGGCGGCGAACCAGTGACGTCCAAAGCGATGTGGGACCATGGACAACTGGGCACAGGTAAGGGGCATAGCAGACCAGTGGGTGGACTGTGAAAGGACTTTCCATGAGCACAGACGGAACAAGGAGCCATAAACTCTCCGGTGTCGGTCTCCGTGGTTGGCCACCGAAAGTGCCTTTTGAGCAGGGACACAGGTTGGCTCTAGGATGGCAGAAAAAAACAAGATGTGTGGACCCACTGCAGGACTTGGGAACAGACGGAATCTGGGACAAAGAGGCAGTTAGTGGCAGACCCATTACCTGGGTCAGGTTGATGTTTTTGGCCTCACGGACCACTGCTTCAATTTCCCAGGTGACTGCTGCCACAACACGAGAAGGAGGGGGGGTGGTGTCAGGACTAGAACTCTCCTCTTCAGAGACAAACTGCCGAGAGAGAGCATCAGATGTATAGTTTCTTGAACCAGGACGGTAAGTAAGTGGGAAATTGAACAACAGCCCTCAACAGGCCTGCCTAGAGTTCAGACGTTTGATACACTGGATTTAAGATAGATTCTTATGGTCAGTCCAAACCACAAACGGATCCATCGCTTCCATACCTTCCAGCAAATGTTTTCACTCTTCCAGGGCCAATTTCACCACCAGCAACTCCCTGTTTAGAAAATTGTACTTCTGTGTGTGTTCAGCTATGTTGTGGGAGAAGATAAGGATGTCATCTAGATAGGCAAAGAAGTGGCTGAGAAAGTCTCTTAAAACATAGTTCACCAAGGCTTGGAAAATGACTGGGGCATTGGTCAATCCAAAAGGCATCACTGGATACTCAAAGTGTCCCTGCGCAGTATTAAAGGCCGTCTTCCACTCATCTCCATCTCTGATCCGGACTAGATGGTAAGCGTTCTGGAGGTCCAACCTGGAAAACACGGTGGCTCCCTGGAGAGGTTCAAATGCCAAACTGATCAAGGGCAGGCGGTATTTGTTTTTGATAGTAATATTGTCTAACCCACGGAGGTCAATGCAGAGTCTCAAGGTGTTATCCTTCTTATCCATAAAGGAAAACCCCGCTGTGGCGGGCCAAGGGGGCGTGGTTAGGCCACCACTGCAGACAGGCGGCGCAGGCTCCCATCCTGGGGCCACTCAGCTGCTGTGAATCAGGCTTTCTTCACACCCACTCCCAAAGGAGATGAAGAGGGGCATATAATACCTGGGGCTAATGAGTCCTTAATGTACTTCTCCATAGCATTGCTCCAAACGGGACAGGTTATAGAGACGGCTGAAGGGCATGGGGCTCCAGGCAGAATGTAAACAGCACAATCATACGGTCTGTGTGGTGGCAGGCAAAGGGCTAGGTCTTCGCAAAAGACCTCATCCAAGTCATGATATTCTGCTGGGACTGGCAAATCATGGGTTCCGCTGGTGGTAAGGGTGACTCGATGGCACCATTTGCGGAGACAAGGCAGACTGCAAACAAACAGTGACAAAATGAACTCCAGCCAATTATCTTACCAATAGACCAGTCAATGTGAGGGTTATGCTTCTGGAGCAAGGAATGACCAATGACTAATGGAGTTCTGGGAGCTGATATCATATTTCACTTTAGCTAAAAGGACCAGGGTTACAGGGGCAGTGTGGTGAGTAATCCGAGCCAAAAACCTTCCATCCAAAGCATTGGCTATATGTGGTTTCTCCAAGGGCTCAAGGGAGATTCCACTTTCAAACGGTCTTTTGGCCATTTGGACAATGCAGCCAGAAAATAACCCAATTGCCTACAGTAAACGCACTCACCTGCACTTATACGGTGTTCAACAGGGGATAGATGAGCGTGGTTCAACTGCCTGGGCTCTTCTGCTGCTGGAGTAGCTGGGAGTCTAGAGAGCTGACTGGTTTTGATTGGCGCTCCTATATCCCCATACACTGGTGGAGAGGGGCGCAGAGCTGCAGGAGAATGAGAGTATCCAGTTCTTTCCAACTCTCAGACGGTTATCCAGCTTAATTGCTAGGGAAACAAGAGAACTGAGGTCAGCTGGATTATCCCGAGATACCAATTCCTCCTTCATTAAGCCCTTAAATAAATACTCCTCTCAGAGATTCCTCGTTCCATTGCGAATCTGCCGAATAAGTCCACAAATCCACGGAGTAATCTGCCACACTCCTATTCCTCAACCCAAGACTCAACAAACGCTAAGAGACATAACCACGGAAATCAGGGTGGTGAAACACAGCTTTAAATCTGGAACTAAATTTCTCATAGGAAGTGGCAACTGCTGGTTTGTTAAAGTATACCCAGTCCAAAGCCTTCTCTTTTAATAATGCAAAATGTAATTTGCCTTAGAGGCATCTGAAGTGAACGTCAGGGGGCGCTGCTGGAACACCATGGCCCACTGGAGGATGAAGCCTCGACCTTTATCCAACTCACCACTGAAAGGCTGTGGATCGGGGGCGTGTGATTCTCTGGGCTAGGGCGATGATGGCATGGCTGCTGGAGGAGCTGGCAGGGGAGACTGTGTGGCTGAACCAGGGGAAGTTAAAAGAGAAATTTGGTGAGTTAATTCCTTGAGTCTGTTTGCCATAGACTGATTGCTTTCCAGAAGAGTGTCTAACATCTGGTAGTGCTGTCCGAGTAATGCACCTTGACTGGAAACTGCATGTTGGGGGTAATCTGTGTCTGGGGCTTTGTCTGCTCGTTCCATATTGGCCAGATCGTTCTCTAATAATATGTTCAATTTGGGACCCAAGGATGCAGAACACAGACTCAAAAGCAAATGTTGTTTTAACAGGCTTAATGCAGACAATCAGGGTTATTTCACCAAAGTCCAAACAAGCGAATAGTGTGAGTAGCAGAGTGGGCAGGTGCGGCTGGGATCCTCCTGGAGACAGGGGCAGGAGGCAGGAGGCAGGAGGCGACTGGTTGCCTGGGTGACTGACCGACTGGCTGTCTGGCTGGCTGGCTGGCTGGCTGGCTGGCATGGAACCCACATCATATACTGTACGATGGGGTGATAATGACGTGAAGCTACCGGGTGTGAATGAAACGCAGCCATGTGGGTGAGCGGACAGCAAAGGATACAGGACCACGCCCACCTTCAGCCACACGGATAGAGGACACACAGGAGGGAAGGGGAAACAGGGGAAAACAAAAGGAAAAAAGAGGAGGGACAAACAAACGCTGACAACAGATTGCCAGGATACATTTGGTAATTTTGCAAACAACAAATGTGGAAGTGCATCATAAACGTCATAGCAGAAATCCTGTGTCGGGGTCAATTGGACCGTTAAGACACAATATTATGGCAAGTGGAGAAATTCCCTTTCCTGAAAACAGTTCACATTCCTGACTTTCCCTAAACCATTTCTTCTCAAACTCTATATCCTGCAGTTCATCACTAATTCTGGCAGTATAATGCAATTCTGAGGGGTCCATAAAATCGCCGTTGCGCTTCCATAATTCCTTACTCATTCATTACTGATGGAACGTGGACCGCTTTGCTGTAAATACCATGCATAATTATGACCTGACTGGCTACACTGAACCATGGAATATTCGGCATCTTTCCTAACACGCAAGATCCTACGACCACTCTATGCACACTCGATGGTAATGCCTAATAAACATATCAGTTCTCGACCACACAGCTGAACGTAGCAGCTGACAGTTGAGAGTAAGAGAGTAGTAGAGTAAGAAACTGTGATGAAATGTCGTAGTGTTCATCTTCATCATCTCCTCTCATCCTTTCGTTATTGTTTCATACTAAGAATTGTTTAGTTGGCACGTGGAGGTTGAAATGAAATTACTGCACACAGCACTCTCTAGCACTTAAGTTGTGCACAAAGTGTATTGCACTTTCTTTGGAAACAACATGTAAATGACAAATTGGGTTTTAGTAGCCCTATATTTCATATCGGTTACACCCTTCCCCCTTGACTCTGCATGAGTCCCGCCATGCGCTGATCTAGGGTCCAGTCTTATAATGACCTAATAGGGGTATTATTATAGTTATCAATGGTGTCAAGTGCGTGATTAAAGCTCTTTAAGAGACTGTGCAAAGGAGATTTAGGGTTTCCCCAACTGAAGGTAGGGAAAATTGTCCTGTGCTCTGGTGGTCACTTTGATCTCTCAGATTTACGTGTAGAGTTATTTGTTTCTCCATCTCTAATATTTTCACTCTCCATTTCCTTCTCAGTTGCCTAAAAAGTTGGTGCATTGTTCAGCACAGTATATTGTTGAACTTCATCACAGCTTCTCCATTTTCAGGATCCTCTAGATTAAAAGAAGACACATCATTGTCATTTTCAGCAATAGCTGGAATTTCATTCCTCAAGGCTGTTGAAGTTATATTCTTTCCAGTGGGGAGTTGCTCATCCATAATCTTTGGCTCCTCCCCGTCAACCGTCTCAGGAGGTGTTCCAACAGGTCTCGCAGGCAACACAGGAGAACGGCCCACATAAGGTTCAAGTTCAAGTTCAAGTTCAAGAGATTATTTGTCACATACATATACATACGTTCATACATATATGCAGTGAAATGTCATTACACATCCTGAGGCTGGGCGGTCAAGGAAGTCATTGGCATGGCTGGTAAGCATTTACCACTCACTACTGGAGTTACAGTCTGGGTCTGGGAAAGGTGATTTCCTCTGCTTTGGATAGGTCACCGCAAGGGAGTGAAAGATCCCTATGTAAAGTTTGGATGGGGCCATCTCAATTCATGGGCTGTACTGTATATACAGGTAGGTCTCCCATCTTTTTCAGAACATTGTAGATAGTGGACTCCCACTCATCCAAAAGTCAGCTCCTGTCTCAGGTACCTTGTGAGAGAGTGTTGCGCTTGCTGCATAGATACGCATGCCTACATGTGGCTAGGGCAGAAAAGAAACTGTGACCTTTTCTACTTTTCGGCTATTTGACCCTATCTTGAACAGTACCAGTGATGGTGTTGTGAGACTTAGAGACCCACATGATGTTTGTTTACATTAGTATAGTGCCTATATTTCTAAATAGGACATCTGATACCCCTAACTTTACACCCTTAAGTACTTCCATTCACCAGTCCAATTTCTCCGATGTTTTGTTTACTGATCTTACTTTCTGACTCAGAAAAGGTCCTAGGAAAGTCAAGAGGTGCAATGGAAACTACATGGGGGGGACGGTAGCTCAGGAGGTAGAGCTGGTCGTATAGTAATCTAAAGTTGCTGGTTCAATCCCAGGCTCCTCCTGCTAGCATGCTGTAGTGTCCTTGAGCAAGACACTTAACCCCTCATTGCTCCTGATGGCTGCGTCCGTCGGTGTTTGAATAATTGTAAGTCGCTTTGGATAAAAGCGTCTGCTAAATGACGAAATGTAATGTAATGTAATGTAATGTACATGCTATAGGTATTGTGCTTTCATCTCAAAATTCCAAGAATCGACAGTATGTCTGTATGCTTGTATATTGTATCATGTCCTTTGATTATCTCGACAATCATTTATCCGTACACCCTCACGCTTAGCTGGTGTATTGCTGGGGACCCAAGGACGTGCAGGGTCGAATTTGGTGCAATTTGGAACCGCAAGACTTGTAATATTGATAAACTTTGAATAAACACTGAGCCACTCTGTGCAGCTTGGGCGCTTTGTGACATCACCCAATTCCACTAGGCAGGGTGATTTGTGACATCATCATTCAATATGTGAAGCATGAGACGAATGCCTTGCAAGCAAAGCTGCGCACATTGCCAACATGAGGGCAGAGGAAGCACGGAAGATGAGAGCCAAGCGGCAGGCGTGTGACCTTCAACGTCACACACGAGCATGCGAGAGGAGGAGATCATTGCCAGGTGAGCAGAGCGCCTGGCAGTCTGCATAAATGCAACTAAATAATTGACTGAAGAAACCTGGACTAATCCTCCTGAAGTTCTAATATGCCTATATTTTCACATTTAGTGCTTATTCTTTATTGCAAAGTTGTCCTTACATTTTGTTAAACTGTGACATTTTCATCTTTTTGTTAAACTGGGCCATTAAAATGTCTTAGAATGTCTTAAATTATATGATTGATTTGGAAAATTAACAATGTTAATTTGTGTATGTTAATTTTTTCAGCAAATACACAACTGAATGCACCCACTATAGTGGAGGATGGGGAGGACTCAGGCATTCATGATATTATTCATGATATGAAGGATGCAGTGTAGGAAATTAATAGTTACTCTTACTACAACTGTTTGATGAAGTAACATGGTCATGTTCTATCTGTTGGTAGGGTGGAACTGAAATCTGTATCAGAAATAATTGAGTGATTGATGAATAATAAGTGATGGATTGGCCATCTGGCAATCGGGCAAATGCCAGAAGGGACACCCTACTATGGGCCGCGGCCCCTTGGCATGTTGGGCGGGCCCATAACATGTATTAACATAATAATTGGATAAAAGGCTGATTCAATGTCACCTTTAAAGCGTTACCATATCGCCAATCAGTGCACTCAATCGTGTATATATATCTATATATATATATATAGATATATATATATATATATATATATATATATATATATATATATATATATATATATATATATATATATATATACCACCAAGTCACACAGGACTTTGAGCCAACAATTTGAGTCATGACTAAAATATAACCATTAAATTAATTAAATCATTTTGAAATGTTGTATTGCATGACGAGATATTTCAATCGAACGCTCACAGTTAACAACATGCAGATGTAGGAGTGAATTGCCTCCAAATGTCTGCTGGGTAATCCATGCAGCATCATCAACTGCCAAAAAAATCTGTGCATGATCATCAATCACTTCTGTTAACAGTTTCTGACTTCCTGTTACCGTCGCAACTAGCAAGTGCTCGGTCTCCAAACTAAAACAAATTAAAAACTATCAGAAGAGCACAATGGGACAGGATAGACTAAGTAGATTGACCATCTTAACAATTGAAAATGACCAGGCTAGGAAGTTCGACATAGGGCACATTGTGCACAACATTTAATAAGACCAATAAATAGACAAACCAAAATTGTCTAAATAGGGTTAACTTACTGTATATAGCAGAGGAAACTCTAGTGGAGGCCTGTAGTGGTCCGGGCATAGGGGCGAAAGACAAATGGAACCATGTAGTAGCTGTTGCCTCTGAAGTTTCCCTCAAGATAGCTGGCACTCGACACTCAGTTTTATTTGGTAAATCGCTATCTCAAGCTTTTTATGTTAACCTTTGGATGGGGTTGCTTTTCAGTTTTAAAAAATGGGCCCCTCTGTTACAAATGCCAGGGCCCTTTTTTGATCCCAGTCCATCACTGCCATCAGCAGATTTAACATCTGCCGCTCTCAGGTCTGGGATGGAGCCGTCAGAGGATTCAAAAGGTGAACGTTCTGTGAAAAGGACCTCCAAGTGAAGTTTTCTGATAATACAGGCAGGGTGGAGGAAGGTATCGATACAGGTGGCCTAAAAAGAGAATTCCTCTCAGTTCTGATGAAAAGGCTGAACAAAAAGTCATATTTGACGGCCCTGCGGCAAGCCGCTACCTTGTCTACAATTCAACAGGCACTGTTTTGCGTGGAGTTTTTTCAAAAAAGAAATACATCATTTAACCATGCAATGCTTGTTTAATAATGTCCTACTATGTTGGAAACTTATTTAACACTTCATTACTCTGCATTTCCATGAGCAAAAGACAGAGGAGATGAATATAATTCGGCAGGGAAGATGATTGCCGTGTCCATAGTACATGGCGGACCTGGCCCAAATTTCCTCTTAAAGGATCTGGTCAGCCACATCTCAGAGCAGTCCAGTTTCAACTCATCAGTAGGAGACATTACAGACGAAGAAATAGGGAAAGTGCTGAGAGGTGTGAGGGTCATTGATGGAAGGGTGTGAAATTTGAGCAAAGCTAATTGGTTATTAAAGGGAGACGTTCTGTCCACTTAAAACTTTCAATGAAGCTTTCTGATATTACGATTATTTAAATGACTCTTTGTATTTGAAATGAGTGACAGTCATCTCATATATTTTTTTGATCCAGAGTACATCCTCATTAGAGACCCTGCAAGACCTTATTGTACAGAACAGCACCATGTTGCAGACCGCAGGGTACTTCAAACATGTTAAGTGGAGGAAAAGCACTTGATTGTGAAGGAGTACATCCGCTGGTACATAATTGACAAGAACCACAGTGCAATAGAAAGGTATTTTTACTTGTTGCTAATAAAAATAATTGTTCAGGGTAAAACATGGTGTCACTGTGTCATTTCCTTGCTTATTAGCTGCTCCATATTGCACATTCAACTTTGCAGGCAACCTCTTATTGTAATTCAGATTCAAGGATGGACTTGCTAGCTTGCAGAACATTGGTCAATTTCCTCTTAATTGTCAAATTTTTATCCCCACAAATCATAATGAAAAGTCCCAGTGTTATTGTGGATGCTATTTTCAGTCAGTTCACTCCAATGCTTCCTACTCATGTTTGTCACAGGTGTGCCATGCATACCTACACCTTGTTCCATGGAACCTTGACCACGCCTTCAATTACTTATCAGTACTCCCTATGGCAAGTACACTTGCCAACGCTTTAAAGCTGCCTCTCTTGGATCGCCTCCAGACAAAATGAACGTTGGGATTAAGAATTCCACTGGCTTTGGATGTACTTAACCAGCCCTCAGCTGTCGCTGCCTTGAACCAAACATGTAAAGGTAGACAAGAAGTAGATTACTAGATTGTCATTGAGATACCTATGCAGTAAAGTTAGGTTAGTAAAGTTTTAAAATGACATGCTTTTCGTTTTTAGTTGTACTGCGTAAATAGCAGTTGCCATGTGTTTGGGCTGGTTTTGTATATATCCATGTTGTTTTGTTGTGCAGTTTGGGTTTAAACAAATCACATCACTGAAATGTCAGGAGGTAGGGTGGAAGTCTTATTTATGACTTTGTAGAAAACAACACTGTTGATTATACCATGAAGTTTTATTTTGTTTGACCGGTTTTATGAAGAACGGCTGTATAATTTACACATTTTTTGTACTTTAGGCCACACTGAAGGCAGCTACAGCTTAAACATTGTTTCTATTGAAAACAAAAAAAATCATAATAATAATAATAATAATAATAATAATAATTAACAATAGAATTCTCAGACTGCTGACTTCCTGTTAACATTGTATTTAAAAGTGAAAAATGTTTTGTTGCATGTGCTGTACTTCAGAGCTACCTTACAAATAGACTTTATTAAAGATCAACCATGTTCTTGAGAGTGATGTAGTTCTCTACAGCAGCTTCTCATTGCAGAGGAGGTGTCAAACCACTTTGTCACTGCAGTTCTTCAGAGCAAGTTTGCTGTTCATCATCTAAAGCAGGAGTTGCTGGCATTGACTTTGAGCCGTCAAGCTGGGCTTGTGTAGATGCTGGGAATCCACAATTTCTTCCGTTAAATCAAGGAGCAAGTATAGAAAAATGTCCACATTGACTGAGTATCACATCAACCAAGCTTAGTTATCTTTCAAGTTCAATTTTCTGTTAGTTTTATTGTCAATCCAATCATCTTCAGAGTTTCTCACAGGGCAAGGATGCGGAGACAGCAAGACAAGAGATAGTAAAAGTCAATATGATCTAAAGTTAAAATAAGTAACAAATAAATATTAGAGCAAAGTGCTACTAATTGAAGCGTGTGTGGATATTTCCGGCAGCAAAGTGTTTCAAAGTGACAGCCTGGTCTTTCATGTTTGTGTCTCCTGCCACCACAACATGGTGTGGGGAAGAGAGAATGGGAGGGGTGAGAAGTCCAGGGCAAGGCAGTTTCAATTATAGTTTCAATTATTGGAACGCTATACAGGTACTCCACTAAACAACTGAGTTCTGTTCCTACAAGCTGGTCGTTAAGCGAGTTGGTCGATAAGCGGGGACCCGTGTTATTTCACGGTAAGGGGGCATGGCTGGTATATTATATAATATATTTTATTGGCTGGTATTATTAGTGTATATATTATAGTGTATATAATATGTGTTATTCACGGTAAAGGGGTGTGGCTATTGCAAATGCTATTGTAGTGAATACTGACAGACGGCGGGAACGAGACTGAGACTGGGAACAGTGATGAGATGACATGTATACAGTGTATATAGCGTATATAGTAGGTCGTTAAGTTAGGAGTACCTGTACTTGAACGACATCTTCATGACGCTTTCATGGTGTGTTCATGGATGGTACAGGAACATGTTTACATTACAGCAGGCAGCAGAGAAGAAGAAACAATAAGAAACAGTCTTCATTTATCACGCAACACACCACACTACAACACATGCTTGCACACACACACACATGCACATGCTTTGATGGTGGCCGGTGAAATGAATTCTCTGCATTTGACCCATCCTGGCTTGTCCTTCCTCCGGGGGCACAGCCAGGAGCAGTGGGCAGCGTACGTGGACGCGCCCGGGGACCAGGTGATAAGTGTCCATCGCTGGTCAGACCATGATGGGTGCATGTTTTTGGTGGGGGTCCTTACTGACGTGAGGTGGAGGAAACCCCATGTGAGCACGGGGAGAACATGCAAACTCCACACAGAAAGGCTCCTATTTGGGAGATAACCCGCCGGAGCACGGTCCCAACAGGTTATGGACACTCCCAACAGAGTGTCTGTAGGGAGGGTGCTGTTGTGAAAATGTAATTGTACTGCACTATGTACTACTATACTATGTTACTGTACTATCCATGAATCCACCATGAATGCTTCATGTAGATGTAGTTCAGATAGAACACTACCCAGTTATCTTTTTGTTTTAACATGATGAAGAAATACTCACCTGTGAGGCACATGGTACATAGCCTCTGGTTTACCAGGTGGGCATTTGGATTGGTGGACGGGACAAATAGTGTGAGTTTTCCACAATTGTTTGTATTAGTCCAGTTCTTTCTGCAGGACACCTAAAAAGCAGTAACACACCAGCTTGGCTGTCCATAGCTGCCACTGAAGAGATGCCTCTCCCTCAAGCTGCCAAATATTTCCATCCAAAATTGACTCCTCGTTAGAGTACACACATTTACTATAATTTTGACCCACCGCAGCAAAGCCTGATTTGTCGCGCATTTCAAAAATGGCCAGGAGCAGCCAAATCAGTTGAAAAAAACATTCTAAAAGGGAAATGAGATTTTTCCAGATTCGTCTTCCTTTGTGTGTTTTTTTTATCTTTCAACATATTTTGTTGAAAGATAAAAAATGTTAAACCGTGGAGTTAAATATTCCCGTTAGATGACATGGGAAAATGCAGTTCACTTACCACGACGCTGAACAATGACAATCGATGGTTTCCTTTAAAGTGACCGTCCAGGTGAAAACCATTCCTCCATATTCCATATGATGTGAGGTCCCAATGTGAAACTGTTTTGATAGAGTTCAACCTTTAAATATTATTACTTTTACACGCACACCTGGAGACACTGTTGTGTAGGTGGCTGTTGCCGCGAAGAAGAAATGCTGACATCACTTCCGTAAACAGATGGTTAAAGCGCAGAACGTGGAGCCTTCGGTTTCACTTGTCTGTGAAAACTTTTGTCTCCATGTTGGTATGGATTACGAGAAGCGGGTGGCAGAAGATCTCAACATTAATCTCACCAGTGCGATAGATCCAAGTCAATGTAAGCAGCTCGTAGTAGAATTCACTTTCCGCGATGATAGTCAGTGATGCCGAGAACGACAGCGATGCCGAATCTGATACCGGCGCTATCCCGGACTTGGAGAACATCTCAAACTGCGGATTTCAGCCTGAATGTGACGATGGAACGGAATATTCTCAAGAACTACCGGAGGAGGCTCACGGCACACCCATTGTTACAATGGAAGAAGTTTCTACAAGAAGCGATTTCCACAGCACAAGGAAATACGCTTGGAAGTCTACAACTCCCAAGAACACCTTTGAGCGCCTCATCCTTTCTTTGGGTGGTCGTGTTCAACAGGCGAGCAACCACATCAAAATTCAATACAATTTTGACTTAGCTCAACAGGTTAGTACATGGTCTAAGGAGGTGATGTAAACTTTAGAGTTACATGAAAGGGGTTAACGAAAGGCTACAGCAAAAATTAAATATGGGTTGGCCAACTATTAAAATTCCTAGGCAATTTTGGCTATTTGGCATACATACATTTATAAATTAAATGACACACCGAGGTTGATGTACAAAGACTCATATTATTGACAGACTGCACATTTGTTGTGATGTCTGCACTTTTAAGCTCCTAAATTATTTCACTTTTATAAAACATGTATATTCTTACTGTTAACTGTCAACATTCCCTATAAACACAACAACAATGCAGAGATTTCCCCATTCAGCAGGGTGTCAAATGGCCATGTGGCACGTAGCCATGTGGCATTGTTGGTCCTCCATTCATTTGCATTCTTGGAGCTGGCTGAATGGATCCAAATGTGGGGAAATCTTTGAGGGTGATTTTCTCAGAAGCACAATTTGCAGCACCCTCGTCATTTACATGCCATAGCTTTAAAAATATTTGCTTGATTCACACAAATGACGCCTTGTTTTGAAGCTCTAATTCTTCACTTTCCAATGCTCTAGCTGCAAAAAAAGGTCAAAAGGTACCAAATGTACCTAAAGTTTGCGGTGGGTCACAATTTTGTACCATTGCCCCTAAAATGTGGCATTTAAAGGTGTACTGCAACTTTAATCAGTTTTGAGAAGTAGTGTTTGTTGTGTAGAAGCAACTTTCTAGTTTGCACAAGCAGTCTCAAGCTGATATTAAATAAATACAACAGATAAGGCACCAAGCAAAAGTAAGTATTGCCTAGATTGGTACATTGGTATGTGATGCTTTGCCCATCACATACATTAAATACAAAACTGTGGTATCAAGTCAATAAAGCACAAATCAATGAAGACAATATGTAACAATATGAGACAATAACCTTTGTATCTGAAAGTAGGACCACCAGTTTACAATGCATTGTTTGGATGTTGAAGTGCTATACATGTGTGTGGTGGTGGGGGGGGGGGGTTACACCTGTTGCCCTTGAGAGCAATCAATGAGCAACATATAAAACCCACATCCCCACACACACACAAGGGAGACGCCCTTGTCATGACATGTTTCCCATCTACCCCAGGCTTTTTCCATCTTGCCCACTCTCTACAATAAAACTTGTACATTTCATCCCGATTGCCTGTATCTTTGTGCTGTAGGGCCCTGAAACGCCACTATGGTGGCGTGAGGCAGACGGAGCTGCCACAGTGGCACCTGAACAGGGACTCTCCATGGGGAAGGGACACAGAAGGGCCGCCCGAAGACGCACTGGAGCCACTCACAGGTCAATGGGTGGCCACAGAACCAGCCCTGTCCTGACTGGCAGCAGCTGCACCCAGGATGTCTAGCAGAGTACCGGGGAGAAGCAACAGCAACCACTATGGGTAACCACTTGCAGCAAGCTGCTTGGCCAGCAGCCACCGCCGGGACCATCCAGCAGCCCAGCAGCCAGGCCACCCTTCCAAGCAGCCACATCCTGCTATACCTCCAACAGCCAGAACCGCAGCAGAAGGCCCCATACTACAGAAGGGAGGAGAGGAGTCTGTCATCACCCTGGTCCTATGGACCTTGTTGTGACAGGGAACCAGGTCTGTGAAATGTGTTCGTTTCTGTTTTGTCGTACATTTTTATTTGTTTGAGGTATAGGAACCCTGTTTCAGGGTCTGGCATTTATTTTTTATTTTTTCCGCTTGCTTCATTTTGAGCAATGGTCCCAGGACCATTGTTGGACTTTCCACATTTGAGCCACATATTTTTTCAGGAGAAGCCATCAATACAGCCACCATCTCTTCTGACTACAGTATAAGAGAGTAGTTCTGTTTCAGAGTCTGCCACATTGCTTGGTAACATAAGAGCTGGCCTGATCCCTTCAGTTCTTCATAAATAGCGGCCCGCGGAGTAACAATTGGTGTGGAGACATTCCTGGTCAGGGCTGCATCCTGGAGTCTTCTTTTTAAAGTGCTAAGACTCAATGAAATGTTGTGATTGGTTGCCAGTAGGTCCAGTATTCTTTTTTAACTGTGGTCCTCTGTAAAATATAAGGAACTTAAGGTTCAGTTCATCTGCCACGGTAGCTGAAGGACCTGGGAGGTAGGAATGAGAGCACTATATCTGAGAGTAGAAGATGCACTGCATTCATAAACTTTGTCTTCAATTTTTACTGAATGGTGAATTCAAGAACAAAGCTAGTTAATAAATGTCAAACCCAGCCGCAGCCCTATAACACTCTTGCCACTGTTTGCACCATTTTTTAACCCTGATGTCAGAGAAGGAATGCTAACGGAACAAATTGAGTCTTAATGAGCACTCCCATGAACCAACTAAAATTATGGTGATAGGTAGGAGTGGTTTAAGGTATACAAAGGAGATCATTACGCTGATTTAAACACTATGTGGTGTCCTAAATGAACCAATCAATTTCTATCACTGGAACAACAGGTAGTTAAAATATTAAACAGGTCCACAAGAGGTGATGTATAAACTTTGAAAGACAAATCAAATCACGAAAATGTAGACGCTATACATACAAATTAAAAAGCTAACAATGTCAAACCATTCAATAAAACCATACAACCAAAGAGTTACAGACATCAAGAAGATTTAACATTGAGGGTGTATAACTACACGTATGGTGTTAAAAGGATTCACTGATGAAGGCTTACTGTCCGAAACGTATCAGAGTTTTTTACCTTTTCTGCACTATTTCAATTTAGATAAAACCATTTTAAATTCATTTTAAAGAGTGCCTTGGCTCCCTTTCTTTTTCTAGATGTGAAACTGTATTACATTTATTACATTCAACATGCCTCTTGTTATGGGTTTCGCCATATGTGAAATGGTGAACTCATGAATAGTATATATTCCTCAAATAACACAGCAATCCATCATCTTGAAGAGAATGACCAACTGTCAGAACAAAATAAAGCTTTATCTTGAGGACGCCTTAAAAACTGAGCATTTCTGCCACATGAGCCACAACATTACACAACGGGGTTTACAGGTTTACTCCACAACATGGAACGAAACATAACCTGGAAAAGGACAGAGGGAAGCAAGGTTTTAGGCTACAACCTATGGCATTGGTTCTCAAACTGATGGCCAGATGGACACCAATATTTTTTGGGGAGGGGTCACCAGGTGATTTACTGAACTGCAATGCAGCCGCAAAGCAAATTTAGTAAACACGCTGAAAGGGTAAACTGGCTGCACTTATAGAAATGGAGCAAGGAGGATGGGGCGTTGGGGCTGCAACTACTCTTCTTACAATATTTTTATGCCATCCCCTTTTGCAGCCTAATACATTTGTACTGGTAGGGCATATACAGACCCAGTGAGCTGGGAAGAAAGGGGGTCTTTATATTTTCATACTTATGTAATCCAACATCTAGGCTATTAGGCCATCGAGGAAATTACAAAGCTATTCCATTTGAAAACTGGTGTCCCATACATGGCAAACTAAATGTAATGTTCCTTTGCACTGTGTTCAATAATGGATTGATAGGTCTGCTGAATAAGATTAATGTATTGTTTATCATTGTGCTCTGCATCCTGTACCAAATCCCCATGGCCAAGTAGAGAATCTTGAACAACGTTAACCTTTCTGGTGAAGTGAGGGGACATTTTTGCATTTCAGAGACAATCATAGACAGCGTTTTGGTGACTTCTTTATAGGAAATCACAATAAAATCGCAGTAAATGCAGCTGTGCGCTTAACATAAAAACTCATCTTAAATCAATCCTACCAATCGAAACCAGTTGTGGCCATCAACGATAACCTATTTTGCACTTGACTCTGCTTAAATTGTGTTTTTTCATCATGGCATTAGGCTCATTAGGCTTGTTGACTACAACTGTAATTTTACATCAGATTAAAAAATTGAGGCTTCTATTTTATTATTTTATCAAGATAATTACTCATTACTCAGCTATTTAATTTGAAAACTGGTGTTCTACACATGGTAGACTAAATGTAATGTTACAAATTTGAACTCCCTATCTGCTAACCCTTTTCACTTGGTCCAATGATGGATTGATAGGTCTGCGAGCCCTTGCTTGAACGTGTTTAAAAATACACAACATTTGCATAGAACGATCTCTACGGTTAATCTACTTTCACTGTAACATTAACCTAATATCGCTGTCTCCATAAAGCTTACGTTGCATTCATCTGATTGACTTACGTGAAAATAATATTCAAAATAAGTAGTGTGTGCAAATGGAAATGATCAGTAAACACACAGGGATGCAAACTCATACATGGTGAAAAAAGAGAGAGCTACCCAAAAATCTCCATACAGCCCCAGTATTTCCCACGGGTCTGAAATATACTCGAGGTGGTAGCTGATGATTTTCTGAGTTACCATGACGCATCATTCAGTTTTCTGAGTTTGTGAATGCACCATCACTTCCTGTTTTGGAGCACCTCTGAACCACAGAGCTGAGTCAGCGTCTTCTTATCAGAGAAAGAGTCCACTAAGTTAATTTATCGCAGATGGCGTCGTTATCTCGGAATGATAAAACAATTTTAAATAATATATACGCTAAAATTGGTCGCCACGCCCCCCCTGGGGCGGTATCTTAAAATATATAACCAATAACAAAGAATATATTTCAATACATAGGATGAATTACCATATATCACAACAAGAACTGGTATTAGCCATCAATAAATTAATTATTTAGCTTTTTTAACCGCCTTTTACTTGTAACATATCCCGTTTTATACATCAATTTCATATGTTTCTCCTTAAACATGAATATGAATTGAATAATTGTGACTAACTTACTTAACATGTATATTTTAATAAACAAAATCAGTTTAATCACAATGTAGTTGTTCAAAAAAACATTAAAGATTGTTAACCCGACTAAAACCTCAGCTCGGACCCGACGTGCAACGCTCCTGGCTGGCTCAACAAATCATGGAAGATTTTCCCCGGACTAGGCCGCCTCCGGAGCCTACAGGTTTGCTGGCTGAGATGGATGAGTGCGGAGAGAAATAAGTCAAAGTACTACTTCTTAAAGCTTTCAGTACATTTGATAACAGCTGGGTACTTTGTCCAAGTGACCCCCCCTCCAGGGGGCACAGGAGAAGTACAAAACGTTTGTGGCATGTGTAGGAATATATATAAGCTGAGTATTAAGGCATGCTGATAGAAGGAGTTGAGTGTTGCCTTGTGACTACGCCCCTAGTTTCATACAATAATTCTTGACGTGTGTTCAAAAAATAACGAGCAGTTTACATTTCGGGCGCTTTTGGGCACGTTAACGGTTCACAATGTTATTGCGCACATGGAAGATAACTATAGCATCACCACGACTTTTTCTTTGTATGAGAACCATGAGAAGCAATATCTGGGAAGAGAAAGGAGTGTTCTGGATGTCTTAAAACTCACGCATCTTGCTCATGCGGCTTTACTTAGCCATTAAAAGTTCTGTGAAATCCAGATTCAGACTAAAGTGAGTCCAGATTCGGGCTCCGTTGAATCCAGATTCAGACTCCAGTGAATCGCTCCTGCACTTGCACGAACAAACGAGAGATCGGATCAAGTCAAGACGTGTGACGTGGAAACAGACCGAACCCAGGGCAGCGTCAGATCCCGCAGGACACGGCCTCCTATCTGTCTGGGAACAAGTCGCATGTTTGTTTTCACTGTTGCTCAGTAATAAAATGCTCAAATGATCAGTGATCCTGTTTCCATAACTAGTATTGATCACTGCGTGTGTGTGTGTGCTTGTGTGTGTGTGTGCGTGTGTGTGAATCTGTGTGTGTGTGTGTGTGTGTGTGTGTGTGTGTACTGCTTGATTAATAGGTGCACAATGCTTACTAGATCGTGTATGAGTGTGTGTTTGTGTAATGTGTGTGTGTGTGTGTGTGTGTGTGTGCGTTTGGATAATGTGCATTTTGGGTCGGTGCCAGAGAGCACATGGGAGCGTGCACGTGGGGGGCGTGCACGCTCCTTTAAATATTCTAATCAATGTTTACGACCTCTGGGGGGCTGTCAGGTCGCCAACATCTATGCAGCTGGAGATTCTCTCTCCCTCTCTCTCTCTTCACTAATTCTCTTTCCTCGTTCTTCTGTCCTCTCCTCCTCCTCCTCCCTTTCTTTAACCTCTAACAAACTTATTTTTTTCTTTCCCTCCCTCCGTTCGTTTCCTGCCTTCCTTCACACCTTCCATCCCTCCTTCCGTCGCTCTCTCCTGCTGCTCCATCCCCCTCTCTCGCCCTCTTTCTTTCCCGCTCTGTCTCTCCCCTCAGCATCCTCCAGTCTTTTTCCTTCTCCTAAGTCTCTCTCTCTCTCTGTCTCTCCATTTCTCCCTCTCACCCCCCCTCACTCGCCCCCTCCCTCTCTCCCTCTTTCTCTCCCTCTCTCTCTCTGTCGTTCCTCTCAGCATCCTCCAGTCTCCATCCCTAAGTCCCTTGCCCTCTCTCTCCCTCGCTCCCCCTCTGCCTCTCCACCTCTCCCCCTCCTGCTCCCTCTTTCTTTCTCTCCGTCTCCATGCTCTGTCCCTCCACTCAGCATCCTCCAGTATTTTTTACCGAAGTCCCTTTCTCCCTCTCTCCCTCCCTCTCTCCCCCTCTCCCTCTCTCTCCTCTTTAGGGTTTCACATCATGATCCCATGTGCTGCAAGGAAAACTCCACCTACTTAGAGCCGTTAATGTAGTCAGACACTGCTCTCTCTCTCTCTCTCTCTCCATCCCTTCACCCCTCTCTCCCTCTCCCTTAACCCTCCCTCTCTCTCTCTCGCTGGTCCTGCTCTGTCCTCCTGTCTTTTTAACTCTACCGGGTGAGCACACACACACTCACCCATCTCTCTCTCTCTCTCTCTCTCTCTCTCTCTCTCTCTCACACGCACGCCAGCGCCCACGTGCGCGTGCACGCACTTTCCTCCCTCTCCTCCTCACTTCACACTCACTCTTCCTCCGGTCGCCGAGAAGAACGGAGCGAGGGGTGATAGGGATGAAGGTGATGAAGATGACTCTCCTCTGTGCGTAAAATTGGCTTTTTCTACATTTCACGCCCAGGACCATGTTGCTGCTCCGTCCTCTGTGCGTGTGCGTGTGCGGGTCCCTGCGTGGGTCCCCGACACTCAGTGCCGCGCGATTCTGAGCAACCCGCTGCCGGTGTCTCCCGCGTCTCCCCTTGGAAAAGAACGATGCCGCTTTCCGCGCTGCGCTCCGCCGCCGCTCCGACCGGCCGGACCCCAGCAGATTCCGCCGCAGCGGCACCGCTCCTCCGCCCGCTCCTCACCGGAGCGTGGTAGTGACAGCTGCCCGTCAGGTGTGCGCTCCTCCCCCGCCGCTCCCGCACCGCCCCCACTCCACTGCCGCCCCCTTACCGCCCTTTCGCCGCTCCGGGAGGTCGCGGCATGTCTCCGTTTTTCAGGACGCGGAGCATGAACCGAACGGGAGGAACATTTCCAAAGTGGGAAAATTAATTTAAATTTTATAATAATTATTATTATTATTATTATTATTATTATTATTATTATTATTATCATTATTATTATAATTATATTTTTTTATTTTTTGTTTGACGGGAGGAGAGATTCAAGCGTCCGGAGCTCAGAGCGGCGCGCACGGAGCGTCGGAGCGGTCCAGGGCTGAGAGGTAAGCGCTGCTCTCTGGGTTCTGATGCTCACTTTGGCTCCGTCCTGCTGATTCTGCTGCTGTGTTTTCACATTAAGAAGAAGTGTTCACATAATTATTCTACTGCTGGGTCACTCATCTACTGTGAGTGCAGTGAGTGCAATATGCGCCAATTGTTATAATTTATTCGTATTAAAATCCTATTATTATTATTATTATCGTTATAATAATAATTCTTATTATTATTATAATTATTATTATTTAGTAAAAGTGATTGTTATTTTTAATATGTTAATTATTTTTGTTTTTTCATGTATTGCTATTATTTATTCTACAAATTATTATTAATATTTTTTATTTTATCATTACTTTTTATTTCATCATTATTTTGATGATTATTATATCATTATATTGATTATTAAGTGCTATTATTTCGCGCTACACCTGTAATTTCTCGCTGCGCCCGTTTCCTTGCGCGTCCCGCCGTGTTCTCGCTGAGTAATAATCCACATGGGATTATTAAAAATCCATAGTTATATATTTATTTTCAGGAAAGGCTCCACAATAACTGCAAACTTACGGTGTGGTTCACTAAACCCGACGCTTGTGGTTGTGAGGTTGTTCAGCGAACTAGTTTCATTCTTCATTCCCTGAGAAAGTCCAGTCAAGCTGTTTGGAACGATGACAAACATTTTAATTTGACAAACATGTTGATTTGACAAACATGTCGATTTGACAAACATATCGATTTGACAAACATGTCGATTTGACAAACATGTCGATTTGACAAACATGTCGATTTGACAAACATGTCGATTTGACAAACATGTCGATTTGACAAACATGTTGATTTGACAAACATGTCGATTTGACAAACATGTTGATTTGACAAACATGTCGATTTGACAAACATGTTGATTTGACAAACATGTTGATTTGAATTTCACTGACGATTCCGTGTCTGTTGCACGTGACCCGGTGGCCTCCAGGCGACCTGTCAACTGATTAGTATTGTAGGTGCGTTCATATGGGTTAATCGATTTGTCTGTGGTATTTCTGTGGGAGCTCTGCGATCATGAAATCAAGAGGTGGTCATCAGAACTAATAATCATATGAGAAATGCGTGCGTGCGTGTGTTGTGAAAGGCTGTGGAACGCGATGGTTGATTCGTGGACTTGGTCCTCGCTGCTTTGCCTTTTCTGCTTCTTCCGTCCGTTCAAACGTTGTGTTCCTCTGAGTTTGCGCCGAGCCTCCTCCTCTTCCACACTTTGTTAAATATCGCCCATCAAGCGCGTTGTGCGGGAGGGAAGGACTGAGGGTTGCTGCACAGTCACTTTGTGCTCAGCACCTTTCTCTTGGATTAAACAAGGGATTCGTGGCGCTGCGGATCGGTGCGCTTTTCTACAAATACGGGACCCGTTAAGAAAAACCAGCCTTTCAGCGCTTGTGCACATACATTTGGGTCCCTGACGTCTTCTGTGAGCTGTCTGTTTCAGAAAACATGTGATTCAACAAGCCGTTCAGATTTGGGATCCCTTCCTACGGGGGCCGTGCCATTGTTCCCACAGCCCATTCTTCCAAAACCACAATAGTCCGAAAAATGTCCCTTTGGACATGGACGACACCCTAACCCTAACCATCTCTTACCTTATACCTAAATTTAACCTCCTCTAAACTTTAAACTTCCCCATGGGCCCCATGGGCAGTCCCCAAAGTGGCAACTAATGTCGGAACAACCTTTTACATGAGGCCTCTGAGACCTAATATACACATACTTGTAAATCTATAATACAATGGAGCGCTTCTACTCATGCTCAAACCCCATTGGCTCTAGGAACTAGGGGCCTCAGGAGAGAGGCGACACACACAGAAACAGAGCGTCCTGAAACTGGTGGTGGAGAGGCAGCTTAGAATGGCTAGAATAGAAGGACGTGTTTTGGGGACCGTGAGAGACCTATAATAAGTTGTTTAAAAGGAGTATAATAGGTCCCTGCTCCGTACTGTTTAAAACAAATAACAGTCAGATTTATTTTATAATAAATAAATAATTAAAACAAATAATGATAATAATAATCATAAAATAATATAATATATAATATATATATATATATATATATATATATATATATATATATATATATATATATATATATATATATACACATGTTTATATGTATTTATATATCAAAATATATGCTTTATATAGGAATAAAATAAAAATAGCCAAATATATAGAAAGAAAAAAAGACAAAAGTGTAATTATGTAGAAATATACAATGTGAAAAACTATACAATATGTAGAAATGTACAATATTTACAGGAGAATGTAATTGTGGAAACGTTTTTTTATTATTATTACTGGTCCCGACCTGTAAAAACCCATTGTACACTATTGTTATTGTTCAGGTTTTTATTTGTGTTATTCTCCTTGGCATTTTCGGCCTAAAAGTGTCTGGAACACGACAACCGCTGCAGCTACAGACATGGATGAAGTCTGCTTAGAACCGGGACACATTGTGTTTCATCGAACCTGGTGCCGTGTCCCTGCTTGTGTTGCAGCATTGAATCCAGTCGTAACACAAACTGTAGGACTGGAAAACAGTCCAAAACATATTCTGTGTTTGAGTCCTCACACATGGAGTTTGCTTGCCAGACTAACAGGTCTGAATCATGTCCGTTTTATTTTAGTCCCAAACGTCTAAAAAGATGATGAAATGTCTCTGAGGCACATGCAATGTTGAATAGGTTTGAATGGGAGCGTGTTGTTGGGAACTTCCACGCGGAGTGATTTCCTTCCACAGAGACACCGTGAGGCAGGACTCTGTGGACCACAGGAAGTAGACACTTTCAATTTTTTTGGATAGAGTCATAACACACAAGAAGGGTATTGGCTTGTACAGTAATAGGAATTCTGTGTGTAACTGGGATTTGGAAAACTTACGTCACCGCGTCAATAAGTCAGTGTAGGGAAACTCAAAAAACAAGCGACAGCAGGAACTGAAGCTACGTTCCATGGGAACTGGAAAAATTTTAATTGACGTTGATAATGGACCGCGAGTATTGCTGCCTGCAGCTATTATTATTATTATTATTATTATTATTATTATTATTATTATTATTATTATTATTATTATTATTATTATGCCCACTGCTCCTGGCTTATTATTATTATTATTATTATTATTATTATTATTATTATATATTTTCATGCTCCATCACTTTCCTCCCAAACACTAGTTCATTTCCAGGAACCTGTCCACCGCCTCTTCCTTCCTTTGTGCCTTCTGTCGATGACAGGAGATGAGCGTTCGTGTGTGTGTGTGTGTGTGTGTGTGTGTGTGTGTGTGTGTGTGTGTGTGTGTGTGTGTGTGTGTGTGTGTGTGTGTGTGTGTGTGTGTGTGTGTGTGTGTGTGTGTGTGTGGGGGTAGTAGAATGTGTTGGCTTCCATTCATGCAGAGATGGATTCACCCTGAAGCTGTGGAGCATTTATGCATGCGTGTGTGTGTGCGTGCGTGCGTGTGCGTGTGCGTGCGTGCGTGCGTGCGTGCGTGCGTGTGTGTGTGTGTGTGTGTGTTTGTGTGTGTGTGTGTGTGCCATCACGTTAGCTTAGCCTGTGTGATTATCATATCTTAATACAACATCAGTATACACCCCCAACAATATATGAGCGCTGTAAAGCCGTACACTGTGTTTTGCATTTATATGATGACCATATGTAGCAGCAGGAGGTGCAGTGCAGGCAAAGCAGTTGTTGTGATAAAAACAAGCCTAATTTATCTTGTGCTAACACACAGAACAGCAAAAGAAAACATTGGAATTCAATACAACTCAATTCAGCCAAACATTACACCCAGAGACAGTTCCAAAGAGGCCAAACAATCCCAAAAAGGCCAAACAGTCACATAGAGGCCAAATAGAGCTCCCAAATAGGCCAAATCGAGTGATTAAGACGCCGATAAGATCGAGTCCCAAAGAGGCTAAATAGATTCTCCAAGAGATCATTGTTAACCCTTTTCCACCGAAGCATTTTGAGGGTTAGGGTTTGGAGCAGGTGCGTAATCTGAAACCAGTTCTTCGCGTTTCCTCAGCAAAAGAACGGGCTTTGGAACCTTCCAAAGCGGCACCACTTTAAAGCTGGAAAAGAACCGAGAACCGCTTACGTCAGGGGCTGGGGGCGGAGACGAGCAAGCCCCACTAAAACATTATGACCTCTGTTTTAAATTTTTATCAATTAAGCAGTACGAATTCATGATGAGGATGATGACGTTTTTTCAACATTCACTCTCAAATTGTCCCGGTTTTCACGACAATTAAAATAAGAATAAAATAATGCTTGTTTTCACAGCTTATATAGAGGTTTATCATGTTCTGTCCCACTCATTACCTAACCCAATAAAAAACAAAACAATCCACAACAAAACATAAGCAATAATAGTAATAATAATAACAAAAATAAAAATGATGATAATAATAATTATAATAATAATAATAATAATAATAATAATAATATTAATAATAATAATAATAATAATAATAATAATAATAATAATGATGGTTATGAGCAGGTGTCAAGCCCAACCTGGACGTCCAGTCCAGGCAATAACAATGCAATGCTGAAAAAGTTGGACCGGAGAGCAAGACCCAAAACTGCTGCCTCACAGCAAGATGGTCCTGGGTTAGATTCCCGCCTGGGGCGCTGTTGGCACTGTGCTCCGGGCGGGTTACCTCCCAAATAGGAGCCTTTCTGTGTGGAGTATGCATGTTCTCCCCGTACTCACATGGGGTTTCCTCCACCTAAAGTCAGTAAGGACCCCCACCAAAAAAATGCACCCATCATCGTCTGAGCAAATGGACACTTCTCCTCGATGCCCACTGCTCCTGGCTGCGCCCCCTGAGGAAGGACAAGCCAGGATTGGTTAAATTCAGAGGCCTCATTTCACCGGCCACCATCCAAAGCATGTGCATGTGTTGTGTGATAATAAAGATTCTTCTTAATTCTTCATAAAAAGAGTGCTTAACCCTAACCCCTTACCCTAAACCTTACCCTAGCCCTTACCCTAACCCTACTCTAACCTTAACCCTAGCCCTAAGTCTAACCCTGACACTAACCATAACCCTAACCCTAACCCTACCCTAACCCTTACCCTAACCCTAACCCTAAACCTTACCCTAGCCCTTACCCTAACCCTACTCTAACCTTAACCCTAGCCCTAAGTCTAACCCTGACACTAACCATAACCCTAACCCTAACCCTACCCTAACCCTTACCCTAACCCTAACCCTAACCCAACCTGGACATCCAGCGAGGAAATAAGAATACAACGCTGAAAAAGTTTGACCGGAGAGCAAAACCCAAGTGCTAACCCTGACCCTAATCCTAACCCTAACCCTTACCCTAACCCTAACCCTCACACTAAGCCTAAACTAACTCTTACGTTAACCCTAACCCTAACCCTAACCCTACCCTAACCCTAACCCTAACGCTAACCCCTAAACCTAAGCCTAACCCTAACCCTGACCCTAACCGTAACCCTACTCTAACCCAAACCTTAACACTAACCCTAACCCTAACCCCAACCCTAACCCTAACCCTAACCTTAACCCAACCTGGACGTCCAGCGAGGCAATAAGAATGCAACGCTGAAAAAGTTGGACAGGAGAGCAAAACCCAAAATGTGCTAACCCTAACCCTAACCCTAACCCTGATACTCATGTTTGAAAATGTCACCCTTAGTCTATGAAAAAGCTATTGATGCATCATCAGTTTTTGCGCGCTCTATGACCTCTGGCATGACTTGACCCGTGTGACCCAAACTGAATTAATCTCAAGTAAAATTGTTTGCCTAAAAGCATTAAAAAGTCTGTTTGCTTCACATCGGAACCAGCGTTCACAAGCTACGCCTACTTCCTCCCTCAGCGGCGTTTTTTACCAAAATGTTTCTGTCACTGGGGGCCATATAGTTTGGACTTATTCTGAACTCTTCTGATAACTTTCTACATTAAAAGCTGAAAGAATCCAACAGACTAGACTTGATGAAAATTGGACCAATGGCCAAGGAGAAAATAGAATAAATATGATCTTCATAAAATTCTAAATATTAGTCAACTAACCCCCTGGTAAGTTATGTTATTTTTGGGGCTCAGTTGGAAGCCATGAGAAGCTGGATCATCTAACACTTATGATCGTAGGACAAACAGGATGTGAGATGTGGTTGTGTGAAATGTGTGATTTCATGGAACATTACATGACCTCTGGCTGCCAAACGGCTTGACCTGCATGAACCAAACTGAGTTTATCTAATGTAAAATACTGCACGGAGTCGACTTCCTGACTATGTGGCGTTTCTGTCTGTAGCCGCCATTTTGTTTGGACTTTTTGCAACTCTTTTGGTAACTTCTAACAATAAAGTTCCAAAGAATCCAATGAACCTGGTGCAGCTGAAATTGGAAAAATGGCCTAGGAGCAAACATCCAAAGTAGTTTTTTCATACAATTCAAAATAGCAGAAATTGTCAAAGCATGAGTCAATTATTTCTCTCATAAATCAATTTGCAATGAGGATCTGCATCCCAACACACTGCGCACATGACTGTCGGTCACACTTGCATGGGAGATTTGGCCAATTCAATGTTGTATCATTCAGATAATGACTGTAGCGCCCTCAGTGGGCGGAAATCTAAGATTTTTTCTCTGGTCCATCTCGACTCTTTTGACTGGTTAGTGTCTTAATGTTGGCTGCGTTAAAACCAGAGACACGACCTAGGAGCAGTGACCACTTTCATGAATTTTCTGGTATAGAAAATTAGGCCAACAAGTGACAGTAGATTCAGTAGAGAAAACTGGACTTGGCAACCAAGTTTGTGAGAATTGGACCAGGTTTTCAGAAGATACACTTACTTCCTGTTTACGCGGCGATGTCCACAATGCGTTTCCACCCATGGTGGCCATATTGAACAAAGTTGGTTTGGTTGAAATTGGATGAATGGCCTCGGAGGAGATTTTGAAATATTGTTTAAAAAAAAAAAAAAAAGAAAGAAAATTCAAAATGGCGGAAAATCTGATCGGCGGAAGTGAACGTTGTAGATCGTGAGGAGACGCACCATATTACACCAAGACTGTGATGGTGGGATAAACGGGGTGCGCGGTATGGCCATGTGAAAAGTGCAAATTTGGCATGTTGGTGGCGCTAATCGCATGTTCCGATTGGGCCGCAATTTTGGAAAAAGTGGTGGAATATAATTCCTATTTTATTCCTATTTGATGAATGGCTGCTAACTTGTTGCTAACGCTGATGCTAACTCCATAACGCCCCGTTCTGCCGCCGGCCGGCTGGCAGTGTAATCTGCCGACTGGCTCCAGATCAAGTGACATTTCCAGGTCACCGGGGAGAAGTCTGAATGTTTTCCAACAATGTATTGAGTGACAGATGACAAGGCCCTGTTAGCGCCGCTCTCTTCCCTTCATCCCTCGCTCCACTCATCCTCTCTTCCCCTTGAGCTGAGAGCGCAGGGTGAGCGACAGCTCTCTCCTTTCAACACGGGGGTTTTTCTAGTGGATTTTCCGTGCTTCTGCGATGACACACATGCAAATTAGGTCATGATGTCACCTCCCATTTTTCAGAGACTTCTTGGCCAATACAATTGGATGATGATGTCACAAGGTGGCCTGTTCCACAAACTAACCATGAAACATTTCAGACATGTTGTGGATCAAACTTGAACCCCAACATGTCTGAAATGTTTCCGTGAGACCTCAACCATGCCCATGTGTTTAGCAGTTGACGTGTGCCAGACACTTTTCGCCCAAAAAATGCCAAGGACAAAAATAGAGTCATCATAATAATAATACAAGCCCCGCGAGCTAGATCCCTAATATTTATTATTATAGGTTTCAAATAAAGCAGAAAAATGAACCTAAAAATTTGAGACAATTTACTGTAGAAAATGTGGTAATGTACAATAAACCATGATACACACACGTACGCACGCACGCACACGTACACACACACACACACACACGTGCACACACACGGTGGATCTTCAGGTTATCTGAGGACGCCCTGCTTTATGAATGTTCCCACGACGTCCTTCCCCATGATAAAAGATAAAACCAACTTAACTTCTAAATGTGGGAGGGAGATATAGCCTGGGAACCAGAGCAATCTGCAGCTCATGTTTCATTTGCTCTGCAGAATACGTCTAGCCACCCTCCCATTCAAACTGATTTTCAGCCGACCCTTCCCAGCGTTGGGCCAATCACAACCGTTTACCTAATATGGGGCGGGTTTGATACCATGACAATGCAGAGGAGAGCGGTTGAGGCATTTTCGTGCCACTGACACGGACAGGTCTGTTGTATCTGTTATCGTGATAGTATTAAACCAACTGGACGGTATATTTTACTTTAAAAAGCTTTTGTTGATAAGAAAAATGTGTTTGCCGTACTTCTGACAGGATTTGGTAGAAGTTTCATTTACCAACTCACTCACTCAGTCCTACGTCTTATGTTTTGTTGCTCTGACTGGCTGTAGATCTATCCAATGCCTTTATTGGTTGTAGGTCTAACCAATTTTGGTAATCTGGGCCCGGTAACGGCCCTTGGAAATTGAAAAATGAACGGAGATTACAAAATAATACGCATTTGCCAATTAGTCTGCCGATGTCTGGCTAAGTAATATATATATATATATATATATATATATATATATATACATATATACAGTATAAATCAACTGGTCCGTCTGTTCCCGGGGAACCAGGTCTCCAGGAAGGGGACCAGTTCTGTTTAGTTGGACTTTTTTGTTGATTTAAGGTTTGGGTTTCAGAGTCCAGTGTTTAATTTTTTAAGGTATGGGAACCCTGTGTCAGAGTCTGTATTTTAGGCATTATTTTTCATTATTTGTTCTCTGCTTGGTTGGGGGGGGTTCAGTTTGGTGTCGGGGTGTGTGGTGTGGGGCCGGTTTGGTTTGAGCAGCCACACCTGTCCTGGGTCTAGGTAATTGGGGCACAGGATCAGGGTGGCTGCATACATTTATACAAAAATGTATAAACGTGCATATTTTGGAGCCTCCTCCGCCAGCCCCCCTCCATCTGCTCCACCCTGTTTTTTACTGTTGGCGGATGTGAACCGGGAAACACTGGAAACACGTAGCGGGAAAACGTGTTGCGGCGCCCCGACTAAGCAGCCATAAGACAGGATCTTACTTTCTTAGTAACCCGGAACATTTAGGAAATGTGTCTGTGGAGTCAGTGAAGCTGCTTTTAGTTTCATTTCCTTAATTCAACAGCCTAGCAAATAACGCTGTGTGTGCGCGTGTGTGTGTGTGCGTGCATGCGCGTGTGCATGCATGTGTGTGCGTGTGTGCGTGCATGTGTGTGTGTGTGTGCGTGCATGCGCGTGTGCGTGCATGTGTGTGTGTGTGTGTGTGTGCGTGTGTGCGTGCGTGTGTGTGCATGTGTGTGTGCGTGTGTGTGCATGTGTGTGTGTGTGCGTTTGTGCATGCATGTGTGCGTGCGTGCGTGTGTGTGTGCATGTGTGTGTGTGCGTGTGTGTGTGTGTGTGTGAGGTAGCAGCTTTTTTACCCGGAGAGCAGGAAATAGAATTCTTCCTTCCTCTAACACCCCCGTCCCCCAACCAGCTGATGTGTGTAAACAGCAGCTTGTACCAAAGCTGCTTAAAGGCACATTCCATACATGCCATACATTCCATACATTCCATTCATTCTTCATGTCTGTCTGTCTGTCTGTCTGTCTGTCTGTCTGTCTGTCTGTCTGTCTGTCTGTCTGTCTGTGCTTCCTTATCTCTGCATCTGATCTGCTTCACACTTGGTGACCGTGTTGCTGGGACCCAAGGTGTCGAATTTGGTGCAATGTGGACGCCCGGCACGCGTGATATTAACAAACTTTGAATAAACAGGCGAGGGGGGCGGGGCGGCAGCTCCCCGGTGTTGAGCGGGTGTGGTGTTTTTTTGTCCCGGGGAGGCGCCGTATTTCCCCGTGCAGGTGTGACATCCCCACTTTGTTGCAGAACACCTCCGCCGGTGCCAACACACCTCAACGTGGAGGCCCAGCAGAGGCGGAGGCGCAATGCAGAGCGCCGTGCACGTGCAGTCCCAAGTCCCAAGCACCAGACGCACGCCTAACGGGGGGAGCGAGGAGACCCCCTAGCGCCGGGCCAGGACTAGTATACTGTATAATACAAAGACCGGCGGACAGCGAGACAGGCAGACAGATTGAATGGTAGGCAGGCAGACAGACGTGTGGTTGAAACCTTGTCCTCTGGTTTTAAAGAGTGTAGAGTGTTTACTCAGCAGATTATCAGGATCCAAGAACAAGGTTCATGTGGAGAGTCTGCAAACAGCACGAAGAGAGAGAGAGAGACAGTGAGACAAATAGAACGAGAGCGGAGACAGAGAGACGGTACAGAACTGGATTCCAGAAAACCAGTTTGTTGGGACGGAGAGTCTGAGGATCGGAGGCAGAGTACGGAGAGGAAAGAGAGGAGGGAGAGAGGGATGGAGATGAACAAAGAGAGGAGGGAGAGAGAGAGAGAGAGAGAGAGAGAGAGAGAGAGAGAGAGAGGGGGAAGAAACGAGGGAGGAAGAGGGATTTGTGACGCACAGAACAGGCGAGACGACTCCTCTGTTTAAATTCAATTGAGTTTCATTCCCTTCGGACTTGGAGGCTTCAGCAGAAAATTTGCGACAGTCTCACATTAGTGGAACCTCCGCCTCCACATCCATCAGTCAGCAAGTTACCAACCAACCAACCAACCAACCAACTAACTAACGAATACTGAGGATTCCACAAAATTAATTGAGTCCAATTTGTTTTCAGTTTCTGAACATACCGAGGTGTACCGCCCTAATTATTTAGTTTGAACATATGAAAAGCGGTCGACAACATGGCAACCAGGCTGCACCAGATGGTTGACGATGGCCCAAATTAGGTTTCCCGGGGCAACTGGGCAACCGTTAATGTGGAGCCTGGGCCTCAAAAAACAAACGCAGCAATCAATGTAAAATGAATCTAATAATATAGAGTATTATGTAATGTCATTTAACATATTCTAATAATGTAATACAATTTATTGTACTTTTTTAGTGTTTTGTGTACGGGAGCGTCGGTAACTGATGAAACAGGGAGTTTCTGGCAGCGACGAGATGTGATTTCATGAAGAATTAAAAGGACGAACGAAGTGGATCTGGAGCAGCGTCACTCCCCGTCGCCTCCTATCTCTGCTCTGATTGGCTCATTCAGACGTCATCACGTGGCGCTAGAAAAATCATGGCATGTCACAAAAAAACCAGACAAAAAACACCCTCTTAAAACGAAGTCGTAAATATTTATGTCACATGGGAGGTTTATTTGACGTCTGGGGTTTTGGGCTGAAATGGTTCTTAGTATTTCCCAAGGATTCTGACACAAATTCACGATGAAAGCCTCCATCCAATCATATTTTTTTCATAATTATGTAATGTATAGAAAGGTAAACTACTGAATTATCAGTAGCAGACACCAGAAGCAGATTTATTATTCATAAGTCTATATGTTTGCCTCTGTATTCGTCGTTGACTTGTCATTGTGCTTAATGTTGTGACGGCCTCATGTCTCTGCTCTGCTTGGGACTTTTCAGAGGAAGGAAATAAATTCTGTTTTGTGAGGAGGACCACAGAACAAATGACACAAACTACAAAAACACACAAACAATAGAGTTGTCGCAGTTGGATTAATGCTCCTTTGGCTAAACAGAAACCTTGGGAGAAGATAATAGCTTGATATATTGTCCTCCATTTTTCGGCAACGGTCGTAGAAGGAAAGAAATCATCCACTATTTTTTTATTGAGTTGGTTGTTGTTTATTTTTTTTATTTTTTTATTTTTTTGTTTGTTTGTTTGTTTGTTAAGCAATTTATCTATGTATCTATTTATTTATGTATTATTTTTACTTATTTATGGGTGGGTGGTGGATTTATTATTATTATTATTATTATTATTTAATATTAATTAACATTATTTAATATTATTTCATATTATATAAAAATATACATTTTAATATATGTATATGTGTATGAATTATTATTGTTATTATTATTATTATTATTATTATTTATTATTTATTTATTACTATGAGATAAAATTGGGAAAAAAAAAATCCAAATGACATGCTGCAGCTTAAACGTCTCCTTCCAGCCATAAATCTTCGGTACAAACAGAGTTGTCCATTAATGAACATTTGAAAACATTTCACGGCGAATGATTCCCAGTTTGGTGTTTGTTGGATGGTGCCGACGCGCGCGGCATCGCTGCGTTCACGCGGGCCGTCCGGGGAACACGCACCAGTTTGTTTTGCGAAAGGTGGAATAACCCGCTGAGGTTATTGATTGCAGTAAATCAAGGCCTGGTCACCTTGGAGACCCGTCTGATGGATCGTGATATGGTTATCGAACCCGGAACAAGGACGTGAAAAACGACGCTTTAAACAAATCGTTTACTGATCGGCTTGTATTGATTTATATTCCCCCTTGTTCGTTTATCTGTTTGGGGTTTACTTTCTGGAGGATATTAACTCAGTGTGAGTGAAAGTACTCCGCCCAGGTGGGAGTACACGTACTGGGTCAAAGTGAAACTCTGGTGCCTGTCACTTCACAACCTGCTTTACAATCTAATCATAACGAGCCGATTCAGCGATCGATGGAGGAGGAAAACGAGTCTGTGGTTCGGAACGAAGTGAGACACCACCACGCCTTCCTTCCCGTGCGTCACGGTGCGACGCCGTCTTCATCTCCCGGCCTGAGGTTCATTTTAAATCCTGGAGAAGAGTCACTAAGCAAAACCAGCAACGAGTAATACACCTTGAAAGCCCCCTGGAGCCTTTGGGGGTCTCTGTTGTCGTTCTACACGTTGATTTGGTCTCAGCGCCGGAGTAACCTGAGCTCACAGGGACGCAAGCGTTTTGTTCATAAAAAGTCCTATTTATGAATTTGTTGATTTATTAATAATAATCTGTTGACTTCCTGACTCCTGCTTTCCTTTGATGACATGTCCACAAGAATTCAAAGGGTTAAAGAGCACGAAGAGAAGGAAGAGTCAGAGTGTGTGTGTGCGTGCGTGCGTGCGTGCGTGTGTGTGTGTGTGTGTGTGTGTGTGTGTGTGTGTGTGTGTGTGTGTGTG
>NC_137200.1:28641800-28644300 GCF_960531495.2 Zeus faber | reverse complement strand
CACTCCAACTCTCCTCCATCCCTTACACCATCACCTCTCCCTCCATCTC
Organism: Zeus faber; assembly: GCF_960531495.2. Lineage (NCBI taxonomy): Eukaryota > Metazoa > Chordata > Actinopteri > Zeiformes > Zeidae > Zeus > Zeus faber. Next base: position 28,644,251 of record NC_137200.1, on the reverse strand, counting down.
TCCCTCTGTCCATCCTTCCACCTGGATGTCTGGTTTCTTTCTGTCTTTTACTCTCATTCCCTCCTCTGTCTCTCTCTCTCCTTTTCTCTCTCCCTCTACCCCTCTCTCACTCTCCCTGTCTCTCTCTCTCTCTCTCTCTCTCTCTCCCCCTCTCTCTCTCTCTCTCTCTCTCTACCTGTCTCTCTCTCTCTCTCTCTCCCTCTCTCTCTATCTCTCTCTCTCTCTCTCCCTCTCTCTCTATCTCTCTCTCTCTCTCTCTCTACCTGTCTCTCTCTCTCTCTCTCTCCCTGTCTCTCTCTCTCTCTCTCTCTCTCTCTCCCTGTCTCTCTCTCTCTCTCTCTCTCTCTCTCCCTGTCTCTCCCTCTCTCTCTCTCTCTCTCTACCTGTCTCTCTCTCTCTCTCTCCCTGTCTCTCTCTCTCTCTCTCTCTCTCCATCTGGCATTATTTGTAAGTCTCACTGTTTTTGTTTCATCTCGTTCATCACCTCAGTTTTTTTAACCTCTTCTCTATCTCTCTCTCCCTCCACCTTCTCCTGCATCTCTCTCTTCCTCTCCATCACCTTCAGTGAGTTCAGATCAATGCAGTAACATCCTGAACCTCAAACGAGGGAGGACACGCGTGCACACACACACACATGTACGTATACACACACGCGCACACACACACACACATGCGCACACGCGTGCACACACACACACACGTATACACGCACGTACGTATACACACACACACACACGCACACACGCACACGCATGCACACACACACACACACATGCACACGCGTGCACACACACACACACGTATACACACACACACACGCACACACACACGCACGCATACACACACGCACACGCACGCACACATCTAATGAGCATCCGTTGGTTTTAGAGGGTCAAAGGTCAAACACACACACACACACACACACACACACACACACACACACACACACACACACACACACACACACACACAGAACCCCTGATTCACTGAGACAGTGCATGGAGTGGGATGTTCTCCACATCCTTTCCAGATATTTTCCCGCTTCCTCGTGACCCTTATATTTTATTATATTTTATTATATTTTTTATATTTCAGAATTTATAATTTTTAAAAAGAAAATAGGGATGGAATAATAATGAAATATTAATATTTGGAATAAGGCTCCAATTACAGCAGAGTTTCACTGGATGGAGGGATGCAGGAGGACGGGGTCGGGCTCGTCGTCACGCTGATTGGTTGCCACGGTAACAGTGTTGACCCCACCAGGGTCTTGGGGTTCCCCACTCCGACTCTAAAAGGAACGGCCACGAGGAACCAGCCTGTTCAGCCTGTTCAGCCTGTTCAGCCTGTTCAGTCTGCTCAGCCTGTTCAGCCTGTTCAGTCTGTTCAGTCTGCTCAGCCTGTTCAGTCTGTTCAGCCTGTTCAGCCTGTTCAGCCTGTTCAGTCTGTTCAGCCTGTTCAGCCTGTTCAGCCTGTTCAGCCTGTTCAGCCGGTTCAGTCTGTTGGGCTCGTTTTGTTTCGCTCCTGAAGGAGGGCGGAGTAAAGGAGAAGCTCGTCGGTTGGTCGTCAAGGTTACGGTGATGCTCTTTTCAGACACTCTCTCCATCTTTCTTCAAACTTTTGAAATGGTTTTCAGTTTGTGACTTTGAGTGGCAGAAAGGAAGCGAAGCAGGAGATGTTCAAACCCAGCGCTTGTTGTTTGGATCAGCTGACTGATGCAGGAGTGTGTTTGTGTGATTGATCGTTCTCAACATGTGATTGATTGTGATGATTGATCTGTCTATGATTAATCAGCTCGCTCTGAGGAAAAATGTCTCTCCCTCCCTCTCCATCCTCCATCCTCTCTCTCCCTTCCTCCCCCACTTTTGACCTCTCCCTCCCTCCCTCCCTCCCTCCCTCCCTCCCTCCCTCCTCAGGCTGTGCGGTGGACAGATGGTCTTTTTATCTCAATGTTTCCACTTCAGCATCTTTTTTATTTTCTCTCAGATTTAATCCAAATTATATCAAATTACATCAATTAATACGCTTCACACGACACATCAAAATCAAGGGCTCGCACGTCCTCCTATTCCTTCCTCCTCTTTTCCTCCTTCCTTCCTTTTTAAACATAAATCAGTAACCTTAAATATTTACATATACATACAGTACACTGTACATACAGTATACTGTATGTATACACAAGGAGATGCACTGAGGGAGATTCCCTGGCTCAGAGGCTGAGGAGAGAGGTCATGTTCTCTCCATCGCTGCCTGTCAGCTGCATGGTGCTGGGAGGATGTCGATAAAAAAAAAAATTATATATATACATATATACAATTTTTTTTTATCGACATCCTCACGGTTCCTCCAGAGGAGATATATATATATATATATATATATTCAAGAGGTTTATTCGTCACATACATATACATACTTTCATACATATATGCAGTGAAATGTAATATATATATA
>NC_137200.1:28606800-28639300 GCF_960531495.2 Zeus faber | reverse complement strand
AAGAAACTGAAACTGGACCAGAATGAGGTTCATTGTTTTAGATAAATAGATGGTAGGATGGATGGATGATAGAAAGACAGATAGATGGGTGGATGGATTGATGGATGAGATGGGCAGAGGGACAGACAGATGGCTGAATAAATGTATGATAGATAGACAGATAAATGGATGGATGGATGATAGATAGACAGACAGACAAACAAATTCTCTATAGATAGAATCCACTCTGATGTACCTTAAAACTTAACTTGGTAACCGTTACCATAGTAACTCTGAGTGATAACCCACATCACTTCCTGTGCAGCAGTGTTACTTCCTGTCAGTGTACTATCCAGTACAGTCACTCAGAATCAAGACATTCAAAGAGTCTCATTGTGCCAAGTCAGATAGATAGAACGACAGACAGACAGACAGACAGACAGACAGACAGACAGATAGATAGATAGAGAGATAGGTCTGATGATTTCTGCTATTGAGAGAAACTTCAGTAAATGATGAATGATGAAATGAATAAAGGACTGAATGAATCCATTCATCACCCAATGAACCAATCAGTCAGTGGATCAATAGATGAATTGATCAGCTTCTCTCTGTGCACGAACTGAGGTCGACCTGTTTTTGTTTCCGACATTGTTTCTTTGTTTCTCATCTTTATTCATCGAGTAGTGGAGGAAGAGAAACGTTCTCTGCATATCTGACAATGTTTTATATATAAAGTATATAGGTATATACCTACTTAATTATTCATGCAATTATCTTATCAGCCAATCGTGTGGCAGCAGTGCAATGCATACAGTCACATGAAGCTTCACTTCATGTTCACATCAACCATCAAAAAGGGGAATAAATGTGATGTCAGTGTTTTCCACCGGGGCATGGTGGTTGGTGCAAGACGGGCTGGTTTGAGTATTTCTGTAACTGCTGGTCTCCTGGGATTTTTCACGCACAACAGTCTCTAGAGTTGACTCAGAATGGTACGAAAAAACAAAAAACATCCATCGAGCGGCAGTTCTGAGGACGGAAACGCCTCGTTGACGAGAGAGGTCAACGGAGAACGGCCAGACTGGCTGGAGCTGACAGAAAGGCCACGGTCACTCAGAAAACCACTCTGTACAACGGTGATGAGCAGAAAAACATCTAAGAATGCACAACACATGGAACCTTGGGGCTGATGGGCTACAACAGCAGAACCACGTCAGGTTCCACTTCTGTCAGCCAAGAACATAAAGCTGAGGCTGCAGTGGACACAGGCTCCCAAAACTGGACGGTCAGAGACTGGAAACACGTAGCCTGGTCTGATCAATCTCCGTTCCTGCTGAGGCACACTGACGTAGGCTCAGAACTTGGTGCCAACAGCATGAATCCATGAACCCCACCTGCCTTGTGTCAACAGTCCAGGCTGGTGGTGGTGGTGTCACAGTGTGCGGAATGTGTCCTTGGCACACTTGGGGCCGTTAATACCAATCCATCATCACTTGAATGCCACAGCCTATGTGAGTGTTGTTGCTGACCATGTGCATCCCTTCATGGCCACAATTTACCATCTTCTAATACCTACTTGCAGCATGATAATGCTCCGTGTCCCAAAGCAAAAGTCGTCCAAACTGGTTTCAGGAACGTGACAATGAGTTAAATTTGTGTCCTTCTTGGTCACCAGATCTGAATCCAATAGAACACCTTTGGGATGTGATAGAACGGGTGATTGGCAGCATCAATGTGCTGCTGACGAATCATGTCAACATGGACCAGAATCTCAAAGGAATGTTTCCAACATCTTGTGGAATCCATGCCAAGGAGAATTGGGGCCTTTTTGAGAGAAAAGGGAGGCCCCGCCCGGTATTAGTGTAGTGTTATAAAGTAATAAAGTGCAGTATGTATAAGAAAATATACAGTAGGAACATACTGTATATATACAGTATACTGTACAGCATATAGGAATATATATACGTTTATACAGTAGAGTATATGGTAAATCAGCTGGGGTGTGAGGCTGGTTCCTGCATCAGGGGCTTTTCTTGGCCCCGGACCCCTAACAGCCCCGCCCCTCGCTGGCTCTGGCTTCGGCGCTCCCGGTTCTGCGCGTGCACCCCGCCTCACGCCGCCTCATCAAACGAGAACCGCGACATCAGCTAATGGTGTCCATTTAGCGGCACGCCGGGCGAGGACAGATGGAGGCTTCTCTCCACCGCTCCTCCATCCACCCATCCTTCCCCTCCTCCCCTTTTTACTCCCCCCAAACGACACCGCGGCTGAGGCGATGAAGGGGGCTGTTTTATGAGCCAGTTTGGAACAAACCCTGTGTTGTTTTCAGACAGTTTAGCTGAAATAAAGGCAGATGGATCCACTGCAATGAAGGCTCCAGGCTTCTACTCAAGGTTCTACTCAAGGTTCTACTCAAGGTTCCACTCAAGGTTCCACTCAAGGTTCCACTCAAGGCTTCCTTCCAAAGGTTTTCTTCTACTAGAGGTTGTTTCCTCTCCACGAGCTCCACAGAGGCGCTGGTGGCTGGAACTGGAAATGAGTGCAGGCTGGCAATTTTGATCTTGCAACACAAAAGCTTATTTTCTGTTATTAATGAAATGTTTGCGGCGCCGCTTGGCGAGCCCTCGCCACGGCACAGTGGCGGTAAAAGCTGAGCTGGAGACGAGTGACGTGAACAAATCAGTGACATAACTTGGGAGTCGGGAGTCACTCTGGGAGGGAGTGGATCCAGGACGCACAGAAGGTTCTTGTGAGGAGTCCACCGGTGACTGGGAGCCCGACCGGCTGTTGGATGTCATCTGGAATAGATGGGCCCTGCTCTCCAGGTTTCCAGGTCTGTCTCTCCTCCAGGTTCCAGGCACTGTGATGCTGCCCAGGGTGGAAGCAGGTTTATTCAAACTGTTGAGAGGGCTTTTTTCTGTTTTTTGTTTTGTTTTGCCTGGTTCATTATCGCCGGCTCCTTGCAACCCCACATTCTCCCTCTTCTGCTGATTAAATATCAGAAAAACGCCTCCTGATTTATCTTCTCCTCCTCGGACCCGTCACCACGGCAGCAGTGGCTCCAAGGTCTCCCTGATCGGAGAACAAATAATCAATTATTCAGACTAATGACACAACGAGCTCCTCCACCGGAGGTCGAACGGCACTCTCCTATCTATCTATCTATCTATCTATCTATCTATCTATCTATCTATCTATCTATCTATCTATCTATCTATCTATCTATCTATCTATCTATCTATCTATCTATCTATCTATCTATCTATCTATCTATCTGTCTATCCATCCATCAGCCTGTCTATCTATCTGTCTATCTATCTATCTATCTATCTATCTATCTATCTATCTATCTATCTATCTATCTATCTATCTATCCATCTGTCTATCTATCTGTCTGTCTGTCCGTCCGTCCGTCCGTCCGTCCGTCCGTCCGTCCGTCCGTCCGTCTGTCCGTCTGCCTGTCGTTCTATCTATCTGACTTGGCACAATGAGACTCTTTGAATGTCTTGATTCTGAGTGACTGTACTGGATAGTACACTGACAGGAAGTAACACTGCTGCACAGGAAGTGATGTGGGTCACTGCTCAGAGAGTTACCATGGCAACGGTTACCAAGTTAACTTTTCAGGTACATCTGAGTGGATTAGACGTTGGGCCGGACCAATGGAGACAGACTCTGATTTCATGTTGACTTTTGGCAGAAAACGTTCATCTTAATCCTGTTCAACGAGACGCTCCACAGAACTCTGCATTTCTGGATTTACTAATTATGAGTTTTTATATATTGTTTCTCTGAGTGGGAGAGTGGGTAAAAAGTTAATTTTCAAAAACAAATAATTCCACACAGTCGGTTTGGCAGTGTCTGCTGAGAAATAAAAAGTTCCAACCGCCGCCGCGCTGGAGCGAGACTTTTTTCTTTATATAATAATTTTTCAGGATATTTTTGCTGCCAGTAAACTACGCAAACATGATCTATTCCCTTAGTCAAGAGCCAGGATGTAAATAAAGTGACTTGAATTGAAGACGCTTTGTCCTGTTATTTTACTCTCCGTTTTTACTCATTTGAACTGAGTTTTATTGAGTTGAGCAAAGCCTTAAAAAACACAAATATGATATAATGATATTTTAATGATATATATATATTTTTTATATATTTTTCTTTTACCCTGTGCTGTCATCATGCTGGACGTACAACACAGGGTATTTGTTCCATTGCATCTAGGACAGAGTTAGTCTGCAAGTGGAGTTCAACTTCTCAACCTGCAATGAAGCTATTTATTCATTCTTTAATCATCAACAACTGCTGCAATAACTCTGTCCTGTGGACGAGCTGTGGGACGAGCAGAGCACAGAACCACCACCAACCCCCCTCTTTGGAGAACTATCTATCATGTGTGGGTCTATAAACAACTGCTGACTACTCCAAGAGGGAGAGAATCACCACTGCACTGTTGAGACAAATAAACATGGAAACTGGAAAAACATGGAAAACATGGAAAACTGTATTGAAAAACAGTAAACCAGGTCCAGGAAAACTGTAATTACATCTGGTCACGTGGCCTCTTCCTGTCATAGTTATGGCAGAAAATGAGGGAGAAAAGGAAAGGAAGGCGACCAGGAGGGTGCTGGGGTGCACTCCAAGCAGGTGTGGTGGTGTATGTGTGTGTGTGTGTGTGTGTGTGTGTGTGTGTGTGTGTGTGTGTGTGTGTGTGTGTGTGTGTGTGTGTGTGTGTGTGTGTACAGGACTTATCCCAGTTGCTTCTGGTGTATAAGGTTGGTATTATGTCTGGGCGCCTCCAAGCAGCAGAAAGGGCCCCGAATCCACACCTCCCGAGCTCTGCAGCCTTGTAGGCACCCCACGGCTGCAGGAGGGCTCCGAGCACCCCGCCCTGCAGCCACAGAAGACGCCCCCGGCCCCCAGAGGAGACCCCGCTCCCCAGGGGTGCACACAGACAACCAACCGCCAAGTGCAGGCACAAGACGTAGCCTTCAACCCTCAGCCAATCAGACACATGGCTGAGCATGGGAGAACTTGGATGAACATGATGGATCATAGAAAACAATGGTGGAAACATGGAAGCACATGGACAAACATTACCAGGAAAGCTTCCCAGCGCTAACCCAGCTGCGCCTCAAATCCTGCTTCAGAGTTCTATATCTCATCGTGTTTTTGACCTTCTCTAATGATGGTTTGGAAAACTCAGATTGAAATGCAGAGCAAGAGTGGTCAGCGTGGTCAGGTCCTGGGCAAAGCGACTCCTTTCAGCGAATTGTTCACTTTGAATCATCGTGTCGAGTCAGTACATTTCTCCGGGTTCGAGTCTTTGTTTCTTGGACTGAGTGTTGTGCACCTTTTAGGCCACCGGGGGGCAGTGTACATACTTGCATGCGTCCACGTTCAGTGTTGCTATGTAGATACATAGAACTTCACGAGATAAATGAATGAAGTTGTAGTACCCAAGAAGTTTGAAATCGCATTGATTCCATTGTTTGTAGTCCTGCATTTTACGGAGAGAACGGGAGAAATTGTGAATAAATGGCAAAACGATTTCACAAAATATATGCTTGGTGATGAACCAGGGAGGAGACGTTGGAGTGGGAGCTCGCTCTGCAGACTGGCGTCCGTTTCCAGTTCGAGAACGATCTGTTCAAAATGACGTGTTTGTTTTTGACTGGCCGCACCCACGTGGTCCCAAAAAAGGAAGTGATGAATGATGGGCACGGTGCACAGGAAGCTGGAGGAAATGATACGATGATGGAAAGTGAAAGCAAATTATGGCAAGAAATCAGGATCAGGATCAATTTATTCACCCAAGTTCATTTTGATATACGAGGAATTGCCGTGGTGAGGATTGGTGCACTTGTAAATAGATAATTTGCATAAAAAAGCTTCAATGTTATGTTCAAAAATAAAAGTAAAATAAATCAAATAATACCAATATATATATATTTATATATATATTTATGTGTGTGTGTGTGTGTGTGTGTGTGTGTACAAAATGCAATTCAATGCACATTTATTATTGGTATGGATATATAAGGTATGAATGATTAATTATTGCTATGTACTTGTACTACACATTGTATAGTGTTGATGACTGTGTTGGTAGCAGGACTTGTCGTGTATTTGTTTTCTTGAGCAGTTTTTGTTTGTTCGCTGAATTGAGACTAAAGATTAGAGATGAAAATATATTTTCCAAGAGTTCTGAGAACAATGTCCAGCCATTCATATGGAAAATAATAATTAATCAAATAAAAGGAAAATAGTATAAGTTCCACGTTCCCCCGTCCTGTGAGCTGGAGTCACGGTTGGTGCTTTTTGGGGAACTTTTGATATAAAGAAAGTTTAGCGATAGAAATGTTCTTTGACTCTGAGTTTCCAGTTAGATTTGACCTTTGACCCTCTAAAACCAACGGATCCTCATTAGATGTGTGTGTGTGTGTGTGTGTGTGTGTGTGTGTGTGTGAGTGTGTGTTTGTGTGTGTGTGTTCCATCGTGCTTCATTTGAATATCTTCAGAAACCTTCATTAAAACCGTTTTCTTTTCCTTTTCCAACCTTTCATCTTTCGAGTTTTCGAGTTTTTTTTATGTAACTATCATTCAGTCTATTGCTCTATCCATCATTCTATCGTTCCATCATTCTGGGTTGTGTATCTATCGTTCTCTATATCCATCAATGGGCTGATCATTTGTTCATTAGAATTACAAACATCGATTTTTTTAAAGAAAAAAAGTCTTTGAAATTGTATTGTTCTATCGTTTGTTCCATCGTTCGCTTGACTGAACGCTCTCTTGTTCAATCTATTATTCTATTGTTATATCAGTCTAACGTTCTATATTTTTATTTATTATTCTTTCTCTCAATCGTATCTATCTACCTATGTCTCCATCCATGTACACGATCAGCCACAACATTAAACCAGTGACAGGTGAAGTGAATAACATTGATCATCTGGTTCCAATGGCACCTGTCAAGGGGTGGGATGTATTATTATTATATATACTGTTATATATATATATATATATATATATATATATATATATATATATATACTGTTATATATATTTTATATATATATATATATATACTGTTATTTATTATATATATATATATATATATATATATATATATACTGTTATTTATTATATATATATATATATATATACTGTTATATATTATTATTATTATTATTATTATTATTATTATTATTGTTGTTATTATATAGCGTAAGGCTCTGAGCCACTTTGACAAGGAGCTCATTGTGATGCTGGACGACTGGGTCAGAGCATCTCCACAAGCACAGGTCTGGTGGCTGTTCCTGCTCTGCAGTGGTTACTACCGAAAGTGTCCAAGGAAGGACGAGCAGTGAACCGCATCAGTGTGTGCTGTGGGATGTGCTGGAACAACAAGCCTGATCCATGGAGGCCCCTGCTCCAACATCCAGGACTTCAAGGATCTAGGATTTTAAGGATCTGCTGCGAACGTCTTGGTGCCAGATACCACAGGACACCTTCAGAGTCTGGTGGAGTCTCCACCTCACAGCTGGTTTGGCTGCTCACGAGGGTTAGCTACACAATATTACTGTTATTAGTGGTGCTTTTAATGTTGTGGCTGATCGGTGGATTACATCCATATCTGATATCTATCTGTTGTCATCTATCTGAGTGCTGACTAGTAAACGGAATAAAATGGAATCAGAAAAATAGTTTGCATTCAAAAGTGGAGTTTTCAGCTGCGTTGCACTGGGAACAGAAATAATTCTGCAAAAAACAGATTATTACAACCTTCAGATTCATAAATGTTTCACAGCATCACGCTGCATGGACTTCAAATGTTAATGAGCTGTCGTGTTACCGCACACACACTGCATTAATTATACTGTGTGTGTGTGTGTGTGTGTGTGTGTGTGTGTGTGTGTAAATTCATGCTCGTTACAAGGGTCGTTGACTCATTAGAAAAAATCTGGGTGTAATAAGGTCGTGCACAGGTTTTACTTGCAGGGCTGTGATTAGCGACGTCCACCCTAATCTTCTGTTTTTTTTCTCACGTTGAGTAAAATTGAGGGGAAAATTAAGCAAATTTGTACAGCTGGTCTCGCCTGTCTCCTCCGCTGGAATTCACTTTATTTATTATGTATTAAACGCTGGTTTCCCACCAGGGGGCGCCGAGGAGACCAAGGCCTCATTTGCCATATAAGAGATGGGAAGCAAGTTAGGAGCTAGGAGACAGTCTAGGAGGTAGGAGACAAGTTAGAAGACGAGCTGGGACACAGTCTGTGAGGTAGGAGACGAGCTAGGAGACAGTCTGTGAGGTAGGAGACGAGCTAGGAGACAGCGGGGCGTTTGCCTTAAGAAGCGATCAACTCTTTATTGAGAGATTCATGTCTTAACGAGTCACCTCGTAAAAAGAGTCGTTCTATTTGTCAGAGTCTTGGTTGCCTGGGTTCAGTGGGGCAACGCTTGGTTGCTTGGGTTTAGTGGGATTAACACTTGGTTGCTTGGGTTCAATGGGGTTAACACTTGGTTGCTTGGGTTCAGTGGGGCAACGCTTGGTTGCTTGGTTTTGTGGGGTTAACACTTGGTTGCTTGGGTTTAGTGGGGCAACGCTTTGTTGCTTGGGTTCAGTGGGGTTAACACTTGGTTGCTTGGGTTCAGTGGGGTTAATGCTTGGTTGCTTGGGTTCAGTAGGGTTAACGCTTGGTTGCTTGGGTTTAGTGGGGTTAACACTTGGTTGCTTGGGTTCAGTGGGGCAACACTTGGTTGCTTGGGTTTAGTGGGGTTAACACTTGGTTGCTTGGGTTTAGTGGGGTTAACACTTGGTTGCTTGGGTTCAATGGGGTTAACACTTGGTTACTTGGGTTCAGTGGGGCAACGCTTGGTTGCTTGGGTTCAGTGGGGTTAACACTTGGTTGCTTGGGTTCAATGGGGTTAACGCTTGGTTGCTTGGGTTCAGTGGGGCAACGCTTGGTTGCTTGGGTTTAGTGGGGCAATGCTTGGTTGCTTGGGTTTAGTGGGGTTAACACTCGGTTACTTGGGTTTAGTGGGGTTAACAATTGGTTGCTTGGGTTCAGTGGGGTTAACGCTTGGTTGCTTGGGTTCAATGGGGTTAACACTTGGTTGCTTGGGTTCAATGGGGCAACGCTTGGTTGCTTGGGTTCAGTGGGGTTAACACTTGGTTGCTTGGGTTCAGTGGGGTTAACGCTTGGTTGCTTGGGTTCAATGGGGTTAACACTTGGTTGCATGGGTTCAGTGGGGCAACGCTTGGTTGTTTGCGTTCAGTGGGGTTAACACTTGGTTGCTTGCGTTCAGTGGGGTTAACACTTGGTTGCTTGCGTTCAGTGGGGTTAACACTTGGTTGCTTGGGTTCAGTGGGGCAACGCTTGGTGGGGACTTCCTGAACCATCAACAGAGGAGGAAGAGTCCAGAAATTAATTAAAGAATAAAATGATTATTCTTTATTAAAATATATATATATATATAAGAGCGTTTTGCAGATTGACTGATGACAACGTTTTGATTGCATTTTTGCTGAAGTCAGTGATGGCTGATGGTTGTCATGGTAACCCCATATTTCCCAGCAGCCCCCGCTGCGACGAACACTGGGAGGCAGATTTCTCTCTTTGCGGCGGCCGCAGATCAATCTTCCTCTTCTTCTCTCCCTCGTCCTCCTCTCCTGGTGAAATGTTCTCAATCCACGCTTTGTTTCAAATGCATTTAATCTTTTTAAAGTAAATGTTGTTTTTAACACGAAGGAAGCTGAGCAGAAAATCCAGTTTGGAAGCGACTGACGTTTCAAGGTCTCCCCCCAAGGCCTTGAAAGGCAGCGCAAGACTTTGATTTGGAATTGGATTGAATTGTCTTTTTTTGTTATTTGTGTTTATTTCATTTTGATTGATTATCCTGCGCCGTAAACACCACGACTGCTTCTCCTCTGATTTTAAAACACATTTGATTTTCTCGGGAGCTTTTGTGTATTTACTTGGTTGGTTGGTCAGTAACTGGTCAGTTGGATGGTTCTTTGGTTGGTTTGTTGGTTGGTTAGTTGGTTGGTTGGTTGGTTGGTTGGTTGATGAGTTAGTTAGTTGATTTTGTTGGTCAGTCGGTCTCCAGGGTTGGTTGGTTAGTTGGTTGGTCAGTTGTTTAGTTGGTTGGCCGGTGAGTACGTGTTTGGTCGGTGAGTTAGTTGGTCGGTTAGTTGGTTTTTTGGTTATTTACAACTAACCAACTAAGTTGGTTACTTTGTTGGTTAGTTGTTTGGTTAGTCGATTAGTCGGTTGGTTGCTTGGTTGGTTAGTGAGGTAGTTGGTTTTACACTGCATGAATCACCACTCAAGTCAATAAATAACCTTTGAAAGAGCCAATACTATTATGGGATGTTCAGATGTTCCTTTTTGGTCAAGTTTTATGTATTGATGTTATAAATATCATATATGATGTGTTAGATAATGATGATGATGTTGGATACCCAGATGTTTGTTTGGGGCAAAGTTGTCATTTGCTTAGTTAAAGGTAGAGGTAGAAATAGACTTATTCCATTGCAGCCTGTTTTTGACCACAAGAAATAATGAAAGATCTTCATCTAATTATTTTGTGCAGACGATAAATAAACCCCTTTGATTGAACAAGCAACAGTATAATTCATGTTTCAGTCCGTCCCTCCTTCGACTTTCAGACAAACAAGGTTTTGTTTTGCCGTCGTCGTTGGCAGCGAATCGCTTCCAAACGCAGACGACGCACGATCGTATCTTCCTGTTTTTCCCTCTGCTGTTCTGAACGAAGCACAAATTATGGGATCGTGCTGGTGTCGGCGTTAAGACGTCGGGTATTGATCAGCTCCGCAACACAAAAGGTTATTGAACCGTTTTTGACATTCTGAACGTGAAGGTTCACACAAATCAGATGCAAAGTGTGTGTTCCAGAGTGTGTATTAGTACGATGTGTGCATTTGTACGATGTGTGTATTAGTACGATGTGTGTATTAGTACGATGTGTGTATTTGTACAGATCAATACGTCGTGGAAATACAAGAAGAGTTCATACAACCACACAAATCCAGTACTGTGATTTATTTCGTGGTTATTTATTTTAGTTAAGTAGTTTATGTTTCTGTTGTATTTTCCTATATTCATTTGAGTTAACATTTATGAGACTTGACTTTACGTCATTATACTTTATGAATTAATTCCACTTGAAAATGTTCCCGCGTGAATCTTGATCTTGAATCTTATATAAAACGTACGTAAAACGTACTCAGCTTTCATCGAACAAGCAAGGCATTTTAATTGCATCATATTAGCATCCTGTTGCAATAGGATAGTGTATTAAAAAAAAACCATATATATATATATATATATATATATATATATATATATATATATATATATATGATAACTAATAGTACATTAACCAATTAAATTAAAACAAATCTATAAATATAAATCAATAAATAAGTACATATTAATAAATAATATGAATACATAAATAGATCATATAAATAAATAAATAATAATTAAAAGGTATTTATTTTATTTTGAAGGGAAAAATGGCTGCAATTTCAGCAGCGTTGAAAAAAGAAAAATAAATTCCAAATTCATCCATCTGTCGATCCTCGCTGAGTTCTTTCCTCTACTTCTTGCCCATCGCTCCGTTCCTCCGTCTGTTTCCTCTCCTTTCCCCTTTCCCCTCTTTTCCACAGATAACGTTCTTTTAATTGAGCAGGAAACCCAAAGCGAGCGGCACCAGGCGCTCCTGGGAGGAGCAGGTGGGAAATGAATCTTTCAAGGTGTGAGCGAGCGTTCCGTCAGATATTGAAAACGTCTTTTGTGTCCCATTTCATCGATCCGCCACTCGGCCCTGAACCCGTCAACAACTCCCTTTGGCTTTGACTGTTTTTAATGTGATAACAATCTGATAAAACTATTTAATATAGTTCACTGTGAAAGAAGAGGTGGGGGGTCTGAATTGCCATGTTCCATAATGTCATGATTTCATAACTTTGAGTGAAAACATTTCACTCTATTTCCTCAAATATAAAGTGGTAGTCAAATAAAAAGCAGCCCTCTAATAAATGCCAGCAACGTGGTCTACACAAACACATGAAAAGCCTCAAACACAGACCAGGAAAAACTGATCAGAGCTGCAGCCGTTCCAGTGCGGAGCTCCACTCCCAAACAAAGCAAATGAAAACAGTGTGTTTTCGTTGTTGATGTATTTAATTTACTCCGTTTCCTTCTGCTGTGTAGCAGATCGCTTTTTGGGGCAAATGCTCCGCTGTGAGCTCACCAAGCAGGAGGTGGTGCGTTCAAGGCGAACTCTGAAAACTGTAATTACACCATCGGCTACTATGACAAGTGCAAATTAAAGAGAGGCTACTAGTGCTCTCTTTTTTTTTAGTATTCAAGTATTTGCATGACATGATACCCAGATGTAAGTTTGATTTAAATTTATACTAAAATATGATCAAATAGAATTATTTAACAGAGAGAATTGGATATAAATGCCTGCCTCTAATATAAGCCAGCTTTGAATAAAGGCCTGGTACCCTCTGAGTGAGGTAAATAAAAGTCCCGGTCACAATTTGAGGAAATACTGGATTTAAATGGAGGTCAGACCAACATGACTCTATGCTATGACCTGATTTTATAATAATAATAACAATAATAATAATAATAATAATAATAATAATAATAATAATAATAATTATTATTATTATTATTATTATTATTATTATTATTATTGTGATCACATTAAGACCTTTATCTGGCGGTTGGAGCCAATTGGGAAGTGCATTCAACTGCAGTTCCTTTAATGGTCACTAGAGGCTTCTTCAGGAAAACTCTAGAGTCAATGGAAGTCAATGGAAAAACGAAGAAGGATCAGATGAATGGATGGATGGATAATGGATGGATCGATGGATGGATAATGGTGAATAACTTATTCATCTCCGGAGGCAAATTGCAAATTGTCACAACAGCTCACATTTAAAAAATAGAAAATAATAAAGTAATAATCAAAATAAATGGAAGACAAAAAATAAAATGGCAATATACAATAACTTTAAACGTAATGGTGCAGTGTGTAGAATTGAATGGCATCTAGCGGGGAGTTTGCAGATCGCAACCAACCGAATACCCCTCCCCATGGCGGCTTCCGTTGAAGAGACGGTGGCTGCGAAAAACGCAAAAGTCCCTCTCTCGAGCCAGTGTTCGGTTCGTCCGCTCTAGGCTACTGTAGAAGAAACATGGTGGTGCAACATGGCAGCCTCCATGAAGCGCACCCGCTCCCTATGTCGATAAAAACGGCTCATTGTAAGATAACGCCAACACAGTGCTTCTTATTTTCATTACTAATTAACACTTATTAAAACAAACTCATGAATATTATATTCCATTTCTTCCAAGTCCGTTCTGTACATTCTACACATCTCACCTATAACTAGAAGATAGAAAAAAATGGAAATATGCAGTAAACAATAAATAAAAAAATCTAATAATAACAACAACTTTTTAAGTTATGGCCATTATGGAATGTGTCGCAGTTTTTCAAAGTCAATAACTGAAACTGAAACTAAGGTATCTGCAGCATCTGACACGTTCCTGATCCATTCCGTCTCTACGGACCAGTTTGATGGTTATTAATTGTATTTTAATATTTTCTCATCCGCATTCCGCATTAATTAAAGCTTCCTGACATCGCCCTCAAGCTCCTGGTTCAACTGCAGCAGGCGGACGGTGGAACCCTCCAGGAGCCAGCGTGGCATCCATCCAAAGGCCTTGAAGTTCCTCTTAAAGGAACGTTAACGCAAACAGTTGCAGTCCAGTTATATCTGACGCCAACCAGGGGAATTCAAGGAGAAAAGTGAGCTGTTTATCTGTTTCCATTTGTTTCCATTTGTTTGCACGTACAGACGAGTCTTGGGGGTGTCCAGAAAGAAAGTAAATATTGTTTTTCGAGAAAATGTTGAGATTTGAATAGTATATTTTGTCGAGATTTTGTGGGGCAAAAAATTCTAAATTTCCAAACTTCAAATACACACAATGACAAGAATGTTTTTAACTTAAAATATAAAAATAAGTAATTAAAACTAGTTTTAAGATACAAATTACAAGAACATTACAAATATATAAAATGTATAATAATTAAAGATACATTTAAAATAAAAAAAAACAAGAAGGCTTTTCAAACACAATTTTTAAAAATGAGCTAAAACACATTTAAAATTAAAAGAATAATGTCAGGCTGTCCTTGCACATGTCTACAATATTATTTAGATTATTATCGACTCTTTTTCTGTCTTTATTTTCCATTTATTGATTCCTTTATTCTTTGCATTCAATCTTTAATCACAACATTGAACTTGAATACTGGGAATTGTAATTCTAATATATCTATTTATTATAGAACAGGAGCTATAATGAAAATCTCACTTTTTAAGTGCTTGTGCACATACATTTGGGTCTCTGGTCTATTTCAAACAAACTATTCATTGAACATTTATAAACAAACTTTTTCAACATTACATTGAGACACAGTATAATTATAACTGCCCTTCGTCTCAGAGTAACTCCACCCACGGCTGGCGAAATAACACAGAGAATAACAAGCGCCACTGGGAAGACCAGCACAAATCTTTTCAAAGAAGTAGGAATTAATACCAACTGTCTGTGAAGAAACTGCAGATGATGGAAATGTATGTATTTTAAACAGGATGGTTTAGAGGCGTGTCACGATGGCTAGAATGCATAATCTGACTGGTATTTGGCAAAAAACTTCAAAACCATGTTTTGGGGACCTCAGAGACCTAAATGAACTTGATGGAAAGGAGCAGAATAGGCCCCTTAAAGGATAAACAAAACATTATAAAAATTAAGTTGGAATTTTGAGGGGAAAATTGGGTCGTCGTGTGTGTGTGTGTGTGTGTGTGTGTGTGTGTGTGTGTGTGTGTGCGCGTGTGTGCGTGTGTGCAGTGATTTGTAATCCCGTCGTCTGGGAGCGTGTAAACGCTGCAGATCAGACTTGGCTGTAGATCAGAGGGCGTCCGTCTGATGTGCTGCCGTGCAATGCATTGTGGGAAGAGACATTTGGAACACCCTCCATTATGTAGCAACGACGCCATAGCTGGACCCCGATGCCAGACTTGTCAATCACCGCTCAAGCTCCGCCCCCTGCTCTTAATTGTCTTTTATGTTGCTTTTATGCCAATATCATAGTAGCTTAATAGCTTTTAATAGTGTGTAACTGTGTTTGCTTCATGACTATTCATCCTTCTCTTCTAGTGTACTCTAAGGTTGAACCAGTGGTTTGTGCTGCTTATTTCAGCATCATCAACTCATAAAATCATCTCCGTTATCCTTAGTTGTCGGTTTAAACTTAGAGATCTCTGCACGGCAACACATTCCCAAAAAGTGGGGCGAAAGTGATTTATTCCAAGACTCTTATTTTCTCAGCATGGTAATTTAATAAAGCACCACTGTGCGGCATTTTTGTGATGCTGATAAGCGCCCGCTATCAGTGAAACGAACCGTTCGATCTGAAACGAGCCGTTCAATCTGAAACAAGCCGTTCAATCTGAAACGAGCTGTCGATCTGCAGGGAATTACTGCGAAAACACAGATAAGGAGCTTTCACTGTATGATAAGTTTTTCATACCTTATTTTAAACCCGAAAAGCCATAAAATCTCATAAAATGATATGGGGTGTGGAAAGCTACGCAGTGTCAGAGAGAGAGACTTTATTTTACAGATATTAACATGGACATATGAAAATAGCTGCATATCACAACATTAATAGAAATAAAATCAAAAACTGAAAAAAGCTGAGTAGATTACTAAATTTACAAGTTTGTAGATAAACAGAAATAATTACATGGATAGATGAAGAAAATTAAAACATAAGTAAGATAGACGTATGCTAGACAAAACTAAACATATTCGCATATTTATTTTAGGCAACACACAAACGAAAACAGAGCTCTCCATCTACAATGGAGCAGAATACTTCCAGATAGCACCACTGCTCAGCAAAGCTCTCCAGGTCTCCCATGGCTCCGTAGATGAAGTCCAGCCAGACTCTGGCCCTCACCAGAGCCCTGAACTTCCTGCCCCGCCTTCCCCTCCACCACGTTCTTTTCTTACCACGTTCTCCCACAACACGGACACATCGCTGCCGACTCATGGATCTACTTTCGATATAACAGTATGCAGGTATTTTAAACACGGCTAAATTTGCCAAAAAATAGGTGAGTGACAGCTCTCCCATTTCCAGTAGACGGGTACTGTATGCGGTGGGGTTCTCCGCTCCGTGCGCACTGATCGGTCGGAGCGGTCCCCACGGAGCGATCCCCACGGAGCGATCCCCACGGAGCGATCCCCACGGAGCGATCCCCACGGAGCGATCCCCACGGAGCGGTCCCCACGGAGCGATCCCCACGGAGCGATCCCCACGGAGCGATCCCCACGGAGCGGTCCCCACGGAGCGATCCCCACGGAGCGATCCCCACGGAGCGGTCCCCACGGAGCGGTCCCCACGGAGCGATCCCCACGGAGCGATCCCCACGGAGCAATCCCCACGGAGCGGTCCCCACGGAGCGGTCCCCACGGAGCGGTCCCCACGGAGCGATCCCCACGGAGCGGTCCCCACGGAGCGGTCCCCACGGAGCGGTCCCCACGGAGCGGTCCCCACGGAGCGGTCCCCACGGAGCGGTCCCCACGGAGCCGTCCCCACACTCAAAACCTTTCATGCTCCCGCATAATGGAAAAAAAAAGGCAATAACTTTTGATTTTGAATTTGGATTCTGAATCGGATATGAAATTATCGTATGATACACGGATATTCCTGTGTATTTACATGCCAACGCAAATGTTTGCTTGTCTACCCGGACAACTGTCCAACCGCATGTGCCTCACTTTTCCCCAGGTTGACCATTGTAGATGATGTCTTTGCAAAATCTATAACAATTTTCTCTTGTTTTTTGATACTGTCTGGTTTTTAACCAAAACAACCACATCATCTGCATATGCTGAAAAAACATAACCTATATTGCCATAAAGCAGATTAAAACCATTGATGGAGGACTGGATTTTGTGCGGCATGGGCTCAATTAAAAGTGTGTACAAGATGCCTGACAGAGAACAGCCCCGCCGGATGCCCCTGTGTACAGTAAACGGGATGCCAAGTCCTCCATTCATCATCGGTACTTTCATCACCTTGATCATTGCAATAAGAGGCTCAAATTTAAATACCTCCAGTGTTTTCCAGAGGTATCCATGTTCAACCCTATTAAATGCCTTTTCCTTGTCTACAGTATAGAAACAAGGCCAGTATCCATGCCCAAAGAGCTAGAGATAGCCCTAAATATCCTTAATTAGAGACACATTGTCTGCTAGAGACCTATCAGGCACACAGTAGGTCTGGTCTCGGTGTACAACCGCATCCATCACCTCTCTCAACCTATTGGCTGGAGCTTTGGACAGGAGCTTATAATCTGTGCACAGGCGGGAGACAGGGTAAGTGCCAGTTCTTGATCTCCTGAGGATCTCCTTTCTTTGGCAGGAGAGCTATAACCCCCCCCTCCCTGCAGCTCAGCGGCGAGGGTATCTCTGTGATGCTTTCCACAACACAGCCACCAGGTCTTCCCCAAACTCATCCGAGAAAGTTTTATAAAACTTCACTAGAAACCCATTAATGCCAGGAGACTTTCCTCCTTCCAACCCCTGGAGCACTACATATAACTCCTGTAGAACGAGTTGTTTCTCTAGCTCTTCTTTGAGCTCTTTGGACAAACTGGGCAGACCACCATAAAAATGACTCTGCAGTTCCTCGTTCTCCTTGTACTAACTTGTGCTGTCAGCTCCTGTCCTGTGACCGAGCGCAGTGCGTGGATGAACCTGCTCTGCTCGTTCACCTTCTCTAAACCAAAGAAAAACGTGGATGGGGCGTCCATCCATGTAAAAACCTAGACCTGATCAACGCCTCTAAGCCCTGATTCCCAGTAAGGCTACGAGAGCATTCCTTTTGGATTTGAGGACTTCAGTATGTCCTTGATTTCCCATGGAACCGAAAATTTTTTGCAGTTCCACTATTTCAATCTCTATGTCACTTATCGACCCGGGGATGTCCTTTGTAACATTGAAAGTGCACTGCTGGCAGAGCTAAACATTCCAAAAAAAAAAAAGCCTCCTTAAAATTGATGTCATGAGGTAAGGTTAAAATGCCAATATGCACTTTCAGGTTTAATATTTGGAATTATAACATTACACAGCACCAGGGAATGGTCAGTAAAACAAGCAGGCATCATTTTACACATTTTTTCAAATGTTGAGGTGATGTTTTAAACAGTAAAACTAATCTAATCTTTCCAGAGAGATAAACGTATTTCCGTGTGTACTAACTCCTCCAAACGTCTACTAAATCATGTATCCCCTCCTAAAATTAAAAAATCCTTGTGCTCGCAGGAGCTAAAAACCCTGCTTAATTTGTTTAAAGCTAACTATCTCCTACAGTACAGCTTGAGCATATACATATATAACTACAAATTAAAGAGTTCAAACCCCACTCTAACTACCGTGAGTCCGGCCTCCATCACCTTCTGCACCTGGAGAACCAGCAGAGGGAAGGAGAAGAGAAGTCCCTGTATTGACTGAGCTCTTATGGCTCAACCTCTCCATCCCACTCACACCGTCGCTCTCCTTGGAGTTGTCGCTGTGAGCTTCCTGAATAAACATAACATCAATAGCTTTAAGCTTCACATATTCAAACAGGGTTGCCCTCTTCGTCATGTCCCTCACCGCATTAACATTTATTAATTTAGCAATCAAAGCACACATCGATCTTTTGAGCAATCGCAAACTTAAGTGCATGAGCCCCTGTTTCTAAATTCAACCAGAGACAGTCCAAGTGCACTATTATAAGGACTCATGTTAGTGCCTCATGTCCAACAACTTAAAAGCAAGTCAACATCAACAGCTCGTGTTGTTAGTGCATTGCCAATACAACAACTTAAAACTAGTCAACCTCAACAGAAACAATAATAGTTGGTCATAGTTAAGATAGGATCAAGTATTAAGGTGTACCCAAAAAAGCAGGGTCTTCAAGTACAGTGGTACCTTGACTTACGAGTTTAATTCGTTCCGTGACAGAGCTCATAATTCAATCTGCTCGTATAGCAAATCAATTTTCCCCATTGAAATTAATTGAAAAGCCATTAATCCGTTCCCAAAAAACCACCCCAATTTTTTTTTGTTATGTGTTTCTAAATAAGAAAAACAAACAAACAAATAAATAACAAATATTGCATAAAAACATAATAAAACATAATAAAAGAGAATGTGTAGATAATTTTTGCCTTCTCGCAGATGAAACCCTCCGTCACGCTATCTCCTGCGAGCTGCTTCTCCGTCAACCACACCAACAGCAGAT
This sequence comes from Zeus faber, assembly GCF_960531495.2. NCBI lineage: Eukaryota > Metazoa > Chordata > Actinopteri > Zeiformes > Zeidae > Zeus > Zeus faber. Next base: position 28,619,902 of record NC_137200.1, on the reverse strand, counting down.
TCTCCATCTTTTCATGGACAGCGGTCAGCAGCTTAGACATTATTTTAATGCCCTTGGCCTGAATAATACCCTTTATCGTCATCGCATTCACTCGTCAAGCCCACCAGCGGCGTACTTGCAGCTCGCTCCTCATAACTCAAATTTTTTCTCGCAAATCAATACAAAAAATTTACGGAACGTACGGCTCGTTACTCGGAAAACTTGTATGTTAGTGCGCTCGTAACTCAAGGTACCACTGTATTTCTTAAAGGTTGTGTGTGTCTCTGCAGAGTGTAATGAGCTGGGTAGCTCATTCCTTCTTTGGGGCACCACGCATGAGAAGAGTCTGGATTGAGAACTCATTCCACGCAGTGGAGGCACCGCCAGCTGCTGATCATGTGTAGACCTCAGAGAGCGGGTTGGGTCATGTGGCTTGATACTTGATGCAATGTGTGTGGGTGCAGATCCAGTGACTGCCCTGAAGGCCAACATCCAGGATTTGAACTTCATTCGGGCAACTAGAGGGAGCCGGGCGAGAGAGATGAGAGGAGGCCTGACATGTGCACGCTTTGGCTGGTTGAAAAGCATGCACGTTGCTGCATTCTGAACCATTTTCAGAGGTTGAACAGTGCACGCTGGTAGACCAGCCAGTAGTGCGTTGCAGTAGTCTAGTCGTGAAATGAAAAAGCGCCTGGACAAGGAGCTGTGACGACATGTACCGTCTGGTCTTCCTGATGTTGTACAGAGTTAAACTGCAGGATCGACAGACAGGAAATTTGATCAAAGAAAGTTAGCTCACTACCCCAAGATATCTAGCAGACTTGCATGGTATTAATGATGATGAGCCAAGCTGAGCATTTATGTGATGTTGAATGGTTGGGCTTAGTGGGATGATGTGGAGTTCTGTCTTGGAGAGATACAGTTGGAGGTGGTGTTCCTTCATCCAGACACATGTTTTCCAGGCATGCCAAGATCCCCGCCGAGATAGTGGTATCCCCTGGAGGAAGAGGAGGCAGAGCTGGATGTCATTGGAGTGGCAGTGGTAGCAGAAACCATGCCACTGGATGACCAATCCCAGTGAGGAGGTGTACTGTGAGAAGAGAAGAGGGCCAAGTACAGATCCCTGTGGGACACCAGTCTTTACCTGGTGTGATTTGTACACCTGTCCCCTTCGACGACACCCTGTAGGATCTACCCGAGAGGTAAGACCAAAACCATCTCTGTGCAGTCCCTGTAAAACCAAGATCAGAAAGACCCGACAAGAGAACATGATGGTTAAAGGCTGTGGATAAATCAAGCAAAATTAGAACATATACCTTATGGACAGCTTTTGCTGTTCAGAGTGTCCACAACCGTCAGCAGAGCAGTCTCGTGGAGTGACCGCATTTGAAGCCAGACTGGTTAGGATCCAACAGGTTATTCTGTGTGTGAAAAAGATTACTTTGTTTAAATACAGCACATTCAAATGTTTTGAACAAAAATGGCAGAAGAGAGACAGTTCTGTAGTTATCTACTTGTGATGGGGTTAAGTGATTGTTTCTTGAGCAGTGGAGTTACTCAAGCCTGCTTAAATGTGTCTGGGAATATTCCTGTCATCAGTGATGTGTGATGACTGGTGGGAGAAATGCAAAAGGTGAGGGTTCCCATTCCAAAACCATTCATGGAGAGGAAGATAAACACATAAAACATAATTAGCAACACTAGTTTAACACTAGTTGCAACCCCTCTTCCCCTTTTTTTCCCCATTTCTCCCCCATTGCTTTTTCCTGTTACCAGACAGGAGGATGTCAGAGGCTTAACTGTGAGAGTTGGTTCTCCCCCCACACTGGAGTCCAACGCTGACTCCTCCTTGTTTAGCATCTGCACTGGTCCCTTCTTGGCTTTGGAGCTTGTAAGGTCACATTCAGTGTTCCTCTTCAATTGAGGTGTCTTCACAGACCTCTCTCACAGATCCTCTGCCGTCTCCCTGGAAGGGACCCCTGGTCCCGGCCAGGCCCAGACATCAGAGAGAGAGACACTCCCGAGCATTTAATAGATTAGTTCACTACAAAAGACTTTTTGGCATGTCTTGCATAAGATTAAGAAGCTGAATGTGTGTAAAATTGAATCTCCTTGTGCACTAATACATCCGTGAGACAATCAATAACGTTAATCCAAAACTAATCCATGTTGGTTTGTAAGCTGCGGCTGTGATCACGCTGATTGATCTGCGCTAAACCGTATTGACCACTCCAATCCCCCAAAATAAAGTCTGAGCCTCTTGTGCGACATTAAATATTTAGTTCTTGATGTATTGTTGGACTGATGGATGGTTGGATGGATGATGGTTTTCTTCTTTTTATTCTCTTTTCTTCTAACAATAACTCTGATTTTGTTTGAAGCAGATTCTCCTGCAGTGGAGAATCTGCTTCCTTCCAAACCCTCTATCGCAGGAGGGTTTGGACGATGGAGGGTTGGTCAATGGAGGACTGGCCAATAGGGGGTTGTAGGACGGAGGGTTGATAGATGGAGAGTTGGCCGATGGAGGGCTGGCAGATGGAGGGTTGTAGGATGGAGGGTTGGTCAATGGAGGACTGGCCAATAGGGGGTTGTAGGATGGAGGGTTGATTGATGGAGAGTTGGCCGATGGAGGGCTGGCCGATGGAGGGTTGTAGGATTGAGGGTTGGTCCATGGAGGGTTGTAGGATGGAGGGTTGGTCAATGGAGGGCTGGCTGATGGAGGGTTGGTCAATGGAAGGCTGAAGGAAGCCCTGCTCAGAGTTAAAACAACTAAGTACAGTATGTCACATTATCCGTTCAAAAAGCTCAAAAACTCGAACTTTCAAGTTAAGATAACTATATTCATACCACCTTACAACTATTTATATCAATTGCTATTTCAAGTTAAGTGGACTGATGTTTTTAAATGGTTTCTACTTAGATGTATTCCTTATCTTGACTAATAATGGAAGGTTTGCCAGTTTTCTTAAACTTGACACTGAACCAACTTTAAACTCATCTGTTCAAAAATATACAATTTATTTGAACAACAATGTCACACAAAATTTAACATAGATTTTTGGTACATAAAAAAAAAAAAGAATAGTGTCCCCAGCTTATGCTCATAATGGAGAGGTTGGTGTTGAAGGGATGAAAGCAGTTAAAATTTGTTAGATGGAACCAAACATTAACACAGCTCAATGCCACTTAGGAAAACAGAAATGTTATTCAAGCAATGCCCAGGTTTCTCCAGTGTATTACAGAACTGGGAGAGAGGGAGAAAGAGCTATAGAAAGAGTGAGAGAGTAGATTGAGAAAGAGAGGCAAATAGAGAGAAGAAGATGAAAGAAGGAATGTGTGAGAGCATGAGATCCAGAGAGAGAGAGGGGAGACGGAGGAAGAAAGAAAAGTGAGGCAAATAGACGGAATGAGTGAGAAGGATAGAAAGAGTAAGAGGGAGAAAGGGAGAGGAAAGTGAGTTGAAGGGGGAGATGGAATGAAGGAGTGCGCCGATGGGGTTTGAGCACAAGTTGCGGGTTCTGCGAGCCAATGGGGCTTAAGCAATACTCCGGGTTTCGTTTTATTTACTCTGCAAGGCCACATTTAAAAGTCTGTCCCCACTTCAGTTTCCGTGCTCTGGGCTTGAGGGGGACATGGACCCCGCACCGACATGGACCCCGCACCGAAATGGACCCCGCACCGACATGGACCCCGCACCGAGATGGACCCCGCACCGACATGGACCCCGCACCGGCATGGACCCCGCACCGAGATGGACCCCGCACCGACATGGACCCCGCACCGAGATGGACCCCGCACCGACATGGACCCCGCACCGAGATGCACCGGTCGTCTCGCACGCGGGGATTCATGGAAAACCGCGCGCATGCCTCAACAGAGGGTGTGGAACTGCCGCGCCGACAACTGAGCTGAACTGAGAAGTGATCTTGGAGCAGGGTCTCCTCGCGCGGAGGGAGCCTGGCCCCACCCCCCTCGCACATATCTCCATGTCTCAGGTGATGGAGCCGGAGAGCGAGAGAGGAGAGACGTCTCTCCTGGTAATAGCCAAAGTGATTCTCAGACGCGTATCTTAACCGTCTTGCAGGGTGGAAACGGGTTGTGTGGTCTAAACAAATAGAAAATGTCTCCTCTTCATTTCTCCAATACCCTGAACAGTACTGGTGACGTCGGAGGTCATCCATACTACTGCCTTAGATGATAATGATTGAATAATTCAGCCCCGGGGCCCGTTTGTTTCCGGGTCTCAGCACCCTCCGTGCAGGGTTGTGGACCAGGTCGGGTACAGCCCTCAACAGAAGTACGCTGTTTTTCTTGTGCGTTTAACACGCGCTCAACTGGATCAACAAGAGTGAAGTTCCTTCGATAACATGACTTGTCTTTTGTGCTCTGTGCCAAGAGGCCACTCTCTTGAGAGCGATGTGAAGGAGTTCAGAGTTTCCATTTCATGAGTTAATGAAGCAACAACAGAGACATCTGCCATGCAACTTCTGTCCTTCAAAAATGTATCAATGACTGTCTTTATATACCGTGTGTTTCAATGAGCAAATTCTCCAATGTCATACAACCCTTACTTCCTGTACTGCTGGATTTGATACACGTACAAGTTGTTTTCATGCGGAGAAATAGAGATTCCAACTGAATTGGGATGACCTTTTCATTTTCACCTTCATGTTCAGCCTCAGGAAACAGTTAAGAATCAGACGCAAGTTTATCTTCAGTGTCCAAAACAAAATCCTCTGCTGTTGCAGGCGCTGAAAGTATGTGACGTGTCAAAAGCTGTGGTCTGAAAGGTGGAAGACTTATCATTGCGACTTCCATGAGCAGTAAATGTCGACAGCGCACTAGACTCCAAAAAGCAACCCGCAAAGGGACATTCAACAACTTCTCTAGCAACTATGAACTTTTTTTTATGTCCTTTCAAATGATCCTTAATTTCTTCTTGGGTTTGAAAGGTTTTCAAACAATCGTTGTGAATACAGACGAGGCCTGAACTGGATGAGGCCCATGACATGATTGTTCCTTCACCATCAGTGGAGAACGCACAAAACATGTGCGTCTGAGGACATGCTCGAAGAAATCTGTAAAGAATAAAAAAAACAAAAATTAATTACATCTACAGTTCTCTTCAATTTTTAGGCGTCTCAAATTTCCTTAAACCTATCGGCATAGTCTATTTTATGCACATTTTATGTTTTGCTGGGTTATGGGAAATGGGATCAAAAAATGGTCACACTGGTGGGATAGGAGTAGATTGATGGATGCAAGATAAAACTAAGTCAAAATACTCCCCAAGCCCCTCCCCCCATAAAATTACAAACAATATGTATTTTTTTTCCACTCCCGTAACATTATACGCATTTATATTCTAAATACGCGCTGACAACTAAAGTACCCAGACCCCAAACTACTTGATTGTTAGAGGCTTTGATGTAGGTGTCAGGCAGGATAGCACCCTGGTAATGAAATGACATCCGCAGAGCGCGCTCACTGTGCTGCATCTCTCCTTTCTGCCCGGTGACAAAGCTGCAACGGGAAGTTTTTGCAACACAAATTCATTACATTACATTGATCAGACGCTTTTATCCAAAGCGACTTACAATTGTTCAATCACCGACGGACGCAGCCATCAGGAGCAATTAGGGGTTAAGTGTCTTGCTCAAGGACACTACAGCATGCTAGCAGGAGGAGCCTGGGATCCAACCAGCAACCTTTAGATGACTAGCCCACCAGCTCTACCACCTGAGCTACCATCCCATCTCAAATTCAAAGGCAAGATCTTTAAAAAAGGGATTCAGTCTTTCCCCTCTGGTCTTTGTGCAACTCGGTGGGAAGCTCCATGCAGCGTCGCTCCGGTTTGCATCTGCGCTCAGTCCGCCTCCACCCGCGGCCCGGAGCCGGGGGCCACCCCCTGCCTCCGCTGGCGGCCCGGAGCCGGGGGCCACCCCCCGCTGCCGGGAGTCCTCCACTGCTGTTTCTTTTATTGGCAATATTTTAGCTGTCGTTGGAATACTGTGGCCGTACCCTCTGTGGATAAGTGGTTAGCACCGCACTTCTATATTATTATCCTCCTAGAGTCATAGTTCTGTCGAGCTTTCTCATGCTGTCATACTTCTGTCTCACCTGTCTCTCTGTCTTACCCACAAATCGCAGCACCCCCCACCCCCACCCCCTTCCCGTTTCCCTTTTTCTTCCCCTTGTAACTTACAGACTTGAGTTTAGAGCACGTTGACAACCCGGACACAATAAGTCGAGACATTGGATAAGTTCAAGTTTAACTTTTGAAAACTTAGAAACTTGAGTTCAACATCTCCAACTTGTCATGACGAGCGGAGTTGAAAAGAAGAGATAAGTTCATAACCACTTCATGTGTCATTCACAGTCTTGCTGCTTTCCTGGCTGGAAGTAATGAATTACATGGATTGGAGCAGCCTTGCAATTATGATTCACACAAGAGCTAGTTTCCATAATTCATGTACATTCTGTGGAAGTTAGATTGTCAAATTTTGTGTAAAGCAGAGTTGAATGTCTGAATACATTTTACGCAGAGAGCCAGTTTGCCCAATACTGTTCGTCCTGAATATCTCACCTGGTGGAGTGATCTCTGAACTGTTCAGCTCCACCAGCAGCTAGCGGAGGTCAATGAAATTCAATCAATGTCTAAAAGGTCAATGAAATGAAGCCAATGACAATCACTAAAAGTCAGTGGAAGTTAATGAAGATTAATGAAGGTCAATGAAGGTCAAGGATGATCAATGAAGGTCAAGGATGATCAATGAAGTTCAAGGATGATCAATGAAGGTCAAGGATGCCTCAGGGTGTGTTTGGCCAGCGTCGCTCTTTTAGACTTGTCTTATCATTTCTGTCGCACATGATCCAAAGTGTCCTTGTGTAAAGACCGACCTTTCTGTTAAGCTTTCCTCAGGTGTTTTCTTGGTCCAACTGAGGGTTCACAGGTAGTCACTGTTGTCTTTGACCCTGTCAGGGAATAATATTGCCCCAACATAGGTACAGTACCATGAATGACACTTCAAGACATGAATGACAGAAAGATCAGATAAGGAGGAAAACGTATGGGCAGAAATGTGTCACTAGAAACTGAATTTGAGTCATTTATATTTGAATTTGAATTGCTCAGCTTTAATAATTGCATTGAAAAAACTGGATCTGAAAAGCGTCATTGAAAATTGAATTTATTCGTTTGGAACTGAATTCCAATAAACTTGAAACTGAATGTAATATTATGAAATTGCATGAATCAACTCTGGAACGCTCTTTGATCCTCACCGAAAATTCCCTCGGTCCTCGTCATTCAAATCCTGCTGCTTTTTTGTTTCCTGCTGCTCCTGGAAACGGTGAATGATTGGCCACCGTCTGTTGCTCTGGACTCCAGCGGCACTATTTGCTTTAAGATGTTCGACTCATTTCGGAAATGCACCAGAGAAAGAGAGGGAACGCTGAAGCTTCCGGACGAGAAGAATCCCATTGTTTGTCGGACAAAGAAAATAATTAAAAGCAGAACCGGCGCTGGATCAGTGTGTGCAAGACGGAGACTCTGACTGAACATGTATTTATAGAAATGAATGGATCTGGAAACCTAGATGCCTCAATGTGCTAAATACCGCAGCCATCTTGGCTTGGTACACAGACTCAATAATATTCTAATATTTATTCAAAATGCTGCAGTTTTGTAATTAGAAATAAAGAACATAATTGGCCCTGTGCAATATATGTAAAAACAGAAATGATTGCAATTAAAATAAAAGAAAATTGACTATAATCAGAATCAGAATCAGAATCAGAAATACTTTAATAATCCCAGGGGGAAATTACTTTGGGAAAAGGGTGCGGCAGAATAAAAAGTAATTCTAAAATAAACAAACCAGAAAAAAATGGCAGTATATTGGATAAACCTAAAAATTAACAATAAACGTAACCCTAAAACCAAAGAAAAGCAATTTTTAGGTGGTTTCAGCAGCACCTCTACACCTACCTTAGTATTCTCAGTTTGTTTTGATCAGATTATGATAGACTAGCACTCCCTCTAGTGGGGCAGTAGACCTAAGATTGCGCACTCTAACCTCTTTCACGACGAGGAAACTGAACAGATTCCAGTGGGGTTTTTTTTTAAGGTGGCGGTTTCCAGTCGGTGTTTCATTAAAGGCAACACTTAGGGAAGCAGAAGCAACGCAGCACTTTGCGGCGCAGCCGCTAGCGACATAGTGTTAGCCACGCGGCATCAGCGCAGTGGTTGTTTGGTAAACAAATGCTCTGAACGACTTCCTTAATGTGATTGAAGATGGACGACCGGCGTGATAAATGTTAAAGAACGCCGCCGGCTCTTTGCACGTGCTCCCTGTGCCCCGTGCGACTGCAAACGAGTCGTTCATCACGAAGCTGTCACGCGCCAGATTACCCAGAATGCACGGTGTTGATCCGGGGGAAAGACACACGGAGGAGGTGTTTATGGGATGTGCGGATGTGTTAATATATCTGAGGAAGATTGCATTGTCACAAACAGAATTGGATCCAAATAGTCCCCTTGAACCATTAACATTAATGGCAATCACACACACTAGGATTTATTTGCATTTTTATGATTCAGGCCTTTGTGGAGGTTAAATTATTCATGAAGAGACAGGGAGCGAACTGGTCGAGGTGAGGGGGGAAAATAGAAAAGAAGGTAAAATTCAGCATAAATGAAGTCAAGTAAATGTCGACACAAATGAAATAAAAATCTGAAAATTTCAGTGAAAAAGGAATAGTGCCGTGACATATTATTCCTTGAACATGTCCTTCATAACTTATGCCAAAGTGATGAAAACCTGCTGGTGCTTATGACATCATCCCTTATTCCCCCTGTCTGAGCCGTGTACGCTCCTCGTGCACACTCAGGCGATCGTCAAGCCGCTTCAAACAGGGCAGACAGACTTTGTGCGTCACAAAACTCTGCGTCACAAACACACTCTGGAATTCAGAATCTGTGTCCCACAGGCGTGTGCACACACACACACACGCACACACACACACACACACACAATCCTCAGAGATAACATTGAGGTTTGACTTTTACAAAGTTCTAAGTGAAGTGAGATGCTTTTTAAAGAGGTCCAGGTCGGCTCCAGTCCAGCTTGACTTGAGCCAGGTCTGGTTCAGCTGATCCCCTCTGCAGCCACGCCTGCAGCCTGCAGCCTGCAGCCTGCAAACACGCCAGCAGCCTGCAGCTTGCAGAATGAAAACACGCCTGCAGCCTGCAAACACGCCAGCAGCCTGCAGCTTGCAGAATGAAAACACGCCTGCAGCCTGCAAACACGCCAGCAGGCTGCAGGCTGCGGCCCAGCACTGTACTGCTGCTGGACAAACGGTTGAATTCAATCGTTGATTAGTGAATTTAGTGTATTAATTCACCTTTTTAACGCCCCGAGGAGTGAATTAAAATCTCAGTCTCCGTAACAACGGAATGCACTGAATCCGAATTCCAGATGGTGTATTATTATTATTATTATAATTATTATTATTATAATTATTAGTATTGTTATTATTATTATTATTATTCAGAAGATCCACGTCTTGGTTCGACACCATTAAGACTCTAATCTCAAACGGAGGCCTCGTCTTAACAAAATGATTCCGGTGAGATTTCCATTCAGGACTCAGAGCCGAAGCGACTCTTCTGCCTCATCAGCCCTGAATCAAACAATTACTTGAACAAATCATTGGCCAAAAAAAGGAAGAAACTTTTCATCCCCGGTTCGCTTGCTCTCTGCAGCCGACTCAGACCTGCAGCTCGTTCTCCTCTTTTTTTAATGTTTATTTCAGCATGTTTTCTTCCACGCAGCATCCCAAAAGCCGCATGTCTCGGCCCGCGCTTCCAATTCCTCCATATTCACGATGTTTGTCATCCAAACAAACATCTGACGTGTTCATCATCTTTGCACCAAGACCCTGGAGCTTCCATCGCTTATTTTACTCATATTTTACTCATATTTCACTGCTGCTCCATAGGGAGCGGCAGATAAATCTGAGACACTCTGAGCTGCTTCATAAATCGGCAGCTCGGAGACAAAAATATCCGTATATCAACATGTCTCGGAGCTGGTTCTGCAATGCATCATGGGAAGGCAGGGACCACTGTGGAGGGCAGGGTGTTGGTGGTGGGGCATTCAACGAACCAGAGCATAGAGATTCATTTAGGACCGAGGTTTATTACTGTGTTCTAACTGTGTAAGCACAGCGTTACGTTACTGTGGGATTAGATAGTTTTATGTCATCTTTATTCATCTCGGAGGGAACACAGCACAATAAATAATAAAAATGAATTAACAGTAAACAAAAAAGATTATTGCTGCGTTATTCGTTGTTATTGCTGCTTTATTGAAGTTTGATTAATGACTTTGTTGTTTTATAAATATTGCTGTGTTATTGCAGTGTTATTAATGGTTGTTGCTGCGTTATTATTTGTTTATATTTTAATTTTAATATTTTACATTTTAATGTTAATGCTGCATTATTGTAATGTTATTAATGGTTGTTGCTGCATTGTTTAGTCTTATTAATGGTTGTTGCTGAGTTATTGCAGTGTTATTAATGGTTGTTAATGTGTTATTTCGGTGTAATTAATGGTTATTGCTGCTTTATTGCTGCATTAGTGCAGTGTTATTCATGGTCATGCCTGCATCATTAATGGTTATTGCTGCATTATTGCAATTTTATTAATCATTTTTGCTGGATTATTGCTGTGTTATTGTTGGTCATGGCTGCATAATTGCAGTGTTATTAATGGTTGTTGCAGATTATTGCTGCACTAGTGAAGTGTTGTACATGGTCTTTGCTCTGTTATTAATTGTTTTTACTGCAATATATTAATGGTTATGGCTGTGTTATTTCGTTGTTATTAAGGTTATTGCAACATTATTGGTAGTTACTGCTGCGTTATTAATGGTTATAAATAGATTTACATTGTGTATTTATTCTTTTTACCTTTTTAAATATTTTTCTTGAAGCTAAGCATCAAAAAATGCTTGTTGATGGTGCTTCAGGTCCAGGAACTGTGGTGTTTCCCCAACTCGCCTAAATTCTATCCATTCACCCATCGCTCCATCACTCCATCCATCACTCCATTTGCTTTCCACCTCCCTCCAACTCCTGCCTCCTCCTGCTACGTGCACTCTCCAGCCACGTGCACACCGTGCAGCCCAGTCAGGCTCGTGGGATGCTGCTAATTTTCTGCTTGACGTCGTGCACTTCAGTGAAAATGTCACACTGTGCACACACACAAACACACACACACACACACACACACACACACACACACACACACACACATACACACACACACACACACACACACACACACACACACACACACACACACACACACACACACACACACACACACACACACTCTCAGGCTTCACCACCTCCTCTGCTGGTGTTTGTCTGAGTCAATGGTGTGTGTGTGTGGACCTCTTTCATTCTTTCTTTTCAATTTTACAGATGTTTCGCTCTCTCTTCTCATTCCTTTCTCTCAATTTATTCTCCTTCCATCCCTCCATCTCCTCTAATCTGTCTCTCCGTCCAGTGTGTATCAGAGTGTTTCTGCTGGTGTTTCTTGAAAAATTGTAAATGTTTTTGTTGACGGCTCTCTTCTGTTCTGTTTTTCTCTACCTCTCTTCTCCCCATTTCACTGGTTATACATCCGTCTGACTGGTCATTTACCTGTCTGACTGGTCACATGCCCATCTGACTGGTTATATACCCGTCTGACTTACTGTACAAACAGGATGCTTTATCCAGAGTTTTTAACCCCCGGAGGACGTGCATCTACATATGAAATATAGAAGTTGAAATGTATGACGGAACTTCAGATATAGACTACTTCCTCTTTATTAAATTGTGACCCACCACGGCAAAAATCGAACTGTCGCGCATTTGTAATATCTCCACGAGCTGGCAAAGTTAAAAAAGTTTTCCAGTGTTTTTGTGTTTTTTTTATCTCTCAACATATTTTCAAAACAAATAGTAGATGAATGTTAAACCGTTGAGTTAAATATTGCCGTTAAATTACATAGGGAAACACAGTTTACTGACCGAGACGCTGAACAAGGCAGATCGATTGTTTCCTTTAAAGTGACCATCCAGGTGAAGATCATTCCTTCATATTCCATGTGATGTGAAGTCACAATGTGAGACCGTTTTAATATAGTTCAACCTTTAAATCGTACTCGTTTTACACACACCTGGATCTATTGTTGTGTAGGTGGCATTACCCATGAAGAAGAAAAGCTGATGTCACTTCCGTAAACAGATGGTTAAAGCGCAGGACGAGGAGCCTTCTGTTTCACTTGTCTGTGAAAACTTTCATCTTGCTGTTGTTATGGATTACGAGAAGCGGGTGGTGGAAGCTGTAAATCATATTCAACCTGATTGTGATGATGAAACTGAATATTTTCAAGAACCACAAGAGGAGACCGATGATATGCCCATTGTTACGATGGAAGAAGTTGATGACGTGATGAAGTCCTTGGAGGTTGGTGATGCAGATTATGAACAAGTAGTAATTGACAAGATTTTCAAGTTTACCTGCAAATGTGGCCAGGGCGAAAAGAAAATGGCAGGCTTGACCAGGAATCACGTACAAAGAAACTGGATTCTGATTTTATCTATAGATCAGGCTACATCATATCAGCCTTAACAAAGCAGGAAACAGACATGTTTATCAAGTAACCGGTATTTTTGCAATGGGAGACGCAGTGAAATGACTTCAGACAACAAGAAAACATCAAACAAAAGAAAGAGGCAGTTGACCCAGTACTCAGTGGATGGTGTACAAATCTGCGGAGCTTTGTTTCTCTTCATTCATGGGTAATTATCATTTTATCACAATGGTGCCATCCTGTTATAGGCCGTATGCATACATCTATAAGCTAACATATTGATGTACGTATTTCCTGCAAAATGTGATGTATTTTCTCAATTTTATTTACTTAATTGGCAATGACCGCCTCATTGTGATCCACCGACACATGAAAGAGAATGTCTGATAGGTTGATATACAGAGATTAATATAATTGACAGATTGTACATACTTGCATTCATTGATAACCTGTACATTATGTTCATTCAT
>NC_137200.1:28569300-28601800 GCF_960531495.2 Zeus faber | reverse complement strand
TGTTTCATCTCATCCAGATGTTTGGAGGGATGCTCCAGCATCCAGGAGTAATCTCATCCCTTCAGAGAGGGAGTATCTCCGTGTCCGTCCGTTGTTATTATATTAATATTAATAAACATATTAAGGGTGGGTATCACCAGGGATCTCCAATAGGATACTATCGCGATACTCGGGACCCGATACAATAATATTGTGATACTTTATGTAATATACAGAGTATTTTAATACGATACAGAGATATATTACAATATATACTTTATTTCCTTCTCACTTGACTGCGGTAAAAAACTTTAAAAGCCTTTTTTTCCGCTGTTCTGGTCTTCCTGAAAACGCTGATGTCCTGACGTCATAGTGCTCAGCGCACGGACGTCACATCACATCCGTGTTGTGTTTACATCCAGCGGCGTCAATGTTGAAACACTCACTTCATATGCGGCTTGACGGCGTTTCCCCTTTTTCCACCCGTTTTCACCAGTCGTGTGGTGGGAAAAGAAATGTAATAAAAAAAAAACCCGAAATGGTTTTTTTTCCCCGCTAGCAGAACACGTTTATTGATACGTCAACAAACAAACAGTGGCTGGTCGTGAGTGTGACTGGCCACGGAGCCGTAAACGTCAATGAACAGAGCAGCGAGGAAAAAACCTCAGACACAAATTGAAATCCTCCGTTGGGAAAGAGCGGGTGGCCAAAACCGTGGTTCCTTAGCTCTACGGACAACGACTGTGGCGCACGCGTGACGTCGGCCAACGCCGCCGCTGGCGCGTCGCTTCATTTGTTGTTGTCACTAGTTTTGGTTCGGGACTTCCTGCTGCCGCTTCCAGCTCCGCAGCGTCTCCACTGCAATCCCCCAGCCCCCATAGAAACACACACACACATATAATGAATGGATGGATGGTACTGTGGATGGAGAGATTGCCTTCATGGAAAGATAAAGAGGTGTTTTGATGCGCAGGACTTCATTATCTAACTATAAAGTTATGTCTGTCTGTCTGTCTGTCTGTCTGTCTGTCTGTCTGTCTGTCTGTCTGTCTGTCTGTATGGTCTTCGATTATCTCGACAACCGTTCATCTGATCTCCTTCACACCTGGTGGGTGTATTTCTGGGGACCCAAGGACGTGCAGAGTCGAATTTGATGGGCGACGGTGGCGCAGGAGGTAGAGTGGCTCGTCCAGAGGGTCAGATGGTCCAAAAATCTGAGGGTTCCTGGTTCGATCCCCCGTTCCTCCTGGCGGCACGTCGAAGTGTCCTTGAGCAAGACGCTGAACCCTACGTTGCTCTCAATGAGCTGCTGTGCGCCTTGCATGGTGAGGCGTGTATTGTAAAGTGCTTTAAGTGGTCGCTTCACTGGAAAAGTCCATTTACCATGTTTGGACGTGCAACACATGTAATATTAATAAACTTTAAATATACAAGCGAACTGGGAGCCAGCGAGGGGCGGAGCTTCCCGCAGGAAACAACGTGCCAGCGGGTCGCGGGGCTTCCCGTGAAAGCAATCGGGCTGTTCCGAACTTGCGTGGTTGGTACGGACACGCGTCACGTGTAATATTAATAATCTTTGAATAAACAAGCGAACAGCGAGCCACTGAGCTCGGGGCGGGGCTTCAGTGCTCTGCGACTGAGTTACCTACGTCCGCAGTGCAACCCGTTCCCAGCAGGCATGTTTTGAACGGGCCCTTCACTGGTAGAGTGAAATCAAAGTTTTTACGTGAATTCATTCCCTGATACACTCATCATGGCGTTTTGTTCGTTGTGTACGACTCATTATGGATCCTTCATCTCGTTTGATGGAAGCTCAACCTGCAACAACCTCCAACTGCTTTTCACTCCACCTCTCCCTTTTCTTTACAGCACCTCCGTGCTGAGTGAAGGCTCATTTTCTTTAAGTTTTTATTTAAAAAAAAACAAAAAAAAACCAACTCTTGCAACAAAATGCAACAGAACAATCAGAGCTGATTTATGAGTCGATGCAGAAATGGCCAAAACGACAGAAAAACAACTTAAAGGATGAAAATTTCGAGGTTTTTTTCCTTATAACTCTGTTTTCTGTGAAATTAAAGTGTTTGAAGAGTTTAATCACCAAAAATTATTCAGAACCATAAATCAGCAGAACCTCAGTTCTTCAAATTTTAACCCAAGGCCGGCGTCCGACTTCAAAATGAAAGTCCTCCCCAGTTTTTTTTTTAAATTAAACCATCTGGGTTTGCTAATTAGCACATCAGACTTCCAAATAACAAGAGGAATCAAGCTCATTAGCGAACGGCTGGACAGAAAACACGGCAGGACTTTTACTTTCTGGACCTGGACTTTCTTCGTTACAACTCCTCTTTAAACGTCCACTGCAAAGATTTACTGAATCCTAAAAGGAAGAATGAAAATATCAAAATGGCTGTTGTTTCACAGGTTTTGCTTTCATCTGAAAGGCATCTCCAGTTCTCATGCCAGGCAGGGGACCTTGACGTAGCGTCTGTGACGTCACCTGTTGGTTTCTGAAGAGACTATTTTAAGCATCAAGTCTGGCTTTACGCCCGCTGCCATCTGGCAGAATGGAGCCACTGCTTTATAGATTTTGGCAGTGGGGCGGAGTCTCAGTGTGCTGGGGGGCGGGGCCAGTGAAACCACCAGACAGTTGCACAGGGCAAATACCACATATAAATGATTACTATGTTATTACTAAATTAGTAGTGTCTGCTAGGTTATTAGTTTTATTACAATTTATTGCACAGTTATCACATGAGTTGTGTGAGTGGGTGGCAAGCTGTCATGTAATGTCTTCGATTTGGGCATTTATTGTAGAACATTTTTGAAAGATTTTGTAAAATTGCAGAGATCGGTTCAATTCGCAATGATAAATCTCAATTTCCTGGAAGGAAATGGATAGAACCAGACAAACAGATTGAGCAGATTGGTTCAGAGGAAGGAGAGAGGGATGAAGATCCTCCTGCGGTGGAAAGACATCCCATAATAACCCTCCCCCCTGCTCCCCAAACCGGCCGCATGCTGAGACACCTCATCTCTTGATGAGTCGGTCGTAACAGAGCCTAATCAGTTATCATTCAGAGAGACTGACCATTCGACTGATTACAATCAATATCCGTCGCTCAGCACGTCCCCGCTCGTTTAGCAGTGGGAACTTCCTAATGGAGACGATAAACTGATGTTATTATTATGTTCCAGAGAAGGCCAGCTGATAATGATGAAGACCCTAGCGGAGATTACACGGGTCAGATACATAGATCAGCCACAACATTAAAACCACTGACAGGTGAAGTAAATAACAATGATCATCTGGTTCCAGTGGCACCTGTCAAGGGCTGGGATATATTAGGCAGCAAGTGAACAGTCAGTTGTTGAAGTTGATGTGTTGGGCGTGGTCAGGATCTGAGCCACTTTGACAAGGAGCACATTGTGATGGCTAGACGTCCAAAACGACAGGTATTTGTGGGTTTGTTCCCGCTGTGCAGTGGTCACTACCTACCAAAAGCGCTCCAAGGAAGGACGACTGGTGAACCGGCAACAGGGTCATGGACTCAAGGCTCATTGATGCACGAGGGGAGCAAAGTCCAGCCCATCTGGTTCCATCCCACAGAAGAGCGACTGTAGCACAAAGTGGTGAAATACTTAATGATGCTATGATAGAAAGTTGTAGAACACACAGTGCATCACAGCTTGCTACGTATGGGGCTGTGTAGCCACAGACCGCACAGAGTGTCCATGCTGACCCCTGTCCACCCCTGAAAGCATCTACAATGGACATGTGAGTGTCCCAACTGGACCATGGCGCAATGGAAGAAGGTGGCCTGGTCTGATGAATCACGTTTTCTTCCACATCATGTGGATGGGTGGGGTTAGGGTCCAATCCGATGGAGCATCTGTGGGATGTGCTGGAACAACAAGCCCCATCCATAGGGGCCCCACCACACAACTCCTAGGATTTTAAGGATCTGCTGCTAACGTCTTGGTGCTACACAATATTAGGCCGGGTTTCCATCACATGAACTTTCCCCAGGAACTAGGAACCTTTGGAGGAACTCAGTGCGTTTCCACCGCAGGGACCAGGGTCAAAATGTAGCTCCAGGCACAAATCTGTAGCTGCAAACTACACAATATTAGTGGTTATTAGTGGTGGCTTTAATGTTGTGGCTGATCGTTGTATGTTACTGTACGTTTTTAACAGACATCCATAGTTGCTTCATCAAAGAAGATGTCTGCCTCTTCCCAAAATGCAGGCTTTAAGATAAAGCGATTCTTTGTGAATAGTCTTTGTCTTTGTCTTTGTCTTTGTCTTTGTCTTTGCGTTTCCACCTGCAACAACGAACGCTGTTCATTTTCAGTGATGAAAAGTTTGGCTCATTTTATTGATTTGGCTCTTTTAAAAATACTTTTTTTGTCCTTCCCTTTGTTTGTTTTGATTTCCCAACTTTGTGAAAATGTTTCAAATTCTGTTTAATATACATAAGTAATGGAAACTAGCTCTTGTGTTGCAAGATCAAATTTGCAAGGCTGGAATTCCTTGCCTTTTCCAAGACCTTAAGATTATTGGTCTGTTTTAACCAGAATCCGGGTTGTGAAGTGAATGCGTTTGGAGGTAGAGTGTAACCACTGAGTTTTTTGTATTTCCACCAGGCTGACAGAGTTGTTGTGATGAATAGGTTTTTGAAGCAATTGTGTTTCTCTATAGATTCAGTAAGGAATGGGAGATCAGATATTGATAAATCCTGAGATTCTGTTTGTTCAGTGTCTCGCCATCCATGGCCCAGTTGTTGTTCTGGTTGTAACCATTTGATTATAAATTGAAGATGGTTCACTAAATAGTACTGTAGTATTTCACGTTTGGGGCCGCTTGGTAGTTTAATTCTCGGTTTCTTGTGTTTCCCATACAATTTATTGATTATAGAGTCTAGAGTATTAAACCAATTTACTGTTGGTTGGACTGGGGATATTGAAAATATATATTTTATAGAAGTATATTCATTTTCACTGATGCTATCCTGCCAATTAGTGAGATGGGTAGGTTGTTCCATCGAGTGAGGTCTGCTTCAATGGATTTGGAGTAAAGTTAAGGGTAAACAAATCTGACAGATTGGTGGAGATATAAATACCAAGGTATCTAATGTTGCCTGATGTGATGGTTAAGGGAAGTTTCTGGCCCACAGCATTCCAGTCCTCCCCACTGAGCAGTGAGACCGTGGTTTTAGTCTTATTTATTGAAGTTTGTCTGAGATAGTTGAACATTTTAATACAAGATTGAACACTCCCGGTATGGATGCTATTGGGTTCTGTAAATAGAACTTAATATTGTCTGCATATTCAAGATTCAAGATTCAATTCAACTATTTTCTGTTTGTATGCCAATGATATTGCTGATTTGATGGATGGCCGCCATGGGGAGTTCAATAAAAATTGCGGATAGTAAAGGCGAGAGTGGACATCCACTCATTGTCTTGTGCCACTTTGTAGACTGAACCGCTGTGAAGTGTAACCATTGGTGATGACAGAAGCAGAATGTGAGTTGTACAGAATTTCGATCAATTTAATGAGTGACTCTCCAAACCCAAATTTGTTGAGGATGGAAAAGAGATATGTCTAATTAATTGTCAAATGCTTTTTCGGCAACCAAAAAAGCAATAACATTTAAGTTGTTCCTTTGAGATGTGCTGATCAGACTGAATAAATGGCGCATATTGTCGGATGTGTGTCTGCCCTTGATAATGCCCATTTTGTCTGGGTGAATGATAAATGGAATTACTTTTTCAATTCTGTTGGTTAGTGTTTTACTAATAATCTTTAATCAATTGGGCTTATGGGTCTATAACTGGAGTTGAGGGTTGGGTCCTTATTGGGTTTGAGCATAACCAAAATGAGAGCAGCATTCATGCGTGGAGGCACGGTAGAGGTTGACTTAATCTCTGTAACCATTTGGATGAATAAAGGGGATATACTGTAAGTGTCCAGAAGTGTTTATAGAATTCCACTGGGTAGCCATCTGATCCAGGTGATTTATTGTTGGGCATAGAGAAGCGAGCTTTCCTGAGTTCTTCTGGAGTAAGCGGTTGATCTAATGTGGTAGCCTGCTCTGTGGATAGTTTAGGGAGGTGTATATCATCAAGGAATAAGTTAATGTTTGATATATTTGATTTATTATCTGAGTGATATTGTTTATTATAAAAGTCTCTGAATATTTTATTGATGTCTTGCGGGTGTGTGTTGTCCTACCCTGTGGATCTTTGGCGGCTGTGTTTATCCTGTATCGCGTTTCAATTGATTGGCAAGAAATTTACCTGATTTGTCATTGAATTCAAAATAATTCACTCTTGTTCATTGCATGAGGAATTGTGTCTTTTGATGGATGATATTATCAAGTTGAGATTTAATTGTCTGGATCTCATTTCAGTTTTTCGCAGTTGGTGAGTGGGCTTGTTGGGAGTGCAAGTCTTTTAATCGTCGTTCTTGTTCATTTTGGCATTCTTGTCTTTTTTTTTTCTTGTGAGTGGAGATTGAAATAAATCTACCTCTCAGAACTGCCTTTGCCTTTTCTCAGAGTAAGGATGAGGATATTTCTGGAGAGTCATTCAGTTCAATGAAGAAAGTCCATTCGCTGGAAAATAAATGTTTAAATTCCTTATCCGTCAAAAGGGAGGTGTTAAACTGCCACCTGTCAGAAGGGTTCAGGTTGGTTTCATCTATGAGGTTGAAACTAATTGGCCTGTGATCTGAGATTATAATAGAATGGATTTCAGGATTTTATGATTTTGGACATTGCAGAGTTACTTGTCAAGAAAAAGCCCATTCTAGAGAAGCTTTTGTGGGGGGGTGAGTAACATGTGTATTCTCTATTATGTGGATTGTTTGATCGCCAACAAATGGCAAGAGCAGGGACACTCATATATTGTTTTATAATGTCAGACGAACGCCAGGCCTTGTCATCGCCTCTGGTCTGTGAACTTGGATCGAGTACTGGGTTGAAGTCCCCCCCAAGTATAATAATTGAGTCACAGAATTCTAAGAGTTTTGAAAATTTATTGTGAAAGAAATGTTCGTCGTCCTTATTGGGGCCATAAATATTAGCTATGGGTGAAGATGAAGAGATGAGTATCTTGCCCTTGTACTATGAAAAAAAATTACGTCCATTTTGTCAAGGGGCAGGCAGAGTTTAAATAGTCTTGATGATGTAGGAAACAAACGAAAATTTATGGATCTGAAATTAAAAAGACAGTCCCTGGAGCCTGAGTGCACCGCTGTCTCGGGGAGAAATACAATTTTTTTTCCATACAAGTAAGAAACTAAGGAAATAAAATTAATCAAAATCTTTCTCTATGAAATCTCATAGAGAAAGATTTTGATTAATTTTACATTATATTGCTGTATTGTAATCACAAGATTTGTATATAGAGCGGCAGGTACGTGCAGCACCTGCCCCATGGACTCCACGGGGCCCTTCTTATCAGGCACGCTTTTTTTTTTATTTTAAATGAATGGGTATCGAGGTAGCGGTATTGTCTATGCAAGATATATTCATGAGGAACACCTCATGAACCTCGCACCTCGGCGCACCTGCGATGTGTGCACAGCGGCTCCGCTGTTCTCCTCTCTTTGCCCAGAGCGGCAAAATGCCTGGAACCGGAGCTGGGGGTCCATGTATTTGGGGGTCGTTGTATTTGAGCGCCGCTCCCTCCCTCTCTCTCTTCCCCTTTTCCTCTCTCCGCTCCAGTTTCAGACCACGGTAAACTGCACTTACAACGTTTCAATCCTGGAGGATTAAAAACACCAAAGAAAAACCTGTCTGTCATCAATGTTAATCACAATCGATGGAGTCGATTTGCAATGACTGAGTCGATCGCCAATGAGAGGGTCGAATGCTGATGGACGACTGAATCGTAAATCGGCCCAAGCCTATTATGTATACATATATATTCTTTCTTTAGATTTTTTTATCAATATATATATATTTTCAAATTTATATTTTTATATTTTAATATATGTTTTCTTTTTAAATATTTTCTCTTATGAGACCTGAGCCAAAACATTTATTCTCCAGAATATTCTCTGTAACGTATTTTTTTGTTGTTTACACACATTTTGTGAAAACAAACCTCATATTTTCAGTATCTACACACAAAACACACAAAAGGCAAAATTCCACCAATCTCCTCCAAAATGAAACTCTGCATTCAAAACAATGTTGTGTCTTCTGAAAGTGGTATTTTGTGTTGAATTGACTCACCACACCATCATGTCAACAGACATTTATCTGATGTGCTAAATGTAAAACACTACTATGACTGGAAAATATTCATACAAATGTCTTATAAGGAGACTTGTGCCTTTTGCATGTTCACTATTAAACTTTCTATGTATGTACAGAAGTCTGTTGTAAAATATTTGTGTATGATGTTTTTATACTCAAGTATAAAACACACAAATTATGTAATATAAATAAAAATATGTTTTTATCTTTTTCCAAAATACTGTATAAATCCTAACAAACACAAAGTTGGATGTGTAAAGTGGTCGACATACAGGACAAATAAGAGCAAAATGTGTTTTTTACAGTAAAATAAATGAGGCTGCATGCTGTCTTCTGTTTGGGTTTGCCCACAGCAGCTCATCAACATCGCAGGCAATGTTCTCTCCGGCCAAGCGACGGGTGAGGTATCGCCTTGCATGGTTAATCCAGTCCTGAAAAGCTTCTACAACTCCATCTGCACATGCGTCTTCCATAGCTTGCAGAAGGAGTATACGCGTATCGGGATTGCGGTCATAAACCTTCCATCTCCAGGCAGAAAAAAACTCCTCAATTGAGAAATGGAGAATATGATGGGAGATAAACTACCGAAAAGCATAAGTGGTCAATGAACCAGAGCACCCGGATGACAACGTGCCTGGGCCGCTCTGAGCCATCCATCTGCTCTGGTGGAATGAGCATGTTGTGTAGTGTGTCCAGGAATGTGACTGGACGGGCAGTAGCGTAGGGGCCAAGGGTGGCGTGGTGATGGACGACGGCGTGGTGGTTAACGGCCGCGCACATAGCTCCTCGCCGGCCAGGAACATCCACAACGGCACGCTGGCCGATGACATTCCCTCCCCCTCCTCGTCTTTTTGCAAGATTGAAACCGTCCTCATCGGTTGGACGATGGACGTGACTGTGAACCGGCGCCAGTTTGGTGGTACTCTCTGTCCAGCCGCCCTCAATGCCGGTCGACCAAAGTGGCCAGGATTTCATCAGACATGCGGCTCTCCTTGCTCATCCTTGTCCTCGTCCCCGTCCTCGTCCTCGTTGGCATCCATTGCTCCAAAACACAAGAGCTGGCCCGGGGCCCTTTCGATAAAGCTCTGATTGCTATTGAACTGAACGGTGGAACACGTGTTTGTCCATGTGCGGAGCCGGAAAATCATAAAAGTCGTAAATGGAAGTTCAGCGTCCTGGACGGCAGTGTGTTCCGTGTCGACAGGAGAAATTATTCATGAAGATTGTTCCAAATGTGAAGAATTGTGTGTAGTGTTCTGAAAAAAGTGTGGTTTGGAGCTGCAATGTGAGTGTGAAGTAGGAAAGGTGCTTGGAGCAGAGTGACCTCGGGGGGCTGGTTCATGCGTTGGTATGTTAGCGTTAGTGTGAACAACTGAGAAAAACCAACACAAGTCACAAGAAAACATTTTTCCAAACCCTTCCTCTGTGGGAGAGAGCATGTAGAGTGCAGTGTGTGTGTGTGTGTGAGTGTGTGTGTGTGTGTGTGTGTGTGTGTCCTCAGTGGATTGATCTGTTATTTCCCTGGTTTTTCTGTATTCCCCCTCTCCGCTGGAAATGCTTAATTAGCTCAAAGAACAATTATTTATAATGAGGTTTATTAGCGCGGTTAATCAGCGATGGCCGCGGCGCCGAGAATACTTTAAAGAAAAAGAAACAACCTTTCTTTCCCAGAATGATTCCCCTCGGCAGGGATCCATGGCCCCCCGGCAGGGCTTTGGGGGGGGCCCGGGGCGGGCTGCCCCAGGGGCCCGGGACTCCCGGGGGCCAGGACACGACCGTTCAATCTTTGTTGAGACTGCGGGGGCCCTTGGTATTAAGAGGTCCAACAGCATTGTTCCGAGCGCTGATGCGATGTCACCCTTTAAGCGTGAACAAACCTCTGATCAGTGCACCCAGTGGTTCACACGGCGTCGAAGTCACGTAGCAGCTGTGGTCATGGTTGGAAGTAAAACTGACAACAATTTGAGTCGTGACCTAAATAAAACCATTTTCAATTAAATTAAATGAAGCAAATCATTTTGAAATGTTGTGTTGCATGCGCAGTTGTTTTATTTGAACACTCACAGTTAACGTTACATCACACAGATCTAGGAGTGAGTCGCCTCCAAATGCATGCTGGTTAATACCCGCTGCGTCGTCAAAAACTGCCAAAAACGTGCACATGCCCCCGTCAATCATGTTGGCACTGTGCTCCGGTGGGTTATCTCCCAAATAGGAGCCTTTCTGTGTGGAGTTTGCATGTTCTCCCCGTGCTCACATGGGGTTTCCTCCACCTCACGTCAGTAAGGACCCCCACCAAAAACATGCACCCATCATCGTCTGACCAGCGATGGACACTGATCACCTGGTCCCCGGGCGCGTCCACGTATGCTGCCCACTGCTCCTGGCTGTGCCCCCGGAGGAAGGACAAGCCAGGATGGTTAAATGCAGAGGAACCATTTCACCGGCCACCATCAAAGCATGTGCGTGTGTGTGTGCAAGCATGTGTTGTAGTGTGGTGTGTTGCGTGACGAATAAAGACTGTTTCTTCTTTCTTTCTCTTCTTCTTCCTCCGCCCTCCAAACTCAGACCAATTAAAAACCATCCGAAGGGCAGGCGGGCACAGGATGGGCCGCGTGCGTCGGCCGAGTCATCCGCCCAACGTGAGCGGGCAAGGAAGTGGGACGCAGGGGGGGCTCGGTGGACGACGCCACGGAGCGCCAGGCCGGCAGAGCGGCAGCCTTTCCAAGCATTCCCAAAACAAATGTCAGGACCACGTTGAGCCTTGACAGCAGGGAGCATCCGTCAGTCCGAGCGGGCCCCGCAAGGACGTGGCCGCTTGTCGGCGCCTCCATCTGCCGCTTCGCTGTGCCTCCGTGCCCCTCCCTCCAAGAAGGAGAGATGAAACGGCCCAATCAAACAAGTTAGGTTTACGAAATGATGACTTCGCTCAGGTTTCTATATATTCATGTGTATATCACCTGAATGTCATTGGTGATATTGACTATATCAATACATTTAATTTGTACGAATGAATCAACACTCAAGGACGTTTTCATCTTTCTTTCATGTTAACGGAGCAAACCAACCACAGCAGGAGATATGAGGAAACAGTTTGTTCCCGTGCGTTCTTAATCCCAGATCCCATGTGTCCTCCGACCGCCGCTGATTCCGAAATTCGAGATCTGCTCCCGTCGTCAGCGTGATAGGCGGCTCCGGGTCAGAAAAGCAAACAGAGTTTTCCCCTCGAAGAAGGCGGGGAGCAGGCTGCGTAGGGCGCTGACGCCGCCAGCGCCGCCACCATAGAGCCCAAAACAAAGAGTTGAGGTGGAGACGTTGCGAGAGGAGCAGCCGTCCCTCCCCCTTCGCGCTCCCTCCTTTCCTCTTTGTCGTCGCTCTGCCTTTCGTTATCCTTTCATTTGTTTATTCGCCATCTGCAACTTGGGCTCCTTGCGTTTCCCTCCCTCTCTCTCTCCCTCTCTCTCTCTCTCTCCCGGCTAAGAGCCAATCCCGTCCTGCCGTGTCGCCTCGGGGCCCCTTTTTGGGACAGCGAGCAAAATGCAAAACTGGCGTTTTTCACCATAGATAAACTGACGGGACATAAAGGACGTGAAGTGAGAAATGAGAAATGGGCGGATGAAAGAGAGAGAGTTGGTTCGATAGGAGAGACATACTGTAGGTAGATGGAAGGATACACAGATGGATGAAGTATGTGGGTTAGAGGATGGATGAGTGGGTGGGTGGGTGGGTGGGTGGGTGGGTGGAGATGATTGATGGTTGATATATTTATGGATGGATGTATAGATGGGTAGATGAGGGTTCTAGGTGTGGCTGGATGGAGAGATAAACTGATAAAGGGATCAGTTTCACAGATCCCTTATCCGCTGATTGCCGGTTTTTCACCGGGAAAATCTGTTGAAGTCGGACATATTTAATAATGTACGGTGAAAATAATTCCCTCCGAGCACAATTTTAATTCGTGCTGGGTGGATCGTTTCGATAGCAAAAGTCCACAGATCTGTTCGTTTCCGGCGCTCGGCAAGTTGCAATGCAAAGCCAATCAGTTTGGACAATCTGAAGCCGACCTCCCACCTCTGACCAATCACGTTTGCCTATATAGAAATAAGCCCCGCCCCCTCCCCGGTGGACAGGCTGCACTGGTAAGCCTCTGGAGCTCTGAGGAGAAGCATAAAGATGACGTATCGTTGGGACACATACATCCATAATTCAATTTTTTTGGGGGGATATTTAAGTTCCGACCCGTTAACCCAGTTCCTGTCTGTTTAGTTCCATAATGATCCGTCATGTTGCGTCAGGCACCGACTGAACTGAAAGACCGGCTCCAGCAAGCTGAGACCCATCTGCTCGGAGCAACCCCCGTCTTCCCACCTTGGCCCCCAGGGGGGCGCCGGCGAGCGCTGGCGGCTCAGCAGAGCCAGCAGAGCCAGCAGGGCCCTTGCTGACGCTGTGGTTTTCAAGCCGAGTTTGGAGTTACGCTCCACTGATCTTTTTCAGCTGCAGATGTTCCAGAAAACTGAATCGCTGTTTCAGTTTAAAGGTGAATGTGAAGCCAGGCGTTAAATCCTAAAATCCTAAATCCTTCCCTGACATAGAGCGCTGAAAACGGGCACCAATGGAGCTAGAGTGTTGGGGAAGGAGGGGGTCCACAGCCGGAATCGAACGTGGGGTCCGGGGCCCCCCAGGGGGTTCGTCCAAGAGGCCCCAGCGGGTCCCAAGCGATGAAATGATTTCTAGTTAAACTTTACACCCTTTTTTTTGTTTACAGATAATTGTGAAACTAGGATCACAACAGTCATTATGGTACATTTGCTCATGCTGTATTTCTCACCATGAGGTCTGGGGCCCTCCAGGGGCCAGGCGTCCAGAAAGTCCCGAGCAGCAAAATTATTAATAGTCAAACTTCACCATGATGATGTTAATAATAGTAATAATAGTAGTAGTAGTGTATCAATAGTAGTAATAATAATCATAAAAAAGTATACAATTAATAACCAAATTGGTACAGGTTGTTATGTAATGTACATTCAAAATGCTCCATCCTGGGCCACCTTCAAAAACCTGCTCAAAACCTACCTCTTCAACGAGGCCTACTGCCCCTCAACCTTTTTGGTTTCGTTTTCCTGAATTGATTTATTTACATTTATCTGTCTGTCTTTTTTTGGTTTGTTTGTTTGTTTCCATTGTAAAGTGTCCTTGGGTTTGTGAAAGGAGCTATATAAATCCAAGTTATTATTATTATTATTATTATTATTATTATATTTAGTAGTAGTAGTAGTATTATCAATAATAATAATAATAATAATAATAATAATAATAATAATAATATTATTATAATGAAAAAAATAATGAAAATACATTTAAGTTATATATTGCCTTGCTAAATATTCAACAGCAGTTGTATCAAAGTACAAAGAAGGTATTTTAGGAGGACGGGGCCAGATATTAATATTTCGGAATTGTTTGTAATTTTTTAAATCAAACTGAGTTTCTGATCTCTGCTGATGTTCCCACTATTAAAACCTTCCCTCATAAAAGACATGGCAAAATGACACTTCCTGTTTCCCAGATTTCCCAGATTCCCAGATTTAAAGAATAAATTGAGATTTACTCTTGGACTTGTCCAGTCGGCGTAAAAGTTATGGTGTTTAGTGTGCGTTTCCATGGTAACACTTCCTTTGTACCGCGTTTGAGCCGTGATTCAATATGTAGTCATTGGCGTCTTGTGACATCCTGCAGCAACCTTTAAAGGTTAATGCAACTTCCTGCTAATTAGTTCTGAGCTTCTGTCATGGATCAATATCGGCATTTTCCCGTTATTATGAAATAATGATATGGTATGTTGGAAACTACACTGATGATAATGATTATGATAGGTCTTAATATTCATGATGTCATCAGGTCCAAATTATGAGAAAAAAAGCATTTTGATAAAACATGAAACTACACGAAGAAATTACAGAGGTTCTGTGCTGATTATTAATAATTATTATTAATTATATATAACTTAGTAATAACTTAGTAATAATTTGGTAAGAACATAGTAATAACTTTCATGATATCTGATCCTATTTATCTGATTTCTAATCCAGAAAAATTCTTAATTTGTATGAAAAAATAAGATTAATTGATCAATATGTGTTGGAGTGCCACACCTAAAATCGCCTCCTGGTTATTGCTGCATTAGTGCGTATACCAGTTAATTACTAATTGATTACATGTTCATTGTATGTTCCACATAAATTATGTAATTAACGTCCTGTAAAGAGTATTATTTGAAATGTTTGATAAGATTTGACATCCTCATAGATATCAATGTCACATCGCCTCAGGGGGACGGAGCGAGTGAAATAATGACAGGAACAGGAGGGATGGCATGGTGAATGTCTCGTTGGTGCAGAAATTCTGTACTTTTTCTCTTCTCTGGACGGTGACAGCAGCATGAGCTCCCAGCGTTTAAAGTTTAAAGTATAGAATATGAAATGTGAAATGTGTGCTCACGCTCCGTTCCTGCAGCATGTCGAGGTGCAGGTTCGCTGCATCCACCGCGCTGAGAGAATAGAGCTTTTATTGTGAAAGAAAAAAGCTTTTATTTATTTTTTATTTTTTTGTCGTGTGGAAGAAAATGCTTTTATTGTGGCAGGCTACCATGCAGCAACGGCGTGAGGTGTAGGAATGTTTAGACTGCTCAGAGGACGGCTTTTTGGAAGCATTTTAACACGCTTGCCAATCATGTTGGGGTTAAAGGTTTCGGTGAATGAAAAGTTACATCTTCAAATCTGTAAATACAAGTCGGATTTTTCATATATATTGCATTTTCCGCTTGTTTTTAGCATTTCTTTGCAAACGCCGAAGCATGTTCGGTGTGAATTGGCAGGTGTGTGTGTGTGCGTGTGTGTGCGTGTGTGTGTGTGTGTGTGTCAACTACAGACTTGATGTGATGGTAAAGAACACACACCCACAAACAGATCAGACGTGACGAGTTACTGATGTATCCTAAAGTTACAAATTGCTGTACATGGACAAAGGGGGGGAAAAATGTATATATATATATATATAAAGAAAAGCATTGGACCCTCCTGGCCACCACCTCAAAAGAAATCCAAGAATCACCGCTGAACTGGGTTGATATAGTTGTAAAATATTGATCCTCACACACACACACACACACACACACACACACACACACACACACACACACACACACACACAGAGGGACAGTGATGGAGTCCAGCAGAAAGACTGCGCAGCGCGGGACCATCTATCACAGTGGCGTCATAAAGACTAATGTGCTTTATGGGATGGAGGGATGAGAGGCAGAGGTGTGAGGGGGGGAGGTCCGTCCCTGATGAGCGGGGAGGGAGGGTGGGAGGGGGAGCCGGGCCCCCCCCCCCTCCAATAAATCCAGAGTAATTTGTCTTCATCAGCGCTGAGCGGCCCCGGCTCTCTATTTTACTCCATCCTCTGTTCTCCCCGTTCGTCCTACTCCCTCCATTCAGTGTGTTTCATGCAAAACCTCGCACAGGAAAGGTTGCAGCGCCGGCACAGGAACCGGTCAATCATGGTGCTTCCTGTTCAAATCATCAAGCTCGTATCATATCAAAATCATATCAAAACAAAATCGTTTTCTCCTACCAGGCCACCAGGGGGCGCTGTGTTCCATTCACTTCAATGATTAACGTTGCCGCCGTGGCACTCCGGTGTAGAAGGTTTGCAGAAAAACGTTGTTTATTATAAAATTAAACCTAAAATTGTTCAATAAACAATAAAAATAAACTCTAAAAAAGACCAACAAACCAGAAAAATTTGGCACTATAAAATAAACTTTAAAATTTCAAGATTCAAGATTCAAGATTCAAGAGGTTTATTCGTCACATACATATACATACTTTCATACATATATGCAGTGAAATGTAATGCAACGCACCTGGTGATAACACACAATATGTCAGAGGAAAAATTTATTTCTAATAGACCAACTAACTGACTCCTAAAACGTAATACAGTAAGTCGAATACTTATAGAATAAAGTAAAGATATATAGAATAAAATAAAATAAAATACAATACAATTAAAAATTAAATACAATAAAAGAAAAATAGATAAAATGGAATAGATAGAAGGAATATGCTTATGTATATCGAATAGGCAATTATGTATATACAGATATGTGCATTAAAGTGGCATGTGAATAAAGTGAGGTAGTGTTTGGGATAATACAGCACAGTATACAACAGTACAGCGCAGCAATACGGCATCACGAACAACCCTGAACAGTGACACAGTATGCGGTACAGTATGCTACATACAGTACAGTATGCTACATACAGTACAGTATGCGGTGCAGTATGCTACATACAGTACAGTATGCTACATACAGTACAGTATGCGGTACAGTATGCTACATACAGTACAGTATGCTACATACAGTACAGTATGCGGTACAGTATGCTACATACAGTACAGTATGCAGTACAGTATGCTACATACAGTACAGTATGCTACATACAGTACAGTATGCAGTACAGTATGCTACATACAGTACAGTAGGTAGTGGAGCCTATGTGTGTGGCTCAGTTAGGACCCCTGGTGAGGTCAGCATTGACAGTTCCAATGGCGTGCGGGAAAAAACTCTGTCTCAGTCTCTCTGTTCTCGCTGTGTGACTGTGGAGACGCCTGCCAGCAGCTGAAACAGTCCGTTGTTGGGGTGATGAGGATCCTTCATGATCCTACGGGCTCTGCTACTACACCTCCTGGTATATAAGTCCTGCAAGGGGGGGAGGGTAGTTCCAGTGGTAAGTTCAGCTGAACGCACCACCCTCTGCAGGGCCCGCCTGTCCTGGGCAGTACAGTTCCCAAACCAGGCAGTGATGTTGCCTGTCAGGATGCTCTCCACTGCTCCAGAGTAGAAGGACTTGAGGATCCTCACCGAGACCTGGAATTTCCTCAGCTGCCTGAGGTGGTAGAGACGCTGCCTCGCCTTTCTCACCAGAGTGTCTCTTTGTAAAGTCCATGTTAAGTCCTCTGTGATGTGGACTCCAAGGTATTTGAAGCTGCTCACCCTGTCAACAGAAATCCCGTTAATCACCAAGGGCACGTCCGTCCTCGATTGTAATCCACGCCTAAAGTCCACAATCAGCTCCTTGGTTTTGCTGACGTTCAGGTGGAGGCTGTTGTCCTGGCACCAGAGTGACAGGTCAGCCACCTCCTCGCGGTAGGCCTTCTCATCGCAGTCGGTGATCAGGCCCACGACCACGGTGTCGTCAGCAAACTTGATAATGGTGTTGGAGCTGGACCTGGCCACACAGTCATGTGTGTACAGGGAGTACAGTAGGGGGCTGAGGACGCAGCCCTGGGGGGATTCTGTATTCAGGGTGAGGACGCTTGACATGTGCTTCCCCACCCTGACCACCTGGGGGCGGGCTATGAGGAAGTCCAGGATCCAGGCACACAGCGGAGCATTCAGTCCGAGCTCCTTCAGCCAGTCTGGTGGGGACTATGGTGTTGAAAGCTGAACTATAATTGATGAACAGCATTCTCACATAGTCCCCCTTCTGGCCATCCAGGTGCGTGAGCGTGGTGTGCAAAATGAACAATAGACGATAAAATTAACTTAAAAACAAATACACGCAATAACCCTAACCCATAATGAGAAAAATTTGGCAAATAACCTATAAATTGGAAAAAAAAATGTGATATAGAAAATAAAGAGCAAATATTTGGCTGTTTGAAAAACTTAAAAATGTGCCATAGGTAAATAAATAGACCTAAAAATAAACAATAAATAATAAAAAACTATATTAAAATAAATATGCAATCAACAAATAAAGAAATAAAAAAATATCTAGAAATAGAATGATTTACCGTGGCGTGACACTCAGGTACAGACATTTTTTAGATAAATGTCGTAAAGTCATTCAGTGTCCAGACACCTAGAACCGAATCCAGTCCAAGTGGATCGTCTGATTGGTTGAGCCTCTTACACGGGAAATCACACATAAGACACTTAGACCGTAACATCCCAGCTAACACAGCTGGGTGTGGGTCGCTCGGCTGAGAGGCGGCGTCGGTGGACGTAATGCGGGCGGAGTCGGGGCCGTCCTCGGCGGAGCTGGGCGGCGTCGCTGGCGGCTGGGGTGCGGGGAAGTGAGCTCGGCCCCATTCTGCCGCGACTGATATTGCACGACTTTATTACTTGTAAACCGAGCACATCGTCATTTCTGGCAAACGGCATCTAGATGTGTGGAAGCTGTGATTATGTGTTTAAAAATCAATTCAGTAGTACACCCAATCGATTGGCTTCAACATAAACATAGTTCACGTTTGGTATTAAGCCCCCGTTGGAATGGGCCAGTTAACGTTGCCCGTCACGTGACGCTGATTCCGACTTTCCCAGGCTCGTCCAGACAAACTGAGCGGGGTAAGGGCCGGGGCACCGCCTGACTCACCTGCATCGTCTAATGCACCTGTCTGTCAGACGAAGGACACTGAGGTGATGGTAAACAGGCTTTCGACTATGGACGACTTTTGGCCTCGCTATTCAAATGGAAATGATTTGAACAATTAGCAATTAAATGTGCAAAGTGACATTACAATCCTCGATTCAGTTTGTATTATTTTGATTCAAAATTTAAATTAAAGATCAAACAATTGCATTTCATATTGCTGTGTTTTCTTTGGTGTCTTCATTCAAATGGAAAATTTATTTTGCAATTGGCACTTCAATGTGCCAGCGAAACAGCGCTCCCAGTCTCTTGCATTTACATCTACTTGTCAACACCCTCTTTTGGTGTCAAAATTCAAATGGAAATGCAATCTGTCAGTCCTCTCTTCGAGTCCCCACTCGCATTCTGGGAAGACCTGCTCCTACTCTGAGAGAGAGTTGAGAGTTGAGTCAACGAAAGTTCAAAGTGCTTGATGTGATTCATGCAGACTTCATAGTTCCAGGAAGTTCTCGGCGGGCAACCGGGAAATTTGAATGCCTAAATACAGAGAGACAGAACTGTGATTTTTTGGTAGTTAGTAGTCGATATATGCATTGATTTCAAATGCAATTTATGGAAATGCAATCTGTAAGTCCTCTCATCAAGGAGGCAAAAATGCCTTTAGTCACTTCCTCGTTCAGTGACTAAAGGCATTTTCGAGTGCAGGAAGCTTTTCATAGTTCGAAGAGTAGTTTTGTTTTTTGCACAATTTTTTATTACACAGAACCACCACCAATCCCCATCTTTGGTGAACTATTTATGATGTTTGGTTCAATAAACAACTGATCACTACTCCAAGAGGGGGAGAATCACCACGGGTGAGCCAATTATACATAGAACCAAACAACATTTACACGGAAACATGAACATTGGATGACAACATGTATTTAAAAACAGTAAATCAGGTCCAGGAGAACTGGAAATACAACTGGTCACGTGGCCTCTTCCTGTCATAGTTATGGCAGAAAATGAGGAAGAAAAGGAAAGGAATGCGACCAGGAGGGAGCTGGGTGTGTGTGTGTGTGTGTGTGTGTGTGTGTGTGTGTGTGTGTGTGTGTGTGTGTGTTTGTGTGTGTGTGTGTGTGTGTGTGTGTGTGTGTGTGTGTGTGTGTGTGTGTGTGTGTGTGTGTGTGTGTGTGTGTGTGTGTGTGTGTGTGTGCTGTCCCCCAACCCGCCAGTGACCCACCAGCCCGGAAAACCCCAGTGCTCAATGTGTGTTGTTGGCTATTGCAGTTAAAATTGCGGGGTTGGGGGAGAGACTCCTTCAGGCAAGTCGAACCCGAATCCATCGCACCCCTCCTGCTCCTCAGACCCTAGTCTGGTGGAATGTTGTTTGGAGTAGGATTGGTGTGTGTATGTGTTCTAAGCTAATATGAGTGAGATTAAAATTTCAGGACGGACGAGAAGTACGCTGGGCCTATAGTGTGGTGTATGTGCTGAGTATGAGTTTTGGCACTGGGAGAGATATGCGAAGCACGACCAGATCGATGCAGGGGCGCAGCAGGCCGGGGATCAACCCCTCTCCGACCCCTATCTGAGACAGGCCAGCTCAACTCAGGAAAAGGAGAGGGCGCCACCACCCGGTGCCCCTAACACCCCCATTGGGCTCCGGGACCCCCTAACTGACTCAAGTATTAAATTATGGAGTTATGTCAGTGATAAAAGTATCCCATATTTCATAGAATGAATCAACATTGTTCTTGGATATTGCCATTAGCTTTTTCATTGAGATGTATTCTATAAAATACTGCAACAATTGGTGTGGTGAGATTATCTCTCTTTTTCCAATTGAGTAATATTTTCTTGGCAATTGTTAAGGTGATCAAAATGGGTTGGTGGTGTTTAAGTGGTGACTCAACCGAAGAGAGGTCACCGAGAAGATATATAGATGGGGAGAGTGGAATGCTGTCACCCAGAAGGGTTGATAGCTTCTTGGTGATGTTGGTCCAGAATGCTAGGATAGAGCCAGAAGGCATGAAAGTAGTCATCTCTGGTATTAAGGGAACAGTGAGAGCAAATGTCTTCATCCACCAAACCCATTTTGAATATTTTGTGTTCCGTGATATGAGCCCTGTGCAGAATCTTATATTGGATGAGCTGCATTTTGGAGGTAAAGATAAAGTGTCCTCTGCTTTTAATAAAAGTTTGTATATCCTGGAAAAGGTATTTTTTAAATGATCGATATGAGTGAGATGTTCAATCATCTGAGGTGGTTGTAGGATGTTGTTCGTCAATTTGATTTTAACTACTATACCTTTGGGTTAAGGTTGGGAAGGATATAAGCAAATTGTTTTCAAAAATGTGTTCCAGATGAGTAATTTGTTGTCTTTTCCAAAACTTAAAGATTATTGGTCTGTTTTCAACCAGAAAATATGAGTTGCCAGATCGGCATGAATTTGTTTGGAGATAGAGTGTGACCACTGAATTTGAGAAATCTCCACCAGGCTGACAGAGTTGTTGCAATAAATGGGTTTTTAAAGCAATTATGTTTCCTTATTGATTCAGTAAGGAATGGTAATTCAGATAATGATAGCGCCTTACCTCCTAACTTATTCAATGGATTTGAGCAATGTAGTGAAGTTAAGGGTAAACAAATCTGACAGATTGGTGGAGATATCAATACCAAGGTATCTAATACTGCCCATTGTGATGGTTAAGTAAAGTTTCTGGGTTGCGGCATTGTAGTCCCCCCCACTGAGTGGTAAGACTGTGGTTTCAGTTCAATTTATTGAATAGTCTGAGATAACTGAGAATTTAGATATAAGATTGAACACCTCTGGTAGGGATGATATTGGGTTCCCTACGTACAACAAGATATTGTCTGCATACAAACTGATTTTGTGAACAGAGTTTTGTGTTTGTATACCTATGATATTACTGTTTTGACGGATGGCCACCAGGAGGGGTTCAATAAAGATGGCGAATAGTAAAGGGGAGAGCGGACAACCTTGTCTTGTGCCGCTTTGTGAAGTGAAACGCTGTGAAGTGTAACCATTAATGATGACAGAAGCAGATGGGGAGTTGTAGAGGATTCCGATCCATTGAATGAGTGACTCTCCAAAGCCAAATTTGTTGAGGATTGAAAAGAGATATGTCCAATTAA
This sequence comes from Zeus faber, assembly GCF_960531495.2. Taxonomy (NCBI): domain Eukaryota; kingdom Metazoa; phylum Chordata; class Actinopteri; order Zeiformes; family Zeidae; genus Zeus; species Zeus faber. The sequence continues at coordinate 28,579,971 of NC_137200.1, read as the reverse complement.
CTCAGTCAAAGGCTTTTTCGGCAACTAATGAAGCAATAACAGTATTGAAGTTGTTTCTTTGAGATATGCTAATCAGACTGAATAAACGCATATTGCTGGATGAGTGTCTGTTTGGTCTGGGTGAATTATAAATGGAATTACTTTTTCAATTCTGTTAGTTAGTGTTATACTTATAATCTCAAGGTCGCATTTAATAAGGCTTATCGGTCTATAGCTGGAGTTGAGGGTTGGGTCCTTGGGTTGAGTTTGAGCAAAACTGAAATGAGAGCGGTATTCATGTGCGGAGGGATGGTGAAGGTTGACTTAATCTCTGTAACCATTCTGATGAATAATGGAGATATAATGGCCAGAAGTGTTTATAGAATTCCACTGGGTAGCCAATTGAGCCAGGTGATTTATTGTTGGGCATAGAGAAGAGAGCTTTTCTGAGTTCTTCTGGAGTAAGCGGTTGATCAAAAGTGGTAGCCTGCTCCGTCCAAAGTTTAGGAAGGTCAGTATCATCAAGGAATGAGTAGATGTTTGATTTATTAGATTCATTACCCGACTGATATAGCTTATTATAAAAGTCTAAATATATTATTGATGTCTTGTATGTTATCCTGTGGATCTTTTATGGCTGTAATTTACCTGATTTATCATTGAATTCAAAATTATTTGCTCTTGTTCGTTGCATGAGGAATTGTGTTTTTTGATGGATGATAATATCAAGTTGAGATGTAATTGTCCAGATCTGATTTTGGATTTGCTCAGTGGATATATGGGCTTGTTTGGAGTGCAACTCCTTTAGTTGTTGTTCAAGTTTATTTTGGCATTCTTGTCCTTCATTTTTTGTGAGTGGAGAATGAAATTATACTACCTCTTAGAACTGCCTTAGCTGTTTCCCAGAGTACAGATGGTGATATTTCTGGAGAGTCATTCAGTTCAATGAAGGAAGTCCATTCTCTGGAAAAGAAATGGTTAAATTCTTTATCTGTCAAGTGAGGCGTTAAACTGCCACCTGAAGTTTCCAGTTTGTTTCATTTATGAGGTTGAAACCAATTGGCCCAGGATCGTAAATTACAATAGGGTGGATTTCAGGATTAGTGATTTTGGACATCGCGGAGTTACTTGACACAAAAATGTCAATTCTAAAGAAACTTTGGTGGGTGGTGAATAATATGTGTATTCTCTACAATGTTGGTTATTTGATAGCCAACAATCGCTAAGAGCAAGATCACTCATTGTTTTATAGTGTCCGACAAACGCCAGGATTTGTGACTATTTGTGGTTTGAGAGCAGTCTAACCTTGGATCCAGAACTGTGTTGAAGTCTCCTCCCAATATCATAATTGAGTCAGAGAATTCTAAGAGTTTTGAAAATATATTGTGAAAGAAATTGGGCCGTCCTCATTGGGGCCATAAATGTTAACTATGGTTAATTTGATGTTATGAGGATTGTATATCCAGGATAGTCTCTTTCATTATTTTATTTTCCTTTTTTACAACTTCCATCTCCGTTAGACGTTTTGTGGAGTTTTTTAGATCCACGTTGTCTTGCGGTGCAGGAAATCAAGGCTGGATTTGATTTCGGTAATGTCTCGGAGTAGTGGACCAAGCATGTCCAGCTTCTTGTTAATCTCATCTAAGAAACTAACCTCGACAGCACCCGGGATTAGATCGTCTGTGTCCGTTGAAGTATGTAAGTATTTTTTGCAATTCGTTTTGTTATCTGTTTGAGTTGGAGTGGATTGTCTGTGTTTTTAGTCAGTGCAGCATGACGCCGCCATGTTGGATCTGTACTTACTTCTGTCTTCTCGCAAGACCACAGCATGCTCCCTCCTCCTCACGGCATCCTCCCTCCTCTGGTACCGTCCCCTCTTTTGTGTCTGCACTGCAGAAACGAAGAACCATCGTAGTTCTTAGAACGCCATTTTGAGGGACTTTTTTTGCTCCTAAAATCAGTGAAATCAGTGGAAGTTACAAAGTAAAAAGAAGATGGAACACGGAAATTGTGCCACCACATTGGCTGAAGTCATTCAGCGAATACAACCAGAAAAAATCCCTTGAAGGTATCTAGTTCTCAGGGACCTCCCCAGTCCGTCTCAGGGAGTCCCCAGAATTGTTCGGTGCAAAAAAAAAAAAACACCTTAACAAATTGGGTAGAAGCTGGCACTTCACTTGGACACTGTTCTTCTTGAGCGTTTAGTTGCTTTCTACCTCAGCGATAACGTCCATATGTTCAACCTAGAGATCAGACATTAGTTCAGTGCAGCAGGGCCGTTGCTGGTATTTTCTGTTAATCTACATCCTTTTGCTGAGGACTTACAAGCTATCTCTCGCTAGGGCTGGGTAAAGTTCGTCTCTTGATAACAACCTAAGTGTGGTGTGGGGATGGTCTGGTTGAGCAGCCACATCTGACCTGGATCTAGGTGATTGGGTCAAAGTGGCTGCATACCTGTTGCTCGTTGGTTGGTCTAATGAGCAGCAGGTAAAACCCCCATCCTCACACACAACTCTCGACGATAAACTGGTGTTTACAACCCCCCTGTCTTCTGTGTCTCTGTGCCGGAGGGACCTGAAAACGTCACTTGGGTGGCGGGTGGTAGTTGAATCTGCCACACTAAGCTCTAGAGTTTACTGCTGGTTGGTTAAAACGCTGGTGACAACAGCGTTGGCAGAATAATTCCTGTGGTAAACGCAAAAGCATTTCAGTCCCTTATCAACATAATATTCCTAAACAACACAAGCCACCTGCCCGAGGGGTTCCGTTTCAGGCATATAAGCCACTCATGGGCTGCTATGTCATTTGCGAGCCTGTACCCTACTGTTATAATAGAACAGTACAGGCTTTACAGGCTGTATGACAGGCTATATTATAGCCTCTCAATGACCATAGCTTATACACTTTCTATCAAGTTAACTCACAGGCATTTAAAAAACTATTGGAAGTCTCCAATGTAAACAGCACATTAGTTATGCTATGCTACACTACGATACAACGACTGGCACATTTGTTCTTTGAAGAAGCGTTAGGGCGTGGCAATGCCTCCCCCCTTAGTTCTGAATAGCTAATTCTACAAGTCACTAAAATGCTTATTGTGAAATTTTCATGATGTTAATGGGTTAGGGATGATCTAAGTGACCAACCTCCACGCCCAGGAAGCGCGAAAATTGATCCACTTGATACCAGTCCCCGGGATGTCCAGTGTCGTTGGATAATAGTCACTAGACCGGTGAGTATTGCAAACAATATTCCAACCATCTTTCTGCATTAACATAACACACAGATTCACACAGCTTTTTCTATTGGCTTCAGCACTGGCTTCAGTGTTGTAAATGACAATGGGCATCAGTTTTTCACAGAAAATCTAAATGTATTGCCATGTGTTGTCTTTCATGCTAAGACAGGAAATCCATGCATCAAGGTTTTTCCTGTCATTGGTGTTGATGAAAAAGTCAATGACATCACAGAAGCCACAGAGCCAGGGCCATGTTAAAATCAGAAGCAAAAGCTGTTGATGTTTAACAACTAATTAAGTTCCATAACTTAAGTTGGGAAACAAAGAAAAAAAACCTCATCTCCTAAGACAGTTTGCCGTCCAAGCCTACGTATATAATTGTGTCTAACGCCTTCTCCTCCGTCTCTTTCTCCCTCTCTCACAAGAGGCCCAGGGGGATTCAATGGAGGCTGAAGACTCCCTGCAACGCCATGGCCCCCTCACCCTCACCCTGTGTCTCAACTCCCTGGGTTTTGCAAGCTTGTTCCTTATTTTTAATAAACCAAACATTAAGCTTCCCAGTGGTGTGGTCTTTGTGGAAAAAGTGCAAATGCAGTGTTTGAACATGATTACCCCACATATTTTTTGTTGTTGTAATCTTTAGTGGTAGTGATATTGCTCCTCCTGACTTGAGCCAAATCCTCTGTGTCAGGGGGGAAGGCGTACATTCGTGCACCTTTCTCCGAGCGAGTGGAGTACCCCCATGCAGCCCGGAAAACCATGGTGGACGATATGCAAGGACAGCACGGTGGAAAGGGCACAGACAAAATGCTTGACAGGCTTTCATGTTTTAGAGTTTATAAGAGATGTATCAATAAATTCATTGCGGTGATTAAGTGCATAGAAAAAACACAAAAGATACATAAAATACACCTCTTTATATGTGTATAAACATGCACGTATAAAGATTTGGAAAATGTATCTAAACTGAATTTTCAAACATTCCAAACAAACATTAGGATGTGATTGCTCTTGCCTCGCATACACGCTTAAGAACATAATCCAAAACAAAATTCAAAGCAATAAACAGCAGCAACACGCTCTTTAACCAATAAACCGAAATATGTCAACAAGGCAGGTAACGCTAGCTGTTCACACTCACCTCTCAAATATTAGTGAATTGTACTTAAAAAAATGTTTTTGATGTAATTACATACACATGTCGGAGGGCTATATAAATATCATCGCAAATCAATGCATTTATTCACTACTAATTACCAAAAAAATCGCAGTTCTGCCTCTGTATTTACATTTTGAAATTGGGGATGCCCGCCCACAACTTCCGAATCAGAATTGTCTTTATTGCCAAGTAAGTTTACGCATACAAGGAATTTGTCTTGGTGTTCGGTGCATACATGTAACATAAAAGTAAAACTTCCTGGAACTATGAAGTCTGCGTTAATCACATGTCGATCAAGCACTTTGAACTTCCATTGACTCAACTCTCTCCACATGGCTCTGGGTTAGAGTTAGAGTTAGCCAATCAGAGGCAGAGTAGGGGCGGGTCTTCCCAGATCGTGGGGGTGGGGACTCGATGAGAGGACTGACAGATTGCATTTCCATTTGAATTTTGACATCAAAATAGTGTGTTGACAAGTACATGTTAATGCAAGAGACTGGGAGAGCTGTTTCGCTGGCACATTGAAGTGCCAATTGCAAAATGCATTTCCATTTGAATAAAGACACCAAAAAACCACGGCAATATGAAATGCAATTGTTTTGCATTCTAAATAATTTAAACTCAATTAAGGATTGCGCTGTCACTTTGCACATTGAATTGCAAAATGCATTGCCTTTTGAATAAATACGGCAAACAACCTCCATACTCAACTACACACAACTTTTTCCAAACTTTCTAATTTATATTAAGATGAAACTGCAACTCTGCAAGCGTTAAGCACAACTGATTGTTTTGTTGTTCTGTGTTTGTTGACCATGTCCTCAGCTGAAGGGGCTGTTTCCTGCCGTTGTTTTGGTGTTATCCAACATGTCGTACTGCCTTGTGTCACAACACGGACGGAAGTAGAGGACACTTTACTTTTTTTCACTTTTTTTTACTTCACTTCAGTTGAGCTGCGGTGTTTTGCCACGTGGTAGTGGCCACATAAAAACACTGGGTGTCATGACAGTTCACGGCATACTGTATACATATGACCGTATGTATATGTATGTGGATGAGGGACAGGGATGGTAGCTCAGGCGGTAGAGCTGGTGGTCTAGTGATCTAAAGGTTGCTGGTTTGATCCCAGGCCCCTCCTGCTAGCATGCTGTAGTGTCCTTGAGCAAGACATTAACCCCTGATGGCTGCGTCCGTCGGTGTTTGAACAATTGTAAGTCGCTTTGGATAAAAGCGTCTGCTAAATGTGACAAATAATCTCTTGAACTTGGGGGCTTTAGTTCCGTGGTTGTGTCTCCCGCCTCTAGCTCACATCATTTTCAAAATGGAGCCAAATCCTTGTTAATGACCAATCCTACTGTTGCTTTCCGCCATGTTGTCAGACAAGGAATCAATTATTTTTGCTGTAAAGTATTTGAACATTTGACTTCTGACTGTTATAATGAAGTACCATCTCACCCTAAGCCAAAATAGAATTCCCAGCGGCGTTCCTATACCACAACACGTCGCTGAAGTTAAGGAAGTGGATCTACCCAGATTCTGCTTCAACGTTTCCACTGGTGACAACTGCATGAAATGCAAAGAGGAAGCATAGGGTTGGTTAGAAACATCATTTTGATGAAGGGGGATCCATACGTTGTCCATAAGGAGTTCACCTGTGTCCCACTGTTTTGACGGCACAATGAAGTCGTCTCAGTTGGGAATGTTTCTTCTGTCGGACATTTCTCAAATCTGCTGTGTCAAGCTGGATGAAAAACTATTGTAGGATGTGCTTCTGCCTTTTAAAGACACGTGTGTTTGTGTGCCTCTTCTGCATTTGGGTTGAGGTACAGAGCTGGAATATACTGTATATCCAACATAGGGTATATTGTCAACATTAACATAATTTTATGAAGTGTGTCTTAAAATAAATGGAATGGACAAGTGAACATTTGTTCAACGGTAATTCCACCGGATGCAGCATACGGGTGCGGCGTGCGGCCATCAGCCAGCGCCATGCGAGCCATTTCTCAATTTTGGCGAGATCTATTTTTTTTTTTCAACTGTCTGCGAGAGCCTTTTCCATAGAAACATGAGATAGAACTACATAGAAATGTTTTTGCAAAGAATGCAATCAATTTTAATGTTTTTTATATGAGTCTACACTGTGTTAGAGACCTGGAGCTGCTGTCGGATTTGCTTATTGATCGAGACCCGTTTTGATTACAAAGAACTAACACACAGTGTCTGTGTGTGTGTATGACTGTGGGAGAGGGGAGAGAGTAGACGGGGTTTCAAGCTCATTGGTGGATTGTTAAAATGTAAATACGTTTATCTGATTGGAGATGTTCATGAAGGAGAGGAGAGAGGGAAGTGAGAGAGCAATGGGTGCGAGTGGAAGGAGAGAGTGGCTGAAGAGAAGTTTGCAGCCATCCCGGGGGGTTTTTTCCGACTGGACACCTCAACCCGTGATAGTTGTAAGCCTCGGGGAAGGAAATAAAAGCGGCTTCGGCTTAACACGGAGGTTCCGTCTGCATCTCGTTCACTGTGTCTGTCTGGTCGACCCAGCCACACGTCACAGTATTATCAAACTGTGTGTTAAAAACACACAATACGCTGCGACGACGCCTCTGATGGACTTTTACCGTTAAGGTGTTATGAGCACTACATGCTAATAGACTTGAAAATACAATTTAACTGTATATATACGTCAATATAAACACTGAAGATTAGTACATTGCAACCTAACATATAGCTTTCTCCCAATTTCACACAATGTTTCTTATCGTGGACTTAATTGTCAGAGAGGACAAGGAGACTGAGGCTGCTCCTGCATCTAGGGTCCATAACAGCATGTGCTACTGGCCCTACTATGGTATTTCACAGTTTTTGTGTTAGTAAGCCCTTCATAGTCATAGTCAATGTATGTACACAAGCACTGAATGAGTCATTTTTCCATATTAGGACCCCTTTAACATCCACCGCTTCTATAACGCGAAATCAGAATCGGAATGACATTATTTCGCCAGGTGCATTTACTGTGAATTTGTCATGGTCGTTATTGCTGTGTGTACACAGATGATAAGCATTCCAAAAAGCTGTACAGTCTGAGGGAGAGTCTGTGTGGTTCTGAGCCAGAGAGTGTCAGTCAGTGGTGGGCAGAGGGCCTGTTGGTGAGCCCCATGGCCATGGGCTAGAAACTGCAGAAGGTAGGAAGGTGCGACCTAGAAGGTCGCCCCTTCCTACCTTCTCTGCAGAACAAATGATCTGCTGCAGCCTGCCCTTTTCCTTGGTGGTGGCAGCAGTGAACCAGATGGTGATGCTGGTGTAAATGCACCATCATTGTCTGTGGCAGGTTTAATTTCTTCAACTTCCGCAGTAAGTACATCCTCTGCTGGGTCTTCTTGATGAGGGAGCTGATGTTTTGCTCCCACCTGAGATCCTGAGTGATTGTGGTCCCCAGGAAACGAAAGGACTTCACAGTGTTGACTGCAGAGTCACACATGGCATGAGGGACTGGTCTTCTCCCGAAGTCCACCACCATCTCAGCTGTCTTCAGAGCTTTGAGCTCCAGGTTGTTCTGGCTGCACCAGGAAGCCAGGTGGTCCACCTCCCACCGCCTGTTCCACAGTCCCTGTTGAGGCGCCAGATGTAGTCGAGGGGCCACATCTCAGGTTGGTAAGGAGGAGGCTGAGCTCTGCTGGTGCTGCGGCAGGGCTCCTTGTCGGCTTTCGAGCCCCGTACGCCGATCCCTCACTGCAAGACAGACGAACAGTTAAGAAACCTTACTGCTCTGAATCCAGCACTAATTCAGCCAATTCGGGGCAGCTATGCGGCCACGGCAAGGAAGTCTGCTTAACCACGCCCCCTAGTCCGCCAAAAGTCGTTTTCCGTTGTTTTGTACAAACTGAACAGGTTTAGAAAATTTGTCTGTCTCTCTCTTTCTCTCTCTCTCTCACTCTAATCCCACTTCGTCTTGACTTCCCAGGAACAGTCGTCTTTAATTAGGAACTCTGCAGTCGACGCCGCCTGTTGTCGTGGCTTCGGGCTCTTCGGAGATTCAGTGTGACTGCTCGTTTCCGCGGCGATGGATGTGTGAAATGGAGTCGGTGCTTCCATCTTCCTCTTCTTGCCTTCTGTCTCTCTCTCTAAGTCCTCATCACTCGTTTTTTTCCAAAGTTCTTGGGTCTTGTTCCAAACCTCCCAGCAGCAGAGTGGGAATGGGACGCACCTCCTGCTTCAGTGATGAGAGGTTAGACACTTTTTTTAGAGACTTTTTTTCTTGTCAAGTCACTCAAGAAAAACAATCGTTCGATTTGCCGGCTGTTTGTTCGTTCGGTTCGGTTGCCTTAACGCTCGGATAGCGAGGGAGGTCTTCCTGGGCGATGAACGACAGTCAGGGGTTGGTTCAATTTTGTCCGAACTATTCTGTTTTGCTGGAATGCAAAGACTAAATCAGTCACATCCAGTACGAGTTTTACTTCCCCATCAATTTTGTCCTCTGTAATAGAGTCGTTTAAAAGATTTGTTCTCAATGAACGTGAATCGTTCGCAAGATCCGCATCGCTTTTTAAATTCAAACTGACCCTGTGGCCACAAGCGATGTATTCCAAGTAATTACACTGTTTTTATCTATCTATCTATCTATCTATCTATCTATCTATCTATCTATCTATCTATCTATCTATCTATCTATCTATCTATCTATCTATCTATCTATCTATCTATCTATCTATCTATCTATCTATCTATCTATCTATCTATCGTTCATTCTGTCTATCCAGCTGTCCTGTCAGGGGTGGAAGTAACTGGGTGGAAAGTTATAAAATATTGATTCTGAGAGAGTCTGTAATTCCTCTCATCCTCCAGTGTACACACACACACACACACACACACACACACGCGCACACGCACACACGCACTGTAATGGGTTTCTAAGAGATCCACAGCGGTTGTAAAATGATCTTGTAAAAGAATGTTGATGTTGGTCCTTCTGCAAAGCTCTGGAGGGCTCATTAACTGGCACGCACACACACACACACACACACGCACACACACACACATACACACACACACCCACGCACACACACACACATACACACACACACACACACGCACACACACACACATACACACACATGCACACGCACACACATGCACACACACACACATACACACACACGCACGCACACACACAAGCACACACGCGTGCGCAGTGATCTCTGTGAACCTTGATGGTTTAGTTGCTGGTGTGTAGCGCAGCCTCCTTCTGAGAAGGTTCCTGGAGCTTTGTGACATCACTGCTATTTTTATTTGTTTGTGTTTGTTGATTTTGTGAATGAGCTGTCCAGTACAAATGATTTAATCCTCTATCTTCATATTATTATGTACAGTAAATGTGTCTGCACGGTCCTTCAAGACACATTCTCTGTCCCCACCGTGTGTTTAGGGACTCAATAAATAACAATTTAAACATCATCATCATCATCATCATCATCATCATCATCATCATCATCATCATCACTTTGAAGGATCGTTTGATGATTGACTGGGACACATCGTTGTAAATCTCAGCTCCGCAGCTTCTGCTTCTACATGATAAATAAAGATGATACGAGTGGAAGCTGCATCCCTGGTCACACCAGTGTCAAAGCCCAATTCCCAAAATACCAAAATTCAAGTAATTTCAATTAAATCGTCTTTTTATGATTTTGTACTCGTGAAACAGTCGCAGAGTTCGGTGTTTTCATGTTTCTGAAGATTACAGAAGGAGGAGCAAAGATGAACGAGGTCGTTTGTGAAAATGATCGTTATACAAAAGTTTCTCTTTTTGAGATTCGCTTTTTGACGAGTGACTCATTAAAAACAGTCGCTCGATTCTTCCGACTGGTTGTTGGCTGGCTTCAGTCGGTCTAAGCAGTCAGAAGAGTCGGTTTGGAGAGCGCGACTCATTCAGTCAAAACCATTTGTTTTGGCAAAAGTACATCTTTCACATTGAGTATGAATCATGAAGCCTCCACCTTCATTCAACTCTCACAGGTGGATGTTTAGTACACACTTTATTATATCCATATCTTCACAAGCTAGAATAAACATGGAGTTAGAGTGGAGTAGAGGTAGAGTAGTGGCACAGTGGAGTAGAGGTAGAGTAGTGTTACGGTGGAGTAGAGGTAGAGTAGTGGTACGGTGGAGTAGAGGTAGAGTAGTGGTATGGTGGAGTAGAGGAAGAGGCTTAGTAGAGTTCTTTAAATCTGGTTTATGACCAAGCAGCCCTCCTCCTTTTTAATTCTTTACCTGCTCTTTCTCTTTCTCCCCCCTT
>NC_137200.1:28561800-28564300 GCF_960531495.2 Zeus faber | reverse complement strand
CGAGCCGACACAACGCGAGCCGACCAAACGCGAGCCGACCAAACGCGAGCCGACCCAACGCGAGCCGACACAACGCTAGCCGACCAAACGCGAGCCGACCAAACGCGAGCCGACACAACGCTAGCCGACACAACGCGAGCCGACCCAACGCGAGCCGACCCAACGCGAGCCGACACAACGCTAGCCGACCAAACGCGAGCCGACACAACGCTAGCCGACCCAACGCTTGCCGACCCAACGCGAGCCGACACAACGCGAGCCGACCCAACGCGAGCCGACCCAACGCGAGCCGACACAACGCGAGGCGACCCAACGCTAGCCGACCAAACGCGAGCCGACCCAACGCGAGCCGACCAAACGCGAGCCGACCCAACGCGAGCCGACACAACGCGAGCCGACCCAACGCGAGCCGACACAACGCTAGCCGACCAAACGCGAGCCGACACAACGCTAGCCGACCCAACGCTTGCCGACCCAACGCGAGCCGACCCAACGCGAGCCGACCAAACGCGAGCCGACACAACGCGAGCCGACCCAACGCGAGCCGACCCAACGCGAGCCGACCCAACGCGAGCCGACCCAACGCGAGCCGACCCAACGCGAGCCGACACAACGCGAGCCGACACAACGCTAGCCGACCCAACGCGGGCCGACCCAACGCGGGCCGACCAAACGCGGGCCGACACAACGCGGGCCGACCAAACGCGGGCCGACACAACGCTAGCCGACCCAACGCGAGCCGACCCAACGCTTGCCGACCCAACGCGAGCCGACACAACGCGAGCCGACCCAACGCGAGCCGACCAAACGCGAGCCGACCCAACGCGAGCCGACCAAACGCGAGCCGACACAACGCGAGCCGACCCAACGCTAGCCGACCCAACGCGAGCCGACCCAACGCGAGCCGACCCAACGCGAGCCGACCCAACGCGGGCCGACCCAACGCTGGCCGACCCAACGCGGGCCGACCCAACGCGGGCCGACCCAACGCGGGCCGACCAAACGCGGGCCGACCCAACGCGAGCCGACCCAACGCGAGCCGACCCAACGCGGGCCGACCAAACGCGGGCCGACCAAACGCGGGCCGACACAACGCGAGCCGACCAAACGCGAGCCGACACAACGCGAGCCGACACAACGCTAGCCGACCCAACGCTAGCCGACCCAACGCGAGCCGACACAACGCGAGCCGACCCAACGCGAGTCGACCAAACGCGAGCCGACACAACGCTAGCCGACCCAACGCTAGCCGACCAAACGCGAGCCGACACAACGCGAGCCGACCCAACGCGAGCCGACCAAACGCGAGCTGACCCAACACAAGTCGACCAAACGTGAGGCAACCCAACGCGAACCTAACTGGTGTGATGTTTAACCGGTGTGATGTTTAACCGGTGTGATGATTAACCGCCGTGATGTTTAACCGGTGTGATGATTAACCGGTGTGATGTTTAACCGGTGTGATGTTTAACCGCCGTGATGTTTAACCGGTGTGATGTTTAACCGGTGTGATGTTTAACCGGTGTGATGTTTAACCGGTGTGATGTTTAACCGGTGTGATGTTTAACCGGTGTGATGTTTAACCGGTGTGATGTTTAACCGGTGTGATGTTTAACCGCCGTGATGTTTAACCGGTGTGATGTTTAACCGGTTTGATGTTTAACCGGTTTGATGTTTAGCCGGTGTGATCAACAGGCGGCTCGCTTGGCGCCTGCAGCGCTTGTATATGAAATGTATATTTTCAAGGTTGTTTATTAGATTTACTTATGATGTAGCACCGTGTGAACACTGTTTGTTATTCCGATGCCCCAAAAACATCTATTTAAAGAATTAAATGATATCATATACATCCATTAGTCGACTAATGGCTTGAACTGACGACTATTCGTCGACTCTGAAAATCTTTCATGGGGGGCGGCCCCCTGCTGCTACCTGATGGTGTCAGCGTCAGGTGGAGGCTGTGGCGCTGAGCTCACTCTGCACACGGAGCCCACGTTGGGAAGCGTCCAGCCCTGTCTGAGGACTGACCAGGACCGTCTTCAGGGACGGAGGCACAAGTGAATTGAAGTGAAGTGAAGTCAATTGAATTGAATTGAATTGAATTGAATTGAATTGAATCGAGTTGAAATGAATTTAATTTAATTTAATTTTATTTAATTTGATTTAATTCAAGGACGAGTTGCGTTGTGTGCGCTCAGCAGCCGTCTGGGACCAGGGTCACGGGCCTCCAGGTTCTCCAGGTTCTCCAGGTCCTCTACATCCCCAGGCTCTCCAGGTCCTCCAGGTTCTCCAGGAGTCAATCTATAACATGTGTGTCATAGATTGATCGTCACTGCCGCTTGTTTTCAAAAATATTCGGAGCTGTTCCAGCTGCGCCCGACGCCCAATTCTCTGTCTCCCTCGAAATATATGTGTTTCACAAAATGTTTGGTTCGGATGGAAGAATGCAAAGAGCGGATCTCGAAAATCCTATAGCCTCATTCTCTCAGAATGATTTATT
>NC_137200.1:28539300-28554300 GCF_960531495.2 Zeus faber | reverse complement strand
CGAGGAGGAGTCGAGAAGGGGAGACGGGCGTGCACGGAGCAGGAACACACAACGGACCTATTTCACGTTTCTCACTCTGGGTTTTAGGTTCTGTCGTCTGTAAACCACAGGACTGCAAGATTCCCCATCACAAGACCCAAAGTTGTGTGGTATCAACAGTGCAGCCATCTGACCACTTTGAAAGTTGCCCACGGCAGACCCCTGTTTCAGTCGGACGGCTGGAGGATGAGCGGGGGCTGATGGGGGTCCGATTCTCCGACTGAGACGCTCAAAGGCAGAGCAGACAGAGTGTTTTTTCTTTTTATGTTTGTTTATTTTTTTAATCAGAAAACTATTTGTCAACTTTGGATAAAATGGAATATTATAAGCCCAAATAGCAGCTGCTGTGTGGCTTTAGAGGGGGCAATAGTTAGGACAATAAGTCCTTTCCCCACGTTACTTTTTCTAATTACAGCTTGAGAATAACAGAGCAACAGTAGTGATTTAATGAGTCATATATTCCAGGATAAATAACTTTATTTAGCCTGTGGGAACAAGGAGAAGAGAAAGTCCAGACGACCAGCAGGCAGCGCTTTTATTTTCTGGGCAGGATATGAATATTCATGAGGTATGCGTTCTGAATGCGTCCTCATTGGTCGAGTCCAAATGAGTCTTTATTGGTTGCATTGGTGTAGGAAGTTAAATTACTTTGATCACTTGCCCCTCTTAACTTGCCCCCCCTCCCCCACAACCCCCAGGTGGTACAATCCAGCGTCCCTGGTTGAGCTCAATCACAATTAAAATTGTCTTTATTGCCAAGTAAGTTTACACGTACAAGGAATTTGTTTTGGTGTTCGGTGCATACATGAAAAACAGATGTAAAACATCAATTAAAATTGAAGAATATGTAAACTAAGGCTGGTTTTGTTTTTTGTTTTTGTTTGTTTGTTTAAGTAAAGCTGTACAGCTTGTGCAGGAATGTGCAAATGTTCAGTATAAAGTGTAACAGTATGTGCAATGTTCACGGATAAAGTCCAGAAGAATGAGGAATGTGCGTTAATGTAATGCATTGACATAGCCATTCAGTTGAAGGCGTACAGTACCGTGTACAGGACCATGTACAGGACCGTGTACAGGACCGTGTACAGGAGCGTGTACAGGACCGTGTAGTGTCTATGGGGGGTAAGGGTCTGTTTCAGTGGCGGGTCCTGGGCCTTGTTGATGAGGCCATTTGCAGACGGGTAGAAACTGTTCTTGTGGCGAGAGGTTTTGGTCTGGCTGAAGCAGCCTCCTGCCAGAGGGAAGTGTTTCCAACAGTTTGTGTCCGGGGTGGGAAGGGTCAGCCACCACCTTACCTGCACGCCTCAGGGTCCTGGAGGCGTACAGGTCCTGGAGGCGTACAGGTCCTGGAGGCATACAGCCCCTGGAGAGATGGTAGATTGTAGCCAATCACCTTCTCAGCAGAGCGAATGACACGCTGCAGACCTTGTCCTTGGTGGTTGCAGCAGCGTAGCAGATGGTGATGGAGGAGGTGAGAATGGATTCAATGATGCAGGTGTAGAAGTGCACCATCATCGTCTCTGGCGGGTTGAACTTCCTCAGCTGCTGCAGGAAGTATGTCCTCTGCTGGGTTTTCATGACGATGGAGCTGATGGTCAGTTCCCACTTGAGGTCCTGGGAGATGATGGTTCCCAGGAAGCGGCAGGACTCCACAGAGCCAACTGGGGAGTCACACAGGGTGATGGGGGTGATAGGGGTGATGGGGTTGAGTGGGGCTGCGTTCTTCCTGAAGTCCACAACCATCTCCACCGTCTTCACAGCGCTGAGCTCCAGCTTGTTCTGACGGCACCAAGTCACCAGATGGTCAAGCTCCCACCTGTAGGCGGACTCACCCCCACCAGAGATGAGCCCCATGAGTGGTGTCATCCAGAGACTTAAGGAGCTTGACAGACTTGGGGTGGAGGTGCAGCTGTTGGTGTACAGTGAGAAGAGCAGAGGAGAAAAAACACAGGGAGAGAGAGTGAGACGTATTTTGCCAGCTTCACGTGGTGCTTCTTGTCAGACAGAAAGTCCGTGACCCACCGGCAGGTGGAGTCCGGCACGCTCAGCTGGGAGAGCTTGTCCTGCAGAAGAGCCGGGATGATGGTGTTGAAGGCGGAGCTGAAATCCACAAATTGGATCCTGGCGTAGGTTCCTAAGGTGTCCAGGTGCTGGAGGATGAAGTGGGAGGCCAAGTTTACTGCATCGTCTACAGACCTGTTGGCTCTGTAGGCAAACTGCAGGGGGTCCAGGAGAGGGTCTGTGATGGATTTGAGGTGGGACAGCACACGGCGATCAAAAGACTTCATCACCACAGAGGTCAGAGCGACGGGTCTGGAATCATCAAGTCCTGTGGTCCTTGAGAGACAGAGTCGGGTCCGGCTGCTTTGCGGGGGTTCTGCCTCTTGAAGAGCCTGTTGACGTCCCTCTCCAGGATGGAAAGAGTCGTCACTGTGATGGGGGAGGAGGGGGTTCCCTCTTAGGTGGGTGGGTGTGAAGAGGTCCAGTCTCCTGCTGTGGTGGGGGAGGTGGAGCTGGTAGGCTGGGGCTGGTGATGAATGAATTGAATTGAGGTGAGGTGGCGGCATCAGAAGGCAGGTTGGGTGGAGTGGGGGGCTCTCGCCTGGGGTTCCAAAAAGACGGCCCTGTGTGCGTGAATGTGTTTTTGTTGGTGAGTTTTGAATGAAGAATCGCAGTGTGTGTACTGGACAAAGTACAGTTTTCATGTACAATGAATTTGTCATGGTGTTGTAGTGAAAAAAAAACATGTGGAAAGAAGCGTAGAGAAAGAACGCTTTGAAAGTTTAAGAAACAAGAAATACATAACGTGCAAAATGTGCTCTGCGCACCAGATTGAGATAATAGAAAAACTATTCAGAGAGAATATACTGTATATAAAAATACAACTATAAAACAATAAGGACAGTCAGTGTGTATTTCAGTGTTTGCACACCGTGCACTCATAGAAACCCCGGCACACACTCCTCACTGAGCTCATTAGCTTCAGCTGCTTCGTCCTCCATGCAGATGGTCAAATTAATTACCTTCGTGTTTAGGCACCACTAACCTCATCCTGCCTTATTACTCCACACGGCTCCCCTCCTTTCCCCTCCTCCTCCTCCTCCTCCTTCTCCACCTCCTCCTCCTCCACCTCCTCCTCCTCCTCCTCTTCTGTCGTCCGTTCTCACACATGGACCATAAACACCTCTGATCCGAGAACTGTGATGACGGGATTAACACTCGACCTGATTTGACACAGACGAGGCCAGATCCAGGTTCAGGGCAGTGATGTTGGTTTCAACGACGGCCATGTTGGTTCTAGCGGCAGTGTGTGTGTGTGTGTGTGTGTGTGTGTGTGTGTGTGTGTGTGTGTGTGTGTGTGTGTGTGTGTGTGTGTGTGAGTGTGTGTGTGTGTGTGTGTGTACAATGTGTTTGTTTGTTTTTTATGTGTATGTGTGTGTGTGTGTGTGTGTGTGTGTGTGTTTTCATCAGTGTGCTTGTGTGTAGGTGTTTGTTTGTATTTTCCTGAGTGTGTGTGTGTGTGTGTTTTCATCAGTGTGTGTTTATCTGTGTGTGTTTTCATCAGTGTGTGTGTTTTCATCAGTGTGTGTGTTTATCAGTGTGTGTTTATCGGTGTGTGTTTTCATCAGTGTGTGTGTTTTCATCAGTGTGTGTGTTTTCATCAGTGTGTGTTTATCGGTGTGTGTTTTCATCAGTGTGTGTGTTTTCATCAGTGTGTGTGTTTATCAGTGTGTGTTTATCGGTGTGTGTTTTCATCAGTGTGTGTGTTTTCATCAGTGTGTGTGTTTATCAGTGTGTGTTTATCGGTGTGTGTTTATCAGTGTGTGTTTTCATCAGTGTGTGTGTTTATCAGTGTGTGTTTATCAGTGTGTGTTTTCATCAGTGTGTGTGTTTTCATCAGTGTGTGTTTATCAGTGTGTGTTTTCATCAGTGTGTGTGTTTATCAGTGTGTGTTTATCAGTGTGTGTGTTTATCAGTGTGTGTTTATCAGTGTGAGTTTTCATCAGTGTGTGTGTTTTCATCAGTGTGTGTTTTCATCAGTGTGTGTGTTTATCAGTGTGTGTTTATCAGTGTGTGTTTTCATCAGTGTGTGTGTTTTCATCAGTGTGTGTTTATCAGTGTGTGTTTATCAGTGTGTGTTTTCATCAGTGTGTGTGTTTTCATCAGTGTGTGTTTATCAGTGTGTGTTTTCATCAATGTGTGTGTTTATCAGTGTGTGTTTATCAGTGTGTGTTTTCATCAGTGTGTATGTGCATGTGTTTTCATTTTTGTGTGTGCGTTTTCGTTGTGTGTATGTGTCTTCCTCACTGTGTGCCTGTTTCCATGAGTGTGTGTGTCAGTGTGTGTCAGTGTGTGTGTGTATTTTCATCTGTGTATGTATGTGTTGTCATCAGTGTGTTTTCATCAGTGTATAAGTGCATGATTTTATTTTTGTGTGCGCGTGTTTCCACAAGTGTGTGTGTATTTTCTTCAGTGTGTGTATGTGTGTGTGTTTTCATCAGTGTGTGTGTCTTCCTCAGTGTGTGTGTGTGTGTGTGTGTGTGTGTGTGTGTGTGTGTGTGTGTGTGTGTGCGATTATTCATGTGTGTTTGTGTTGTCATCAGTGTGTGTTTTCATCAGTGTATAAGTGCATGTTTTTTATTTTTGTGAGTGTGCATTTTCGTGTTTGGTTTCCACAGCGTGTGTGTGTGCATGTTTCCATGAGTCTGTGTGTGTGTGTGTGTGTGTGTGTGTGTGTGTGTGTGTTCATCAGTGTGTATATGCATGTGTTTTCATTTGTGTGTGAGTTTTCGTTGTGTGTCTTCCTCAGTGTGTGTGTGCGTGTTTCCATTAGTGTGTGTGTTTTCCTCAGAGTGTGTGTGTATGTGTGTGTGCGAGTGCGTTTTTTCATCTTTGTGTGTGTTGGCATCATCAGTGTGGTTTCCTCAGTGTGTGTGTGTGTGTGTGTGTGTGTGTGTGTGAGTGTACATGGGTGTGCGTGTTTTCCTCAGTGTGTGTGCGGGTTTTCGTGAGTGTGTCTTTTCCTCAGTGTGGGTGTGTGTTTGTGTGCGTGTGTGCATGTGTTTCCACGAGTGTGTGTGTATTTTCCTCAGTGTGTGTGTGTGTTTGTGTGTGTGTGTGTGTGTGTGTGTGTGTGTGTTTCCATGAGTGTGTGTCTTTTCCTCAGTGTGTGTGTGTAACATGTCATAATAAACCTTGACCTCTCAGTATTGAGGAGGGACAGCGAGAGAGAGAGAGAGAGAGAGAGAGACAGGGAGAGGGAGAGAGAGAGAGAGAGAGAGAGAGAGAGAGAGAGAGAGAGAGAGAGAGAGAGAGAGAGACAGGTGGAAGGACAGGACACATAAAAGATGTTTACCTTGCGTCCGTCGACCTCGGCGTCGGTTTAACGTCTTTAAACATTAAAATTAAATAAAAGTAACACCTGCTTCCAAGGGGACGAAGATGTTAAACTGTCACCGTTTACAATGGAGGAAGAGTTAGTGTCAGTTATCACCTTGGTCATTCTTTAGTAATACTTCATTAACCAATTATACACAGAAAATACTCTCTGGTATACAACAGTCCACAAACAGTAATGCTTTTTAGTTTTTACCATAAAAATGTAACCAGCACAGTAATAACCAGTAGTAACCAGTACAGTACTTACCAGTACAGTACAAACCAGTACAGTAATAACCAGTACTAGCCAGTACAGTAATAACCAGTACTAACCAGCACAGTAATAACCAGTACTAACCAGCACAGTAATAACCAGTACTAACCAGTAAAGTATTTACCAGTACAGTAATAACCAGTACAGTATTAACTAGTACTAACCAGTACAGTAATAACCAGTACTAACAGTACAGTATTAACCAGTACAGTAATAACCAGTTTTAACCAGTACAATACTAAGCAGTACAGTACTAACCAGTACAGTAATAACCAATACTAACCAGTACAGTACTAACCAGTACCGAACTAACCGGTACAGTACTAAGCAGTACAGTATTAACCAGTACAGTACTAACCAGTACAGTACTAACCAGTATAGTACTAAGCAGTACAATACTAAGCAGTACAGTACTAAGCAGTACAGTAATAACCAGTACTAACAGTACAGTATTTACCTGTACAGTAATAACCAGTACAGTACTAACCAGTACAGTAATAACCAGTACTAACCAGTACAGTACTAAGCAGCACAGTACTAACCAGTACATTACTAACCAGTACAGTACTAAGCAGTACAGTAATAATCAGTACTAACCAGTACAGTACTGAGCAGTACAGTACTAACCAGTAAAGTACTAACCAGTACAGTACTGAGCAGTACAGCACAAAGCAGTACAGTACTAAGCAGTACTAAGCAGTACAGTAATAACCAGTACTAACCAGTGCAGTACTAAAAAATACAGTAGTAAGCAGTACAGAACTAAGAAGTACAGTACTAAGCAGTACAGTAATAACAGTACAACATGTTGCTGGTGAACATGAAGCCTCGTGTTGGGGTTGTTGGTCCTCCAGCTGGTGAAGGGGGCGTGGACTGTTTCAAGTTGCTGATTCTGACTCTGGTGGAATTGTACGTGGACGTGGTTTTGCTCAACACCGATGGTTGTTCATCACCAATTTTTAACAATATGATCAACAAACGCATCAACCACAACGACGGTGACGGAGAACAGCGGCAATAACCACAACCTGTCTGAGAACGTCCTGATTGGCTGGATCGCCTTAGCTCCGCCCCCTACAGCTCAGAGACAACACCCTACATTCACTCCCCCCTCTCTCCCTCTCTCTCCCTCCATCTCAACCTCCCTCCCCAGTCCTCTCTCCCTCCCTCTTTCTCTACCCCCCGCTCTCCTTCCTCCCTCCATCTCTCCCTCTCTCTCCCACCTCCCTCCATCTCTCTCTCTCCCTCTCCCCCTCCATCTCTCTCCCGCTTCACCCTCCCTCCCCCTCTCTAAATAAAATAAACACACTTTTTTTCAGGCACACAAAACATGACACACAGATTGTGCACATGCTGTACACACATACACACACATATACACACACTGAAAAACATATAAATACACACATACACACTTTTCACACATAAAACACTCGACAATCCACACACACACACACAATTGAAAACACACAAACATAAGAACACACAAACATGTTGGTGAGCACAGACGTTTAAAAACTCATGCACACATAAAACACCACACACACACACACACACGCACACGCACACACACACCTTCCAGCTCAGCGTGGAACATCCCGTCGCGCTGATCAGACGCTGATAGCAGGATTTACACGCTCGCCGCTTCGCTTATCAGCAGCCGGCAGCGCTGAACGTGCACGTGGGAGCGCACGCAGGGGAGCGCACGTGGGAGCGTGCACGGCGAGCGGACGGGGCGGGAGAGCCAAGCCGGCTGAAGTGACTGGCACTGGGTCACAAACACATCCCATAATACTCGGATACGATTCAGTTGTGTCGATAGGATTTCTGAGCCGATCGGACAGTGGACGTCGGTTGTTTGGTCGGAAGTTTTGAAACTGTTTGACGACACGTGTTTGTGACGCACAAACGTTTGTAGAAATTGTGGTGACGTATGAAACGTGGATGTATTGGTGGAAGTAGAATTATGACAACATCTGCTCGTCTGCTCCCGCGCTGCGACTGCACGAGGTGAGTGTTGACGACCGAGCCCAACCCGAGCGGCTTTCTGCTTTTTGTTTTGCCGCTAGCCATACTATTATCACTTATTATTATTATTATTATTATTATTATTATTGTTATTATTACTTTTATTATTATTATTATTATTATTGTTATTATTATTATTATTGTTGTTATTATTATTATTATTATTATTATTGTTATTATTATTATTATTATTATTATTATTATTATCCTGTGAGTAACTTAAAGCGAGTGTAATAAGAAACATATTATCTTACACATAATGTAATACTGGAAAGTAACTTGTACTGTCAACTGAAAGTACAGTAACATATAGTAAATCACATTCATAAAAGTCACTTGCCCCACACTGGAAATAACACCTACAGTTGTGGTCAGAAGTTGACATACTCTTGTGAAGAACACGTCGTGGCAGTTTTGAGTTTGCAATCAAGTCTTATCTTTCTGTGATGGAGTGATTGGGGCACGTACTCCTTTGTCACAAAAGAGCCTTCATGACTTTCGCTTCTTTTAGGAATTTATTATGGGTCTTCGGAAAATGCGACCAGCTGGGCCGAAAAAATATACAAACAGCAACTTGAATAATCAATTTTGGGGTTTTTTTTGGTAAAGAGTTGTGTCAATCAAATTTGCTTTGTGGCGTGGCCTCTTAACTTCCTGTTCTCTGAGCCCATTTAAATAGAGCTTGTTTGACACACTCAGACTCAGTGGAAAAGTCTAAGGAGCTCAGCACAGATGAAGACAAGACAAAGTCGAGGCTTCTTGAGGAAAGTTCTGTGATCAGACGAAACAGAAATTGAGCTATTTGGCAACAATGACCAGAAATATGTTAAGAGGAGACAAAGTTTGGCCTTTGACCGCAAGAACAACATCCCTAGCGTCAAGCAGGGCGGTGGTGGTATTACGCTCCGTGCCTGTTTTTCCGCCAGTGGAACCGGTGTCTTACAGAAAGCCTCCAAATACTTCAGGAAAACACAAAACCGTTGGCCAGAAGGTTGGGTCTCGGACGCAGTTGGGGGTTCCAGCGGGGCAGTGACCCCAAACGCACATCAGGAGCGCTAAAGGAATTGCTAGATCAGGCTAGAATGAAGGTTTTAGAACGGCTTTTCCAAAGTCCTGACTTAAAGTCCATGGACACCATGTGTCCGAAATACGAAATATAACGGAAAGTAACGAAATATAACGGAAACTAACGAAACATAACGTACGAAACGGAATGGAACGTAAAGTAACGTAACATAACGGCAGGTAACATAACAGCACGTAACGTAACGGCACGTAACGTAACGACACGTAATGTAACGGCACGTAACGTAATGTAACGTAACGGCACGTAACGTAACGGCACGTAACGTAACGGCACGTAACGTAACGGCACGTAACGTAACGGCACGTAACGTAACGGCACGTAACGTAATGTAACGTAACGGCACGTAACGTAACGACACGTAACGTAACGACACGTAACGTAACGGCACGTAACGTAACGGCACGTAACGTAATGTAACGTAACGGAACGGAACGGAACGGCACGTAACGTAACGGCACGTAACGTAACGGCACGTAACGTAATGTAACGTAACGGCACGTAACGTAATGTAACGTAACGGCACGTAACGTAACGTAACGGCACCTAACGTAACGGCACGTAACGTAACGGCACGTAACGTAACGGCACGTAACGGCACGTAACGTAACGGCACGTAACGTAACGGCACGTAACGTAACGGCACGTAACGTAACGGCACGTCACGTAATGTAACGTAATGTAACGGAACGGAACGGAACGGCACGTAACGTAACGGCACGTCACGTAATGTAACGTAATGTAACGTAATGTAACGGAACGGAACGGAACGGCACGTAACGGCATGTAACGTAGGTGGATTCGGCCGTTGCAGCAGCAGAGACAGGGCAGTCGGCCATCATGACATTCATACACAACGCGCTTCAATATGTGCGCAATTTCCTAAAGCTGGAGAGGCTTTAACTTTGAACCGACTGGGAAGACACACTTTGAACGTGTGATCAAAGCGAACGGCGCGGACCACACGCAAACAAACTCCATCGTCGCTTGTTGTCGCCGCGGTGACTGAGGAAGGAAAGACGCGTTTCAGACGTTTTACTGCAGCCAAAGGAGGAAGAGACGCATGGTGCGCTGCGGCGTCGTCTTCCTTGGTGTGCGGCAAAGCAGAAAGAATGGTGACATTATCGTGCCGGGACCCAAGTATTATATGTTGAATTATATGATGTTAAGCTGTAATCCGGACGGACGGATGTGTCGTCGCTTGCAGTGCTAATAAAGCTCTTTGTGCCGAGCGAGGAGGAAGCCGATCCTGTGATTAAAGGATTATTCCACCGCGTCGCTGCACAAGACGCGATTTGGGAGCGAGAGAAAGTTAAAATACTGAGGGTGGAGGTGTGGATGGAGGAGTGCGCACGTGTGTGCATGCGTGTGCGCGTGCACGTGTGTGTGTGTGTGTGTGTGTGTGTGGTTGTTACCCGTCCTCATACAGCATATTATCATGTCTGGTGTAAACTAGTCCGACCGGTGGAGATGAAATCATATTTAAATAAACAGTTTTTAAAGAGTACTCCTACATCACAATAGGATGCAAGACTACTCTCAATAATACTCTCAATAATACAAACAAATTCATAAATAATCAACTCAGTTGCAGTGAGAGGAGTAGTTGGAGGTAGTTACTTACTTCTATGTAAATAGGATAGGGTTGGCCGATACTGGCTGAATCAAATATCACAGTATTTTTTAAAGAATACCTCGATACCAATTCTACTGCTCTTTTAAATAAAAACAAATAAAATAAAGTAAAATTAAAAACAAAATTTAGTCAAAATAGACAAATTGAAAAAATACTCAGAATATACTAAATGTGATTCTCTGCAAAAAAATAATAATAAATAATAATAATAATAATAATAATAATAATAATAATACTTATACAGTAACATGCATCAGTATTACACAAGTAGGCGTCAAACGGAGGATATTCAAATGATTTCAGAGCAACTTAAAGAGCCTTCTTTGGTCTGAGAGTGTTTAGTGACACAGAGATGCAGCACAAACACAGAGTGAGTGTTTGCAGAGGCACCAGTCCTGCGCTGGGTCTTTATATTCCCTGGCGCACGTTGAGAATCCTTTTAAATCCTGTTGTGATGCTGACCTTGGAAAGAGGAGGGGTGTGGGAGGGGGGACGGAGGAGAGGGAAGTACAGAGCAGGGCGGCAGAAAACACGCAATGTTGATCCTCGGTCGTCTGCGGCCGTGACTCTGCAAACAGACTTGGTGTCTTGGTGTTTTGGCGCGGCTGTTGTTTAACCTTTATGTCTTATTGTTCTGCTGGAAAAGCCGGCGGTCAACAGTCGGCGGCTGGGGCTTGAAATATCCCTGCTCAGGCTCCATGGTATTCTCTCATCCATCCATCCATCCATCCTTCCATCCATCCATGCATACATCCATCCATCCATTCATCCATACATCCATACATACATACATACATACATACATACATACATACATACATACATACATACATACATACATACATACATGCATTCATCCATCCATCATCCATCCATACATCCATCCATCGATCCAGCCATCCATTTATCCACCATTCATCCACTCATCAATCCGTCTGTACATGCATTCACCCAGCCGGCCATCCACGCCTCAGTCCATCCGTTCACCCATCCACCTACCCTTAGATCCATTGATTCAACCAGGTATTCATTTCCTGTCCGTCCATCCATCCATCCTTCCATCCATCATCTATCCATTCATCAACCCATCCATCCATCTACGGTTTCATCCATCCATCCATAGACCCATAACAATGTCCACCAATCTATGCATTCACCCATCCATACACCCTCCCATCCATCCACCCATCTATCAGTCTATCCATGCATCTATCCACACTTCAATCCATCTATCTACCCAAACCCATCCGCTCATCCAACCATCTCTCCACCGCCTTCTTCCCTCCGGACTGTTCTCGACAGGCAGGTGCTAAGCCTCCAGCTGGAAGCTCTTCTCCATTCTCTGAGTGAAACAGTGTCTTTGTCACGTCCTTGTTGTTGTTTAGACGTCGTGAAGGAACAGAACAATTCCTTCTTCTCCTCCGCTGTGATAACGCTGTCACGCGGCGGGTTCACCAGGAGTGCACGGCAACGCTCACAAAAACCGATGAATATAACATCAGACATGTCTCCATCTCCATCCATCCTATCATCCGTCACTCATCTCCTCACAGAGTTGGCCAGAGATTCCCAATTTAAGTACGAACCGTCTCGGCCAAATTATGATGTTCCAGTGAATGCCTGAGCTGTTGCTTTTGATTCTTTCCCGAGGTGGAACAGTCCGTCCACGGATTTTCTTTTCAATTTATTGTGGAAGTTTTTTCCTCCTCCTCCTCCGCTCGGGCTGGAAACGCGGAGCGGCGGCTGGAATCTCCACGTCCAAGGTAGTTATGTAAAACGGGCGAACGAGTCGTTCATATTGAACAAACCTTCTTAAATGATTCAGGAATCTGGTGTCAAAGCGACAAGAGAGTTGTTCGTTGGCAACTCGCTAACACAGCACACAGGCTGAACTGAGACCCTGCCCTCGATTGGCGAACGAAAAGGCATTTGACATAATTTATATTTGATATGATTGATTTACACTTTGCGCTCCACCAAAATATTTACAGTATTTCCATTCCATTCACAAGTCGGACAAACTCGGACTTCCGTTCTCAGCTCTTCTGACTCTCGTTACTGGTTCAGGAAGTTGTCCCTCGCTCACCGTGCGTTAAACCGACTGAACAGAACCGACCAAGAGTCGGACGATTCGAACGACTCTCTTCGCCGAGTCACTCGTAACGCGCCGGATCTCCAAAGAGAGCCAAAGTTTTCATCACTGGTCTTGGCTGAAGGTCGGACTCTGGGCGGCGTTTGTTTTATGGGTTTGACACAATCTTTCATCAGCACCCTGAAACTCCAGCAGCCACACACACACACACACACACACACACACACACACACACACACACACACACACTCTAACGCTCTGTGCTGAAATGCTGTTCAGAAAGAATCAAGTATTTTTCTCCGTCTTCGGCCGAGTTCTTACAGAGAAATTGGCTTTTTACTCAGCGAGAAAAATATCTTCACTCACCGCTCACAGACTAAAACTTCCAAACTTAAATCTGGGAAACATGCTGTATGTTTACGTTGCCAGAGCAAATACAGCGTAAAAAAAACCCTGAATTTTTAAATAAATGTACATTAAAAATGATAAATACAGCACTGTGCAAAGGTTTTAGGCACTCGTGAGAAAATGCTGTAAAGTGAGGCTGCTTTCAAAAATAATGCCATGAATAGTTTTTATCTATCAACTAACAACACTCAAAGTGCGGTAAACAGAAAAAACCTGACTCAAATCAATATGTGGTGTGAGCGCCCGTTGACTTTAAAACAGCACCAATTCTCCTCCGTCCACTTGTGCACAGTTTTTCTTCGGGTGCTTGGCCCTCGGTCCTTGTTCTTCTTTTCGCTGAAGATAGTTATTTATGACTCTGGCCGCATGTTTGGGGTCGTTGTCATGCGACAACAATATTGAGAGACTAATGCAAAAGATATAAAATAAGACAAATGTTGCTGTGAAACGTCTAAAGTGCCTCAAACTTTTGCACAGCTCTTTGTGTGTGTGTGTGTGTGTGTGTGTGTGTGTGTGTGTATGGGATCACATCATCTTAAAAATTATAATTATATCTTTGCTCATTTGTGTGTGTATGTGTATATATATATTTGTATGTGTGTGTGTGTCTGTATACATATACTGTGTATATATATATATATATATATATATATATATATATATATATATATATATATATATATATGTATATGTACCATGAACAACCATCCATCCACCCTTAATTCCATTCATCCACTCTTTAATCTATCCTCCATCACTCCATCCATGCATCCATCCAACCTCCAGCAGTTGATGTCATGTTATGCAGATGACATCTTGTAATTCTAACATGATTCCTTTTCAGGGATGAAATGAAACGCTGTCCAGGGAACCAACCCAGCGAGCTCATAAAGTTCAACTCTGCCTGCCGCTATTTTGGTCTTTTCTGACGTCTACTACAGTGATATTATTTGAGATCACATCAGATTAGATTAGATTAGAGTGGATGCAACTTTACTTTTGCCCGTGGGGTGGTTTAGAATTTAGCTCGGTGCCAAACGATGCGCCCTCCGGTTAGACACTCTGTGCCAAAGACAAAAACACTAGGACAGCAGCTTGGCACGAGCTGGAAACCCAAAAAACAATAAATATATAAAGCGCGTTCGCCCCAAAGTGTGGCCTGCGGGCCAATTCTTGAGCGCGAGAACCTTTAATAATGCTAATAGTAGTATGCATGTTGATTTAGTGTGTGAGCAGCAACTGCCCTTTGAAAGCTTCCAGAAGCAAAAACTGGTTTGAACAGAGAGCTGGATCTTCCATTTCAGTTTGTGGACGTTGGGGACACTTTGCTCTCTCGGAATGTAATTTATTATCCATTTTCTGCAGTGAATTCAGTTTGACGTCGCAAGCTGTGATTTTTTTACATGAAGGTTAAATCTCTTACCTTGGTGCACTTTCCTACCTTGTTTACAGTGCAGCTGGTTCAGCCTCATTTAGTGACATCTTTTCATGAACTGACGGTGTTACGATGTTTTATGGTCCATTTGTCCTCAGCCGGAGAATGTCTTTGCATCCCGGGACCGGTTGCAATCCGTTCACCGGCATCCACAATGAATCCCTCGCCGCAGAACGGGTCTTTTCTTTTCTATTCTTTTCTGATGCTCTGAACACTTTTGCCAAGGTTTGGGTTAGAGCAGAGATGACTAATCTGCAGCGCTAACATTCTTCAAGCCATTTGTCCCTGTGTTTCACAGTGTCAGATACCCATAGAACAGTGCTAGTTATTAATATTTTTATGGCCTATTTGTTAACCCTCCTAAGTCCAAGCTGAATTTAGAGAAGTGTTGTGATTTTGGTCGGGGCTGATATTTATCTTAATATAAGGAAAAAAAGGTTTTATCACAACTGCCCACAACTTAATTTCAGTTGACCCAAGGTGTGAGAGGAGCCATTAGCTAATGACCTGAAAATTCATGACCCCCTGGTGGGGGCCATTAGAACTGTCCATCTGCAGCAGGGGGGGCCCTCTCTCTGTCAGACTCTCAGACAAAGGAATGAGGCTGTAGGCTAGTGGGAGTGGG